>NC_133513.1:39107500-39407500 GCF_049354715.1 Callithrix jacchus
CACTGCAAACTCCAACTCCCGGGTTCAAGTGATTCTCTTGCCTTAGCCCATTTCAAGTTTTTAAAACATATATTTTTTTAATTAGCAAAAAATGTTTGTTTGTGTTGGTTTTACTCTTTTATGTCTCCTCAATGTCTGGGGATCTATTTGTATTTAAGAATAAAGCACTGAAAATATGACTAGAAGATCTATGTGCGAGAAAGTATTTGTTAACCTGTGGGTTTCACTGTCCTTACAGTAGCTCTCCTTCAGTATAGGAATGGTTCTTAACTAGCATCTCTGCCTCTTGGCAAACCAGCAGGTTTACCCCATCTGCTGACGAGGTTCTTTCACTGTGGGCCCCAACCATCAGTTTCTGTGAGTATTCTCTCTTGGCCTAGTCAATTTTACCACAGATGCAGCTGAGTGGCTGGAGGGCTTAGTAGTAAGTAAGGAGACTTTAATTAACCATTTAATTTCAGTACAGTATCCCCTCCCTTACCTGCACTTAGTGTCCTCAAGTCTAGAATTCTTCTGCTTCTCCAGATAATGAACTTCTAGTCCACCTCTGGGGAGGGGCCTAGTAACCTGGCTGCCTGAGGTGGTAGAGAGGAACCGAGATCTAATTGCTTTTTATATAGATCATCAATTGCTATGGTTTGAATGTTTGGGTCCTGGTCAGACTTCATGTGTTGAAACTTCATGGTGTGATAGTATTAGGAGGTGGGACCTTCAGGAGGTGATTAGGTCATGAATGGGGTTTAAGGCCCTTATACAAGAGGCTGCACACAGTGTTCAGCCCTCAGCCTTTCTATCTTCCACTATGTGAGGACACCGCACTTGTCCCCTCAGGAGGATGCAGCAATGTGGCACCATCTTGGAAGCACAAGGTAGGCTTCGCCAGACACTGAACCTGCTGGTACCTTGATCTTGGATGTCCAACCTCCACAACTGTAAGAAATAAGTTTCTGTTGTTCATCAATTACCCAGTCTCCCAAGCTTCTCTCACTACTTGCTGAGTCAGTTGCCACGTGTTCTACCTTCCGGCTCTAAAACGTTGCTGCCACTCCTTTCCTGTTCTCTTGCTCTAGTGTATTTATGGCTTTCAAAAATCTCTTGCTGTTGTTTCTGGAGAGTTTCAGAGAGAATGACAGCAACTCTGTGTGCAGTCCACCATGCAGGAAGAGTTTTTCCACCAAGAGGAGGCGTTTACATCTTCCCCTTCATCTGCCCCTGTCCTACTCCAATCCAAACACCCGCTCTCCCTCAGTATTAGAAACGTTGTCAACCAGCAACTCTGCCCCGTGGCAAACATTCCTAACCCCAATTCCAATCAGTCCTTCTTTTTCCCAGTCACTGTAACACACTTGGTAACAGGGAAATCCAACATCTCCCCTCCTCCACTGTCCTTTGCAAGCTATGCACTACTTTTCCTCGAATGGGTCTTATTCTCTTAAGGCTCTCTGCCTTTGCACCTGGTGCCCTTCTTGAGCCAACTCTCCCTTCTGTGTCTGCCTGACAAGCCTCTCTTCATCCTTTGTGTCTCACATGAAGCACCACTTCCCCTGGGAATTCTTCCTGGCTTTCCCAAGCAGAGGAAACAGCTGGTTCCTCTATGTCCCCTGCTACTTTCTGAAGGCTCTTTCCACATGGGATTGGTATTCAAGTTGAAGGGCCTCTTCTCTCAACTACATGACAACTTCCCTAAGGACAGGGCTATGGACTTCATGTTTTGTTTCCAAGCACCCAGCACCTTGTCTGGCATAAAGCGTGAAGGTCAAAACAGCAACAATAAACAAAACAAAAACACCCACTGAATACATGAGTGGCCGAGGTGCTACATTTTCCCCAAATAGAACAAACGCTTAAGTATTTAGATGAATTTGGGACCTAGCAACTAAATTAGAGGAAAGTCTACGTTGGCTAGTTCTAAAATCCAGAAATGCATTGTTTTTGTTTTCAGGTATCTAGAGTGAAATTTGCTCGCTCCTTTTCATAGAGTACATGATCCTTCAAAGACTGTGTTAGAATGACTTGCAACGAAGGTATTGATAACAGCCCAAGTCGTTGCTTCTTCTCTACTGTTTTGCTACTGCAAGCAATAGCTTTGCAGTGCCAGAAAAGAAATTATTTCTCTAAACTAGGGACGCATTTTCCTTGCAATTTTGATTTCCCCATTAATTTTCAGGAAAGACTTTTTATTCACAGGTAGTATGAATAAATATACAGAAAATAAGAGGCAAAAGCAGCCCTCACTGGGAACAGACACTCGCTTGCCTGCAACTGAGCAAGGCGTGTGAGCCTCCACTGCTTGCTAGGCTTGAGCCTCTTCCTCTCACAGTTGATTCCTCTTGTATGAACTGCAAGATGCTATACATGTAAGGTGCTATTATTATCAATATAGTTGTTTCAAAGGGTTTGAAAAGTGGTAACTCATTGTGTTCTTATAAAATCCATGTCAAAAGCAGGAATGCTGTGTTACTTAGGTTCTAAAACTAAGAAACAAGAGGCTGGGGGTTGAAGCAGCCTTGCCAAGTCCCTGGGTCATAGGTGGCTGGGTCCTCACATGTGGTCTCATGCCATGGCATCCATTCTGCCAGGTCCCAGGCACAGCTCTAGTGTGGGGTTGTGAGGTGGTGTGACGTCACTCACCATGACTGTGTACGCAGTCTGGGCACGGATGGCATCCTTCAGGAGCAGAAGCTTCTCAGAAGCCTGTCAACAGAGCACAGGCAGCACGGGGTTCAAAAGGCTGCTTGGAGCCAAAGCGTCTGGTGCTCAGAGGGCCGAGGTGAGGGCAGCTCACAGCGGCCTCACTGGTCTCCGGTGGCCATGGGGTGGGGCGAGACTTACCAGCACAGCAGCCTTGTGGTCAGTCATGGCTCTCACAAAAGCCAGTGCCTCCGGAGTGGCTGATCTGATGTTGTCCACCCGTCCCTCCTGGAATCGCCGGATGGATGCGCTCTCGTAGGTGGGCACCAGTCTTCGGTGGAGCCTGCGTGGGATGAAGGATGAATGGCACGTGGTAATTTATTCTTGGGGAATCATAAACTCGGAAAGAAAAATTGCCTCAGCAGGCTTTATTTTCACAGCTCTGACTTGACTCGGCAGAATATTTCATTTTAATGTAAATAGAATTCTAGAAGGAATTCCCAGAGACGACGCTGGGGAGCCTCCCACGTGGAGAGCCACGTTTGCTTGATTACACAGGGGATGCGCACTGACATAAAATAAGGAAGTTATGGGCAGCGCTTCAAAAAAAATTTCAACCTGGTGGGAAACCTACAGTTTTCTGTGAGACCTGATGAGTGTTTGATGAATAACACAGAATGGAATAATTGTGTAATTAATCATTCCCACCCATGAGGGAATCCTGTTTTATTTAAACTGATTCAAGCATGACCTCCAGAGGGAAGCAGGGAGGGGCCTTAGTGGTGGTGAGCGTAAATTGCTGCCCAGGCCCTCCCTTCAAGGGACGGCCAAGCTTCTGACAGACCCATGGACACCATGGCTGTGCCTCTCCTCCCTGATGTCCATGACCCAAGCAGCAGTGGCCGCTTCCCCACCAACAGGATGCCTCTTTCTTTATGCATGGGAACTGGGCCAGCGTCCCTGGGCTTGCAGCCCTGGAGGGCACGCCCCCTTTCTCACCAGTCAGTAAGTGTTGGGAGTGGGGGAGGGAAAAAGACACAGAGCTCTGAGAGAAGTAGTGACAGCCCAGTGTCACCCCGCAAGTCATGGCTCCACATCTCAGCCCTTCAGGGCATGTCTCTCCCTCACTGGCTGCGCTCCTGGAGGTTTGGGAAGGCTGTGTCCAATTCTGCAGGGTGTGTGACACTGTCTTGCTTGGTGAGCACAGGAATGACCTCCTGTACACTCTGACAAATTTCCCCAAGACTCCAGCAAGGAGCTCCTGTCCCGTTTCTATGGTCCCTGGAGGCAAACGCCATCACTGGCCAGTCACTGACCAAGCCCAATTCAGGCAGCCTCTAGGTTTCTGCTGAATCTAGGGGCAGATAAAAACAACTGTGATTATTGCAGCTTAGAGCCTGAGGAATGCTGCTCATGGGAAGCAGATCCTCTTTGGCTATTTGATGAATCCAGGAGCCTCTGGCTGTGTCCATTCCTGGCCTTGTCCAGTGACAGCACAGCCCACAGGAAGGTGGAGGAGGGGTGCTGTGCAGGCTGCACTGGCCCCTCAGCTCTGGATCTGAAACCTGGAAGCGACAGGTCCTGAGCAGCTGGTCTCAGTGAGGTCCCTAGTCGAGGCTCCAGCAGGATGCTGACCTCATAGCCTATCTTGGTCCCATGCCCTCTGAGTATCAGAAGACACTGACCACTGTTCCAAATGCCAGATAAGTCCTGCAGCATCTCAGTGCTGGTGAGGTTTCTGCCTTTTGACGGCTCAGTGGCAAGCCCAGTCCTCGTGTGGAATGATATCAGCCTTCCCCAAGGTGTCCGGACAGGACAGACAAAGCAGCTGCATTCACTTCCTTGAGAATTACAGGGGACACTGGACTGCTGCGTCCACACCGGCGCTGCCTGCTTATCAGTGAAAATGCCTTGCCCTGGCTTTACTGCAGGGTCACGTTATGCCCTTCATGGAAGGTGCAAACTGAAAGCAGGTCTGAGGGCAGAGCTTTACCATTTATTGCCAAAAGCTTTTGAGCTGCTGCTTCTGGAGCCCTGGAACTGTCAGGACCTGGCCACATCTCCAGGAAGATTGATTTCCCATTTTGGTTTCTTCACCTCCTATAAAGGCTAATTGACCTCTCCCTCTGCCTTCATTCCTGATTTCCCTCCTTTTTACTTTTTCCCTGACACACAGTGACCTGGGCCACCACTAGAGAGCTTTTTGTAAATCCCAGGCCTGGCCAGACCACTTCTGGCTAAGCCTCCCATCTGTGATTCAGTCTCTGGCACCTACTCTGTGCCAGGTTTGGTGTGGGTGCTAGGGACTCAGAGAGTGTCAGGATTGCGGAGACAGGCTAAAAAACAAAGCCAGTAAACCTACCAATAATGCAATTCACATGAGTAACAATTACCTTGAAAGAAAAAGAAAACGCAATGTGGTATGATAGAAAACAGGTGGCAAGGAGGCCAGAGGTGGCTGCGTCAGATAAGGGGATAGGGAAAGGCTCTGAGGGATGGAACCTGGGCTGGAAAGGGCTGGTGTGTGTGGAGGATGGTGAGAGATGGGTGACAGAGGCACAGCCAGGGCAAAGGTCAGGAGGCAGGAGAGAGCTGGTGTGAAGGCACTGGGAAGTTTCATGTGGAAAGTGATCTAGTCTGATTTGCATATTTCAAAGTTCACTCTTCATGAAGACAGGATTATTAGAGATAATACTGGAAGCAGTGACCTTAGGATGTGCTGCGGTTGGCCAAGCATGAGCTGATGGCAGCCTGGGAGGGGCCGATGGCAGTGGGGGTGCAGGGCAGGTGAGAGACATTTGGAGGAGAACTGACATGGCAGTGTGCGGGGATACGGGAAAGGGTTGAATCAACGATGAGTCCACAGTCTTTGTCTTGATCAGCTAGGGGGCTGCTGGTTCTACTTCCTTAGCAAGATTGGGAAGACTGGGGAGGAACAGGTTGCAGCAACAGGGTTCGGGTGAGGTGGGGAAAGTTGGGATGGAGAGCAGCCCCTCCGCCCGCCTCCATGATCCTCATCCCTACCTGGCTCTTCTCAGCTCTACACTCCAGCCCTCTGGAGCTCCATGCCCCAGTGCCATCACCCAGGCAGTTCCCTGATGGCACTTCCTTCTCATTCTGAGGTTGGATTTAACCCACCTCGGTCTGCACCTCCTTCATGCAGCCTCGGTCACTGTCCAGTCCTCCACGCCCCAGTGGGCTGTCCCTCCCCCAGGATGCTTCTAGACCCTAAATCCTACAGCATCGTGTCTATCAGCCCTCCCAGGTACAGACTCATTCCACCTCCACTCACCTGTAGAAGGCCAGCTGGAGGGCCACCTGGATGAAGGCATCAGGACTGCATTTCTGCTTCTTAATGAATGTTTTCCCATAGTTGTCAAACTTATAGACAATGAAGTCAAGGTTCTTTACTATTCTGAGGAATAAAAAGAAAAGATGCTTGTATTGCATACACCATAGGGTTTCCCCGGGCTTCTTGAGGCGGCTCTGTGTCCTAGTGCTCTGGAAGGTGAGGACTCAGTCCCTGCCCTCCAGGAGTGCACTGAGGTGTCAGAGACACGCCTTGACCTATGAAAATGTCAGAAGGCATGCTGGGCCAGGACTACTATGACCAAAGGTGAGCTCAGCTGGGCGAGGTGGTGGCCCTGCTCTGGAGAGTGGGTGGAGAGATGGTCCTGGCTGTGGCAGTGAGACAGGACCTCCCAGGGTGATATGCCTGGGACTTTGTCATTCACTGTCAGAGCAACAGGAGTCTGCACTGAGACTCTTGAGCACTTGTTGGCCCCCATATTGACCAATCTCCTCCTCCATCAGGAGTCTGGGGTTCTGGCTGACTGCCCACTGGAGCAGTGTCTGGAAGGTTCATGCATCTGCCCACCAGCCGTGTGTGGGTACAGAGAATGAGTGGGCACCCTGAGCGCGCACCCACTCCTTCCCTCTGGACATCATGCTTCCTGCCTGCCTCTTCTTGAAGTATTTCTCCTGCTCACAGCAGCTCAGCTCTTGGTGGGGTCAGGTGCTGAGGACACTGGGGGACTCAGAGGTGACCCAGTTCCCACAAGTAGTCGCCCCTTAGATCCACCTGTTAACAGACTCCTGGGACAGACTGAGCTCACTGTCACCACGGCCACCTGGAAACCTCTTCCCCAAGCTGTGCCCACTTGGGCCCCTATCCCCTTGTATGGGCCCCTCAGGCCCCTCATGGAGGAGCCTCCTGCTTCCCTATCCATGGGCCTCTCCTGGCTCTCTCAGCCTCAGGAGGGAGGAGCTGGGAACCTGGAGAAGCCTCTGGGAACATGGAGTCTGCTCAGGTTTCTGAAAGGGAGTGGACTTCTTCGGTCCCCAAGGACTCACCAGCCCACCAGCTCACTGCCCTGGCCCCTGGCTTACCTCCTGAACAACCCTGCAAAGCTGAGATGTGGACACTGCTTTATAGCACACCTGAACTGTGCCGTGCCCACCAAAGACAGGCGCTCTCCACGGCAGCTCCCAGCAGAAGAGTCCTTCCCACCCTTCAGCTGCCCAGCCTGGCTACACTCTGTCCTGTTCACATGAGCTCTTTCCACAGCCTCCTAGAGGGCATCCCTATATCCCCTGCACAGAACCCTCCAGAGGCTCCTTACCATTGGCAGGGCAGGCTCTAGGCCCTTAACGGAAGACAGTGACATTCGTCACAGTGCAGCCCAACTTCCTTTTTGTGCCCCAGCTCTGGCCATTCTCACTTGCTGGTCTCCAAACCAGCCTGCATCATTATGACTTGTACAGGCTTGAAGAAGCTACCTTTCTGCCTCTTCCCCATCTGCTTGCGCCATGAATGCCTATCCATCCTTCAAGCCCATCTCTGCAAGGCCCTCCCTCACAGTCCCGGCAGAGTTCAGCATCTGTTTCTTTGTGGGTTCAGGTCAGCATGGTTGTTTTTACCTTTGGCACTAATCTTACTGTATCACACATGTTGGCCTGGGAATTTGCTTATTCCACTGAAGTATGGAGTGTGGCTCCCATGGCAGCTAATTGTGTTCTCAGAGTCTTACCACAGGGCTGGCACACATGAGAGTTCTGCACATGTTTGATGAATGAATGAGCAAACCAGTGAATGCATGCATTCGTGCTTGCTCGCTTACTGAATGAAGGAATCAACAGCTACCATGTGGACATGGCTGCCAGGCTGCGGCTCCCACCACCAGCACCAGGCCCTCCTTCGAGGGTCCCGTTAGGGTTAGGACCTGAACCACCCCCGCCGTGGGGAAAAAGGCCCCCTTGTGAAGTTGCTATGTAAATTCAAGCAAATTGAAATAGCTTGAATTCAAATGACCTATTCAAACCAGTTGTTTATTACTCCCCTGAAAGCAGGGGATGATTTCCCAGCCGTGACTCTGCTCAGTCAGGTGAAACTGTGAAAAAATAAATAAATAAATCATAAAAAATAGCTCTGTGTTTGCATTTTATGGAAATGATGGATACTTCAGCAAGGTTATTTCCCCAGAGTTATAACTCTCCTTTAGTTTGACTACATTTCCATGAGGGATAGGGACGAGGTGGAGCCCAAGGGGAGGCAGGGGAGCCAAGGGTCTTTGGAAACTTCCAGGATCCTTGGGAGCTAGTGGACAGGGGCAGAGTGGTCCCTAGGGACACCCCTTGAAGGACACTTTGGTTTGTCCTTACCGTTGAAGTTTTTCCGCAGAGGAGGCTAAGTGGCCTTGAATTTCCGGGGAGCATTTCCACCGCAGCCTCCGGGGGGCAGGGAGCTCGCTGACTGAGTCTGCACGAACCAGCTTCCTGCTGCTCTGTGTCCTGCTGGGCACAGAGGCGACCTCCTGAGGCCCTGTGGCCAGAGAGCTGAGGGAGACATTGCTTCTTTGCCCTCTTCAATCATCTTAGCTGTCAGTGTTTGCAGCCACGGAGTTTCAGGGGGTATGAGCTGTCCCTGAACCACTGTGCAGATAAATAAACTGAGGCTCAGAGAGGCCACCAAAATTATTAAGTGGCAGGGCCGGGGTGCCATCCAGTTCCACCTGACTCCAAAACCCATTATTTCTTTTCATTGTTTTCCTATTAGACTATGTGACACCCTAACACTTACAGAACACTTGGAGAGAAATTTAAGAGAGAAACAAGTTGTGTTGTTTTGTTCTACAAGGGTTGTGACTACTAGGCCTGGTTTGGGTTTCAGTGACCCTAGAGTTTCGTGGAAGAGATTAAAGACTTAGATGCAAGGAGAAGATCCTAGGAGAGAATGGGTAAAATTGGGAATGGAGGAAGGAACGCCGTTTGTTTAAGGCACAGAGGACCCTTGCTCAGAAGCGAAGGAGGGACCCAGACTGGGGATTTGGAAGCAGTGAGGCTCAGAGAACTCCCCCTGTGTTGGGGCAGCTGTGGGCCTGGCCCTGACTCAGGACAAGAAGTAGGTGTTGATGTAGGCTTCCCCTCTCTCACGGCAGACGTTCCTGAGAATTCCTTGCCACGCTTCTCCCTGACTGCCCTAAATCTGCTACCTCCTCTCCATGGCCTGTGAAGCACATGATATCTTATTCAAAGCTGCTTTCAAATTCATCTCTTTTTTTGGCCTAGCATGGCAGCCCAGGACTCCAGACTCACATGTGCTTGAGCAGATGCTCAGTGCACTGCACCAGGACGATGCCGTCGAATGGGGAGTGTTCGCACACCACACCGCAGGTGCCGTCTCGGCCCACCACGAACTGCAAGAGAAAAGAGGGAGTGGCGACCACGGGACAGTCAGCAGTGCGAGGCAGCCCCTTGTCCCCAGGTCAGGCCCCTGGCTTCTCAGGAGCACCTCTCCTCCAAGGACACCAGAGCACATTACTTCCTGAGAACTCTGCACGTGATTTGCAGTGGCCTGAGAATATGAGAATCCATGACAGCTCTGCACTTGCTACCTCTTTCCCATGAAGGCTCTGGGCACTGAAGGTAGAGCCCCAAGTTCCCTGACTGAGCAGTCCAGGGATTTCTGAGGAGCTCATCCCAAGTCTGCATAGCTGCTCTGGGGCATGGACGAGGCCCATCAGCCTTGTTTCCCCTCATAGCATGCATCACAGGCACCATCCCGCAGTGCTTTATGTAACTATTTGTCTGAAGGGCCCTGTTTGTTTTGGCCACCAATGATTTTATTCCCAGGATCTATACCAGTGTGCCCCCCATTGTATGTGCTCAATAAATGTGTGGAATGAGTGGCAATGAAAGGTAACAGTCTGTTTTGGATGGTAAGCAGATTCCTAGGGAGAAATAAAATATCCCTTGATAGGTGTGAAGGAAGGATGAATCAGTAAAGAAGGAATGAAGGAAGGATGAAGAAGTGAAGGAAGGAGATACAGGAGATGCTCCACTGGTTGCCGCTTGGGCTTCTAGTCGGGGACCCACATGTGGCTAGCTCTGCAGCTATGAGAGCTTAAATGAGATGCGTCAACTCTCCGGACTTCAGTTTGCTGTCACTGAAAACAGACCCATCTTGGCTCATGGATTGAGAAGCAGAATGGAGAGGAGGTATATGAAGGATCCATAGGAGCTGTTGAGTTTACTTATGACTTTTTTGGTGACTTTACAAAGACTCTAGCTGACGTGGGAAAGGGATCACACCTAGTGCACAAAAATACTGGGAGAAAATAATAAGGACAAAATTTGGTTCTTTTTTGTTTTTTAAGCATCCTTATTTGTGAGAGCTTTATTTTTAAGTATTGTTAGCTGAAATTATTTGCTTTAAAGTGATTCAGCAGTAAATAAATAATAAGTAATCTGGAGGGACTAAATGAATCAAGACTGACAATGTGTACATGCTATTTTTGAATATGCTTGATAAAAGTCAAAATATCCAGAGCTTTTGCTGCTTTATCAAAGTACTCTTTCCTCTAGGAGTCCTGTGGCTTTTTTTCCATTGGGGAAAGTGGAAAGATGAATAATTAAATGCAGAGATTATTATTTTTTGTCATTGTTGCTACTGTTTTAAGCAGGGAGGAAGTTGATTGTCTCTATTCCAACAGCACACACTCGTTATGACTTGTTTACCTATGGAATAAGTTTATTTTCATAATTTTATACTTAAATGTTACAACAAACTTGTTCAGGAAATATTTTAAACATATAACAAAATTTAGGATTTTTAAATTTAGAAATTTTTAAGTTTTAGATTCATCATGTTTCTTTTTTTTGTTTGTTTTTTCCATTTTTTTAAAACTGTAATTCAAATGAAGCAGGTTGCCTGGTAGCCCGTCACACCCAGGAGATACTCATTCTTCAGCCCTAAGCAAACAAGGCAAGCAAACTCCAGGAGTTTTACTGAAGTTCTTCCAGGGCACCATACCACTCCACATGTCCCAAGCTGCCTCTCCCCTGGTCTCCTCCCAGTCGCTCCCCTGGTATGCCAGAGGCCTGGATCTTTGCTCGAATTCTGCAAAGAAACTCACTTCCCACAGAGCTTCTCCCCAAACTCACCCCTTGCAGACCCTCCCCTTCTGCCCCCAGCATTCCTTGCTTTGCTGTCCTGAGACCAGCTTTCCATCCTTTTGTATTCAGGTCCATGGAGCCCTGCTGGCTTCTCTGGCTCACCTGATAATCTGTCCTGATGATGAAAAGAGCCTGGAGATCAGCATAGACTCACCCTGAGAGGCGCTGAGGGCTGTGCCAACCCTCATGTTGTTACTTATCCATCCCTGTCACTAAAGGAAGGAAGGAAGGTAGGAAGGAAGGAAGGAAGGAAGGGAGGGAGGGAGGGAGGGAGGGAGGGAGGGAGGGAGGGAAGTGGTGTCTTTTAAAAACTGCTACCAAGGCTGAGTTCCAGATTCTGTGCATGTATTACATTGGTTCACCCCCACAGCTGCTCCGTGAAAGATGATAAGCCATTAGCACAACTGTGGAGGCTAAAACGGCTGGCCCAGCAGCCAGAGAACACATCAGAAATAATGGAATCAATATGCAAACCAATAAAAAGGAAAACCTGCAGAATGTAGGGACAGAGAGAAAGGAAAACGCGGTGTTGTCTAGACATGCTTATGAATGTGAGCTTTGTTAACCGAAAGTAGAGAGATGTTTTGCCTGCTGTTTTATACCACATGGCATAAAGTATAAAAGGGTAGCCACTTTAAAATAAACAAGACTACATTCAGGATTGGCATGTTGGGGGAATAAAAGGAGGATGGCAGAACGGGAATGAATGGTTTAACCTTGACTTCATTCCCGTCTGCATGGGTATTTTTCTCTAGGCCAAAGCAAATTTCTTACTTCTAGGCTGATGTCACGCAAATGAACAAATATGAATTATTTTATCTTATGATCTTTCTTCCATGGAGGTTCTGGGCTGCTCTACTTCTCACGGCTTGAGGGAGGTATGTCGACATTGCCAGGCCACAGGGGTGGACATCCAAAAAGCTGACAGCTCTGGGCATCAGATTCTCTCAGAGTGCATTAAGGATTTGTTCAGTGGGGTCCGTTGTACCCTTTTGCTCCTGGCAAACCCCCACCTCACAGGTGTGATGGGTGATGGGAAATGAGCCCTAGGTCTGGCCCAGACCTTCCTGGCACAGGCTGCAGGAAGGTTAGGGAGTTTGAGTTTGGTTCGGCCACTGGCTCCCAAGAAGAGTTCTGGCTTGTCCAGAGATTGACATCAACAGCACATCTCAGACCCCTCCAGCTCCCCTGATCCATCAGACCCAGCCTCTTGGGCAGCAGAGGGCAGTGCGTGCTCCTGCCAGACGCAAGTACATGCGGGCTGGGTGCTGGGCTCTGCAGGCTTGCCTGCTCACTCTCTTGCTGGGGGCAAGGGTGTGCTCTTGCAGGGTCACCTGAATGACTTACCTGCAGGGACTTGTCATACCAGCGGTTGGCGCCGTTCTTGCTGCAGCCTCCGCCGTGAAGGAGCTGGAGTGCCCTGTGGGTGTCACTGAGCTCCACGCCTCCTGGTGCATCCAGGCACACAAGGCAGATGCAGCGTTCGATCATGTCCAGCGAGTCCCGATTGGTGGAGTCTGCAGAGGAGGCAGGCACAGCCCTAGCACCTGTCCCTCTCCAGGCCAGGTTTCCCTCCTTGGAGCCCCGTATGGGGCAGGGCAGTCCTGTCTTGTGGGATCACACTAAGACCCACATCTTGAGCCAGCCCTGATTCCCTAATCCTGCCCCGCTATGAGTGGGCAGTGAAGTCAGCAAGAGTGTCCTGAACCTCTGTCCTACCCCAGGAGCCCAGCTCATTCTCAGGATCCCTGAAGGAGCCCTGCCCTCAGCTGCAGCCAGCTCTCCTCCAGATGTGTGGGCCACTGGTTCTGCATGCCAAGGTGAAGGGGGATGCTTAGACCCTCAGGTCTGTCCACTTCAGTGGAGGGGTCCCTAATCCCCACCCAATAGCACCCTCCACTCAAGCTGTGAGCCACATCTGTGTGTAGGCATGCTTGTTTGCCCTGAACTGTAACTTTCAGACATCTATATTAGTTTTCCAATTTTGAAATTGCCAATTCAAAATTAGGCAATTTCACAAGAAAACCGGAAGGAAGTGTGTTGCTCACCTCCCTGTCCCCAAGCTGTTGATTCAGAGGCAGAGCTGCAGGTGGAAGGGCCAGGCTTCCCTGAACCTGCATCAGGATGAGCTCATAGGAGCCGTTTTGGACTCATGGACCCAAAGGAGTGCCAAGCCTGGCCCACAGCTGGCTTTTGCGTGAGCCTCTACCAATTCCCAGGCTCCTCTGGACCTTGCAGAGGAAGTGGGTTTCAAAAGGGAATCTCCCTCCCTGGTGGCACTGGAGGAGTACAGACAAGGATGCCTTTTCAGGAGTGGGAGTCAGGCACAGAGGACATGACTTCCCCAGGGACACGTGGGTTCCTTCCAGAGAGCACTAGAAGCTGCCCTCCCCAGGAAGCTTCCTCTGCAGGGCACAGGGAGGTTCACCAAGGCCACCTGGCAGGACCTGCTGGGGGCCAGGGCTGCTCTTGCTGCGTGTTCTCATTTCTTCCAAACGGGTCTATTGTGCTGACGATGTTCTCTCCACCTCTCAGTACTGGCTGTGGGAGTGCACAGCCTGGCTCTTGGTTTAAAGTTCAGGAAAAGTTAAAAAGTCCACCCAAACCAAAGTTTAATATTTTGGTTTAAAATTCTAAGGAGTGACTTCAAGACCCAGTGGTGAGGGCTGTGTATCACCAGGAGAGCCTGACCTTGGAGCTGGATGCTGGGACAGGATGAGGCACCCAGGGCAGGGGTGAGAGTGCTCTATGTGGGTGGATGGGGGGCATGGCATTTGCAGGTAAAGGTGCATTACATGGTAGAGACTGCTAGTTGCACACTACAGTTTCTTCCCTTGCTCATAGAATCCATGGCTTTTAGCTTGGTCCATGGACAACCAACTAAAGGTGTACTTCCCAATCTCCCTTACAGTTAGGGGTAACCAGGTGTCAAAATTCTGCCAGCAAGATCTCAAAAAGCTGTATGACAGCTTCCGGGAAACCTCCTCAAAGATAACTAGCATGTGCTCTTTGGCCTGCTTCCCACCTTCCTCCATCCTGCTGCCTGGATCGTGGATATGACGGCGGGAGCTCTCCCCTGTGTTTTGCCTTCCTCGGGGAAGTGGGCAGCTCCGGTTCCCAGGGTGCAGTCAGTCTTTAAGACCATCTCCTAGGTCTTCTCAAAGCCTGCTGGGTACACAGATGCTAACTGCACTGGTCTTCGCTCTGCCCAGGTGAATTCTCCAGATTCACAAGGGGTTTCCACAGATGCCCTTGACTGAAAGGAGTCTCCAGTCTCCATGCATACCCTTTTTTGCAAATTCTCCAATCCCCGTGCATCCCTTTTCTCTCACTTTCTGCAAATTCTGGGGAAGGAGATGTCTCCCACAGCAAGCCATCCACCCTGGGAAGCCAGAGTAGCCTTGGGATGTCCTCTTTTCCCTCTTGTCGAGGATGAGGCTTTGGGACCCCGGTGCTTTCAGAAACCCTCCTGGTCCCTACAAGGCCAGGATGCCTCCTTGCTCTCTGCATGGCCTCTTGGGCTTCCCTGCCTCAGTCTGATCAGCATCAAGGATCTGGCCATGCTCTGAGAATATAAGCATAAGTGAGAGCCAGCTCAGGCTCTGGGGAAACTCCCCTTCCTGTAAGCTCCTTCAGCACGGTGCAGTCACCACATCACCCTCGCAGAACCTGAAATGGCTCCTACTGCCCACAAGGGAGAATCCCAATTTCTAAACATGGCACCGTGGGTTCCTTGGCTCACACCTCTGCTGCCCCACCTCCTTTCCTCCCCAGATCCCTGCATGGACCTCACAGACAACCTCATGTCCCTCCCTGATTCTGTGCACATCCCATCTCCTTGTAATCGTGCAGCCTGTGCCTAGGACAAGACCTTTCTCCTACTCTGCCTATAAAAGCCCTCCTTGAGCTCCCTCATCCTCTGGTGGTGCCAGCCCTGCCCTTGAGGTCACCTGACGCCCAGAGTGTGAGGCCTCCACAGTTTGCGCAGTGCAGATGTGGAACCTGCACACTGCCACGCCAGCCTCACATAGCACCTGAGCGCAGAGGTGGCCTCCCAAACCCTGCCCACCACCCCCTGCTGCACAGCACATGATCCCACTGCCATTCCCACACCACCATGCTTTGGACAGTCAGCACTTTCAGCCCCTGGACGCCTGGTCTGGTCCTCTCCCCTGTATCAGCACTCACTGAGGGTGCGGCCTGGGCCCCCTGCACAAGGCAAGCACAGTCCATGGTGGGTAATGGACTTCATTCTGCTTCCTTTGGTCTGGCCCCAGAAGGGCTGGGATCTGTGGATCCAGTTGAGAGAGGGGGCCTGGAGGTGCCCAGCTGGCTAATGGGAAAGGGAGAGGCCATGTCCTTCTGAAGGGCAAAAACCAACTACTTTCGAGGCTTTGAGCTTCATGGGTTGGTGGGGCAGTGGGGGTAGGGTGAGGCTGGGACAAGGTAGGGCTCCTTTACCTCTGCAAGGCTCCCTGCTCTGCCCTTCTCCCTCCTTAGGAAACCTGCAGATGGCCACGGTGCTCAGCCCTCTACTATGTGCTGTGCTTGGGGTCCCTTCAGGCTGTCCCACGCTAGCCAGTGCCTTCAGAGCATGGGGAGACCTTGGCCAGGTCTGGGTCAGGTTCAGATCAGCAGAGAGGAAGGGAGAGGCATGCCAGGAGGTGTATAATAGTGCAGGGTAGTGGGTGGAGGATGGGAGGGTGGCTTGGATGGTGGGGAACAGACCCCAAGCTTGTAAGCATAGCTTGTGAGTAATTGGCTTGACCTCCAGCTTACGGGTGAGGGCACAGGATTTAGGCAGGGCTGGAAGAACACAGTGATGTGACGCTATTAGCTAACAGTTGTCGGGTACCTACCATTGTGCCAGGTATCAATTTAAACATACACACTGATGCATCTGAGATAGGTATCATTGTCATGCCTCATTTACAGGTTAGGAGCAGAGAAACCAAATGTCTTGACCTTAGGCCATTTATAAGGCCCTCTTGTAAACAGGGATGATATTAATTATTCAGTAAGTAGAGGGAGCTGGGTTTGATCTCAGGCGTCCAATCCCAATGCTCAGGTTTATTAACGAGCACTGTGAATGCCCAGCTCAGTAATGTGACTTTAGCCAGCAACAACAGGGAGTCACTGAAGGATCATGGAAGAGCTCAGTGTGTTCAGAACAGAGTCTTGGATACTTGGCAACTTGGGAAGGGCATGGGCCTGGACACTAGCCATGCCCGGGCCACGAGCAGCTTGAATGCTGCCCACCTTGTCCCTGTTGGCCACACCTCAGGGTGAGCTCTGAGAGCCCTGGCTTGGTAGCTGCCCTTACCAAGTGTTCTTTAAAAATATCCCCAAAGGCAATGTGAAGTGGGCAGACTGCAGCTCCTCAGGCAGCCGCCCACAGCATGCCTGCCCAGCCAGGAGGCATCACTCCCTGGACATCACTGCCCGGGTCACCTCCAGGCAGGCAAGATGGATTGTGAGGAGGCCCCATGGCATGCCATCACGTGCATGCTGTGCAGGGCCCAGGAGCCCAGCGCCGCCGAACAGGAACCAGGTCCTGGCTCATTAGACAGGGTGAAATGGGAGCAGGACAACAGAGAGGGAAGCCAGGTGGCCTTGCAAATGAACTCCCTGCATATAAGTAGCTGATCAGTCAAATGCTGACAAGTTTATCGTGTAAGGCAGAAAATGAGCACTATGCCCAAGCTCATCCACCATGACTCTGGCCCAAATGTAATGGAAACACGGGATAGCGGGCTGGAGGCACGTGGCAGGAGCCGTTTGTCTTGTGGTATACTCATTGAGCACATCGAGGCTCCTTTAAAGTGGTGAATCAATCTTCCTCAAGAAGCCCTGCTTAATAGTGAGAGGTGGGGATTGAATAATAGGAGGAGCTTGTGCTGACACCCATGCCTGTGGAGGGAGCTAACAGCTTTGGTGGTGTGGAAATTCCAAAGGCCAGGAGGCCTTGAGGAGCCCTAAGCCTGGTGTTAGAGGTTGGAAGCTTATAGGCTGAGACTGTAGTGAGCACAGATAAAACAGTAACTGGTACCTCTGTCTATGCAGGGCTACAAGACTCAGGTGCTGCTCTCTAATGTGCACTACTGTGCCCAAGCACCACCAGACATACACCACTCTAAGACGCCTGCCTTTGCTTGCTCTGATCTATTCCCTGGGAAGTTAGCACAAGTTAGATTTCGGTGCTGTGCCCATTCTCCTTCTCACAGTCCAGGAGATGGATGAACTGGGCTCTTTCTCAGGGACTTAGCCCTTCTTAACATTTCCCAATCCCATCTGAGCATCTTTCCTCCCTAGATGAAGGAGTACTCTCATCTTCTTTTTTTTTGAGACGGAGTTTTGCTCTTGTTACCCAGGCTGGAGTGCAATGGCGTGACCTCGGCTCACTGCAACCTCTGCCTCCTGGGTTCAGGCAATTCTCCTGCCTCAGCCTCCTGAGTAGCTGAGATTACAGGCACGCGCCACTGTGCCCAGCTGATTTTTTTGTATCTTTAGTAGAGACGGGGTTTCACCATGTTGACCAGGATGGTCTCGGTCTCTTGACCTCGTGATCCACCCTCCTCGGCCTCCCAAAGTGCTGGGATTACAGGCGTGAGCCACCGCGCCTGGCCACTTTCTTCTCTTAAGAGGTAAATCTGCCATCATGCATCTCATATTCTTCCCAGCTCTCTGGCCTAGGGGGTGATCTTTATACTGTCTGTCCTTAGAGGCTATGAGAATTTGGACTAAAGTATTTCTCGCTCTTGCAAATCAGAGCTGCTTTGACTTGAGTTACATAAGCCTCCTTTAACGAGCTCTGGAGCGAGGGTCTTCTGATTCCAGGAACATATAATTTTCCCTATTCCTCCCGCTAAAAGCTTGGACATTTTATTTAAAACAGACATAAGGAGACTCTGAAAGATGGAGAGAGGAAGGCAGACTAGTCAGTGACCTCAGGACCCAAGGAACACCACAGGGGCAGATTTTCTGAGTATTATGGACTTAACTGTGTCCCCTGAAAAGTCAAATGTTGAAGCTTCAGCTCTCAGTTTGACTCTATTTAAAGGGAGGGCTTTTATAGAGATAATTAAAGTTCAATGAGGTCTTAATCCAATAGGACTAGGGTCATAAGAAGAGGGATAGATATCAAGGATGTGTGCACAGAGAGAAGACCAGGTGAGGACACAGTGAGAAGATGGCTTGTCGATGCCTACACTGTGCCACCTTCATCTCGGACTTCCAGCCTCCAAAACAGTGAGAAATAAATGTCTGTTGTTTAAACCACCCACTCTGTGGCATTGTGGTGGCAGCTCTAGCAAACTAAGAACCTGTGAGGTTTTTCTTTGTTCTGTTCCGTTTTTACCTAAAATATCCAACTTGGTGTTGAAGAAGTCAGCAGCATAAAAACACAAGTTGGTATAGTAAAAAACAAACAAATAAACAACAAAACCCCACTCTCTCTAGCCAAAGGATCAGAATAGCAAGACATAAGACTTTCAGATAATAACTGTTCTACTTCAGCCAAACACCACAGAGAAAACTCTGTTATCCCTCCCTTGGCCACCACCACACCGGCAAAGGCCGAGTAGAGAGCCCAGACTGTACCAAGTAATGAGGCATCTCAACTTCTGGGGGTATTGGAGAAGGCATAGCCTCAGATAGAAGCTGGGACTTCCATCACCAGTGGGCAATAACCACCCTTCCCTCCTTTTCCCCACACAGCGTTAATAGAGACCATGTAGGTAGCTTGGACTCCTACCCTGCCACCCTGCATTAATAAGAAGTCCCCTCCCCCAGGGTGTCAACAGAGACCCAGTGAAAAGCCTGTGCTTCCACCTCCACCTGTTATAACCTCCCCCATTCTCTTACTGGACTAGTGTCAGAGGAAGCCACCTAAAACATGCTTAAATAAGATCCCAAGTCTCATAACACAATACATTCAAATTTCAAAAGAAAATTGCTCATTCTACCAAGAACTAGGAAAATCTCAACTTGACTAAAAAAAAAAAAATCGTGGCCGGGTGCTCTGGCTCACGCCCTTAATCCCAGCATTTTGGGAGGCCAAGGTGGGCGGATCACTTGAGGTCAGGAGTTAGAGACCAGCCTGGCCAATATAGTGAAGCCCCATCTCCATTAAAAATACAAAAATTAGCTGGGCATGGTGGTGCGCCCTTGTAACCTAGCTACTGGGGAGCTGAGGCACCAGTATCCTTTGAACTCGGGAGGTAGAAGTTGCAATGAGTTGAGATCATGCCACTGCACTCCTGCCTGGGCAAGAGAGCAAGACTCCATCTCAAAATAAATAAATAAATAAATAAATAAAAAGCAGTCATCATAAAAATTCAATAAGCAATTTTAACATATTTATAACAAATGAAAAAAAATAGGAAGTTTTGACAAATAAACAGAAATTCTTAGTGAGAAAATAAAAGATATAAGAAGAACCAAATACAAATTTTAGGACTGAATAATAGAATAACCAATGTAAAAAGCACGGTGGATAGACTCAATAGGAGAACTTACAGAGCAGGGAAAAGAACTTAAAGGTCTTCAGTGAACTTGAAGACAGAACAACACTGATCAGCCAATTGGAATAACAGAGAGAAAACAGACTGGGGGAAATGAACAGAGCCTAAGGCACCTGTGAGACAAAAGGTGACGTTAATGTCACCAAATTCCCAGGAGAAGAAAAAGAGGACAGAGCAGAAAGGACTCAGGGAGATAATGGCTAATACTTTCCCCAATTTGGCAAAGGACACAAATCTAAAGATTCAGGAAAATAAGTTAACCTCAAACAGGATAAATTCAAAGAAATCTACACCAAAACATATCATAGTCAAACTTTTGAAAACTGAAGACAAAGGAAAAATCTTGAAAGCAGCAAGAGAGAAACGACACTATATATATATATATATATATATATATATATGTATGCATGTGTATATACATGTATGTATATATGTATGTATGTATATAAACACACACATATATCTTCACACGTGCGCACGCGCGCGCGCACACACACACACATTCCATAGGAGAAAAGCAACTAAGACAACAGCCAGAAATCATGAAGGCCAGAAGAAATTGTCATGGTATTTTGTAAGTGCTGAAAAAAAAGAACTATCAATCCAGAATTCTATATCAAGAAAAAAGTATCCTTCAGAAACGAAGAGGGGGAAATAAAAACATTTTCACATGAGGAAAAACTAAGAGAATTTATGCCACGCAGACCTGTCCTGAAAGAATGCCTAACAAAATATTTTTTTTTAAAGAAAGACAACGATAAAAAGAGAAACATTGGAACATCAAGAAGACAGAAAGAACAACAGAAAGGGTAAATATCTGTAAATAAATTCATTTTCATTCTCCTTTTAAGTCTTCTAAACTATGTTTCAGTGTTGAAGCAAAAATCATAACACTGCTTGATGTGGTTTTAAATGTATATAGAGATAATATTTAAGACAAGTGCATTATAAACAAAGGAGACTAAAAGGCAGTAAGCTTTCTACACTTCACTAGAACTGGTAACATTTCAGCATTAATAGACTATGATAGGTTATGTATATACAAGGTCATACCTATAGACACTATTAGAAAAAGTTATAAACACAGATAATGCTAAAAAAATTACATGTAAATAAAAATAGAATTCTAAAAAATGTTCATGTGACCCACAGGAAGGCAAGAAAAAGAGAACAATAATTGAAAAACAGAAAACAAAAAATTAAATGTTAGAGTTAAGCCCTAACACATCAATAATTATGTAAGGTGTAAATGATCTAAATACACAAGTTAGAGATTGACAGAATATAGTACAAAACATTACCCAGCTATATGCTGTCTACAAGAAATGAACATCAAATATAATCATATTGGTTGGTTACAAGTAAAAGGGAGGAAAATATTTTTCTTGCAAACATTAATCAAAAGAAAACAGAAATGGCTATCTTAATGTCAGGTAAAGTACACTTTAGAGCAAAGAAAATTTACCAGCGACATAGAAGGACATGATTTAAAAGTAAAGGATAAATCCACCAAGAAGGCATGGCAATCCTAAATGCATCTGTACCAAGCATACCATAAAATATGTCATGCAAACACTGATAGAACTGAAAGGAGAAATGGACAAATCCACAGTTGTACTTGGAGACTGTAACACTGCTCTTAACAATTGTTAGAACAACTAGACAGAAACTCAGCGAGGACGTAAAAGAAATCAACAATATCATCAGTCATTCTCTTCAAATACCCATGGAACATATGCCAAGATAGACTATATCCAGGACCATAAAACAACCCTCAACAAATTGAAAAGAATTAAAGTCATTTAACCTGTGTTCTCTGACCACAGTGGACTCAAAGTAGAAATCAGTAACAGAAAAATAACATAAAAAGTTCCAAACATCTGGAAACGAAATAACATACTTATAAATAATTAATGGTCAAAGAGGGAGTTGTATTAGTCTGTTTTCACACTGCTATGAAGACCTAACAGAGACCGGGTAATTTATGAAGAAAAAAATATTTAATTGACTCACAGTTTTGCATGGCTTGGGCGGCTTCAGGAAACTTAACAATCACGGCAGAAGAGAAGAGGAAACAAAGACCTTCTTCCCATGACAGCAGGAGAGACAGAAAATGAGGCGGGAACTGCCAAACACTTTTAAACCATCAGGTATCCTGGGAAGTCACTCACTGTCACGAGAACAGCATGGGGGGACCCACCCCCATGGTCTAATCACCTCTCACTGGGTCCCTCCCTTGACATGTGGAGATAAGAATTTGAGATGAGATTTGGGTGGAGACACAGAGCCAAACCATATCAGAGGTTTAAGGGAAATGTTAAAAATATACTGGAATGAAAATTTAAACACATCATATGAAAATTTGTGAGATACACCTAAAGTATCTTTTCTAAAGGTTTACATTAGAAAACTCTCAAATTAATAATGTAATTTCTTACCTGAAGAACCTAGAAAAAGAAGAGCAGAAAAAACCCAGTTCAAGAAAGAGGAAGGCAATAATAAAGAGCATAAATCAATGCAATTGAAAACAGGAAAAAAGATCGATGAAAAGAAAGCTAGTTATTTTAAAAGACGAATCAAATTTATAGAGAGACTGAACAAAGAGAAAGAGAGAGAGAGAGAGAGAGAGAGAGCCACAACCACTAATATCACTACAGATCATGCGGACATCAAAAGTATAATAAGAGGATACTATACTATAAACAATTCTATACACATAAATCTGACAACTTATATGAAATGGACCAATCCCTTGAAAAATATAAACTACCAGAATACATTTAATATTATGATTTTTGAATAGTCCTATTATTATTAACCTATTTATGCTGGAGGTTGCAAATTTTTTTTATGAAAAATCAGATCTTGGTGATGACGTTAAGCAATAGGATATAAATAACTCCCAAGATCTTACCATTCCAATAATGGAACACTAGGCATAAATGGGTTAAGGATATTTAATTAGCAAGATTAAAACTCCTAAATAAGAAATCTCCAGGCCAAATAATTTCACTGAAGAAGTCTAACAAACATTTAAGGAAGAATTTATACCACATTTATACAATCTGTTTCAGAAAATATAAGAGGAGGGAACATTTCCTGATTTATAAACCTGGTATCCTGATACCAAAAGAAGACACATACAGTACAAACAAACAAAAAACCCAAAGCAACTATAGAATAGTGGGCCTCACAAATACAGACACAAAAAATACAGAACCACATATTAGCAAGCAGAATTAAGCAATATATGAAAAGAATTAATACACCATGACCAACTGGGGCTCATTCCAGGGATGCAGGGCTGGTTCGATATCTGAAAATCAGTCAGTGTAATCCACCCCATTAACAGGCTAAAGAAAAAAATAACATGATTATATTAATTTATACAGTAAAAGCATTGGGCAAAATTCAACATTCATTCATGATAAAATCTCTTGTTGAAGTAGGAGGACCAGAAGGGAACTTCCTTGACTTGATAAAGAACATCTACAAAAAGCTTATAGCTAACATCATATTTAAAGGTGAAAGACTATAATTGAGTTTCATATGTGAATATTTTATATTGCAACCTTGCTGAATTCATCAATTCTAGGAGTTTTTAGCTTTGTAGATTTGTTGGTATTTTCTACATACATAATCATGTCATGAAAATTGGGATTGTTTTATTTTTTTCTTTCTGATCAGTATCCCTTTTTTTCCCTTATTCCTCCGGCCAGAACTCCAATACTGTGTTAAACAGAAGTGGTAAGAGTAGGTATCTTTTTCTTCTTGATCTTACGGGGAAAGCATTCAGTCTTCCACTTTTCAATATGATGTTAGCTATAAGCTTTTTGTAGATGTTCCTTATTAGGTCGAGGAAGTTCCCTTCTGGTCCTAGTTCTCTAAGATGTTTTATCATGAATGGGTGTTGAATTTTGCCAAATGCTATTACTGTATCGATTAATATAATCATGTTATTTTTTTCTTTAGTCTGTTACTGTGATGGATTACATTGTCTTCATACCTATCAAAATGGTTAAAATAAAAAATAGTGACAACACCAAATGCTGATGAAGATGCATAGAAATTGGATTACACATGCATATATTGCTGATGGGAATGTAAAATGGTACAGTCACTATGGAAAACATTTTAGCAGTTTCTTAAAAAACCAAACATACAACTACCATGTGACCTATAAATTACATTCTTGGACATTTTTTCCTGTAAGTGGAAACATAGGTTCACACAAAAACCTCTACATGAATGTTTACTGTAGCTTTATTTTTTAATAGCTTGAATCTGGAAACAACTCGGATGTCCTTTGATAGGTAAATGATGAAAGAAACTGTGATACCTAGCATCATGGAGTACCATCCGCAATAAAAGAAAGAACTGTTGACACACGCAACAATTTGGATGAATCTCCATCCAGAGAATTATGCTCTTTGAAAAAAGCCATTCCCTATGCCATACATGCTATATGATTTCATGTATATAATATGTAATATTTCTGAAGCAATAAAATTACTGAAATAGAGAACAGATTTGTGGTTGCCCAGGAGTTAAGAAGGGGGTGAGGTGGCTGTGGTTATAAAAGGGCAGCATGAAGGATCCTGGTGGTGATGGAATGCTCCATGTTTTGACTGTATCAGTGTCAGTGTCCTGGTTATGCTATTGTCTTATAGTTTTGGAAAATGCTACCACTGAGGGAAGACTGGTACATGTGAGATCTCTGTATTACTTCTTACAACCGGATGTTAATCTACAGTTATACCAAAGAAAGTATAATTTGTTATTTAATTTATATATATGTAAATTAAATATATTTATATAAATTTATATAAATTTAATTTATATAAATTAAATATATTTATATGTATTTATATAAATTTAATTTACTTATATTAAATATATATATTATATATAAACACACCTCTCCATATCTCGTTCTAGAGCCCTTTGTGTCTATCTCAAATACATATATATATATATATATTATGTGAAAGAACTTAAGAACCAAGAAGAGCTCTTTCTTTCTTCTGGGTTCTAACCACTCTTCCCACAAAGGCAGAGGAAACAAAGAGCTGGGGGAAAGAATGGTGGGGGAGAAAGGCAGGAGAAACAAAAACAAACAAACAAAAACACACAAAAAACACCTCCCAGCTGTCTTGTACCCAAACATTACTGTGCTGCTCATAAAATGGAAAATGAGGGCCAGAGGGATGGTGACCAGGGAGAAGGTAAAGACAGGAGTCCAGTGTGTGTACACAGAGAGAGGGTGGTACGTGGAGGGCCCAGGGAAAGCAAAATGCACCGCAGAGTTTTTAGGGATTAGGATTCCATGCAAAGAGCAAAGCAGCCTGAGGGCCCTCGGGCCCCTGCCTCTGACCACAAGGACAGTGCCCAAGTTCAAGTTCCCCAGATTTTTCCAGAGGGTTTATGGGCATTGGGCAAAGCATCCCCAGGGTGATCCCCAAATCTAATAAGAGCTACCATTTAGTCAACACCCTCTGTGTGCCAGGTGCCAGGCCATCTGCTTTACAGCCCGTCCCCTTGGTCCTGCCCATAGGACACACTGTGATCTTCATATAGACTAGGAAGCCCAGGCCACAGGAGACAGCAGCCATGGTAGGTCAAGTGCAAGCCTCCTGCCCTGGACCACTTGCCTTTCCTGCCTGGATGCTCTTGTCCCTAAAGGTCTTCATGCTTCTTCTGAAGGAGGGAGGCATTGGCCCAGCCCCTTCCCAGAGCAAGAAAATCACATTCAGTCTTGAGAGCTCGGGAGGTATTTCTGGGCCAATTAAATCAGAGAGGCTGTTAGTGCTAATGTGTAATTGGTTTCAAAATAACAGACATGCTTAGCTCTGGATGACAATATTTAAATAGCAAAATGCCCCCATCCTGAGTGGTTCTTGTAAACCATGACCATGGGCTTCTGCAGCTGCAGCCGCCTTCTGTCAGTTCCCTCCTTGCAAGCAGTGGCTCAGCTCTAATTGGCTGTTGGGGATAAATATTTACGGGACTGTGTAAACGAAGAGCATCTGCCTCTCAGGTCTGGAAACAGGCTCTCCATGGCAGCACCCGGGAAGGCCAGTGGGCTGGGAGGCTCTCCAAGCTGGTCATCCTTTTCCTACAAATTGACAAGCGCTGTAGTCTCCCAGACTCAGGGCGGAATGTCTAATTAAATTTCCAGACCAGGATAACGGGTTGGCTCCTCTTGGGTTCAGGAAGGCCATAGCTTCAAGGCAGTGGGGAGGGAGGTCCTAAGAGGGTGTGCAGGCTCCCTTTGAGGCCCCAAGCCTGTCTTCAGAATTCCACCCTGGCCTCCCTGGCATTGTAGATCTCAGGCTGGCTAGGCAAACGCTCTCTCCTGGCATCAGCCCCCGTGTCACCACCGGCCACGCCTAAGAGAGACACAGCCTCTTCCTCTGTTCCGTGGGAATGAAATCCCATCACACAGGTGTAACAAAGGAGAGAAGGTGCCCGGGACAGAGCAGGCACAGAGGGGACCTGGATGCACTGCTAATATCCAAGGAAGCAGGTCCCACCCTGGGCTGCACATTTTAAAACACCAGAGTGCTATAAAAATAGATTTCTTGGCCCCACTCTGTCCCTCTGGAAAATCACTGGGGCCCAGGAATCTGTTTTGTTTTGTTTTTATTAAGGAATGCTCTAGACAATCCTGATGTCATCATCCAACCCCAGTCTGGAACCAGGGCTGAGTCATACTGGCCTCAGCACACCTGGCTTTGGCCTCAAGTTCCTCTATGGAGGCAGCCTCCCAGCCCCTCAGGACTCTGTCTGAAATACTGCTTTGGTTTAGCCTGTGCATCCTGGTGATTTGGGCCCCCAGAGGACACTGGCAGTGGCCTGTGGATGATCAGACCACCTTCAGTGATGTCAGCACACACAATCCTACACTGTGTCTGAGCCCATGTCTGAGCTGGAGCTGGAGGGTGTAGCAGGCAGCCCAGCTCCCCTGCATGTGGGCTGTGCCATCCTGGCGGTCCCTGGAAACCTGTGAGCCTCATGCCCTCAGTGTCGTGGCACAGGGTCAGGCTGGGCAGCCTGGGGCTCATAGGGGGGAGTCGACCTGGTTGGGGGCAGGATGGAGGCTCAGGAGCAGTGTTTGCAGGAGAGAAGTTGATGCAATGAAGGGTTGGGGTGGACGAGCCCCTGCCTCGGGCCTCAGTTGACTGTGTGAGAATCTGGGGAAGCGTTTTGTCTGAGCTCAAGTTCCCTTGTCCGGACCTCCTGGTGGAGCGCAGCTTAGCCAAGGCCCCCTGCCAGCCACTGCTTGCCTGGACCCTGTGCCCATGGTCACTGTCTCTGTATCCAGGCTCCAGGAAGCAGGGGTGGGATCAGGGCTTGAGCTGAGAGGGTTGGGAGCTATGCTGCCCTAAAATAGCTCAACCCATTTTGTGGAGTTAATCGAAATACTGCTATAGGTCAGAAAGTACCTCAGCTCCAACAGCCACAGCTAGGCAGCCACCCTGGGGGCTCCCTGGCTCCCCCATTCCCCCACTCCCCATGCTACGTGTCCCCTAAGTGCACCCAGTTCTCACACCTGTCCTTTCCTCCTTCTAGAGCCCTTTGTGCCTATCTCAGATGGACCATTCCTCTGTATGGCTAGACTCTTTGTAGGTGTCCCCCCAGCTCTGCCTCAACTGCAGTGTGGTGCTTCCCAGAGGGGCTGCTTCCCCAAGGTGCCTGCTCCCCTGACACCCTCTCAAGCATCCGAGGGCCAGGTTGAGTAGACAGTTTCCTTCTCTCTGTTCCTGTTTCT
Organism: Callithrix jacchus; assembly: GCF_049354715.1. Classification (NCBI taxonomy): domain Eukaryota; kingdom Metazoa; phylum Chordata; class Mammalia; order Primates; family Cebidae; genus Callithrix; species Callithrix jacchus. The sequence continues at coordinate 39,134,879 of NC_133513.1, forward strand.
AAACAACTCCTCCCTCATCCCACTTTGCTTTGGAGCTGGAGCTGTTAGGCTTTTACCCTCGCCATCACTGTCATCCCCGTTGTTTCTGTGCTGCGCCAATCTCTTCCTAGGTCCCCATAATGAAGACCTGGGTTCTCAGTTCACCTGCTTTCCCCATGCTACTGGAATCATGGTCATGGTAACATGAGCATCCATGTGGATACCCAGCCCCCATCCTCCTCTCCCAGCTCCTCTACCTTTGACGGTCTCAGCCCTGTACCCACGGCCAAGATCACATCTGGGAACTTTGCCTACCAGGAGCCCACCACGTCTCAAGTCTCAGTTTCAAGCATCCACACACTGAGCACACTTCTAGCTTTCTAGTTCACATCCTCTGATACCACTAAACACATCTCGTCACCAGGACGGCCAAACCCCTTGGCCCTACTGAGCTCTCACTGTCATCTACCCTGTCTGTCACTTCATTCATCTTATGGGGCAAATTGTGTCATCGCAAAAATTCCTGTGTTGAAGTCCTAACTCCCAGCAGCTCAGAATATGACTGTATTTGGAGATGGGACCTTTAAAGAGATAATTAAGTTAAACGAGGCCATTTGGGTGAAGCCTAATTTCATATGACTGGTCAAGTTATAAGAAGAGATTCGGATACAGATATGCACAGAGGAAAGACCACATAAAGAAATAGGGATAAGGCAGCATCCACAAGCCAAGGAGAGAGCCCCAGGAGAAGCCACCCTGCTGAACTGTAAGGTGGCAAGTATCTGTTTTTGAAGCCTCCCAGTCTGTGGTGCTTTGCTATGGCTGCCCGAGCAGACTTGAACACATTTCCTTACTCAGCTCAGATTCTAGCATGACGGTTCCCTGCCACACCTTGACTGTCCCTGTCAGTACACTCACCAACTCTGGCTGAACCTGAGGAGCTGAGCATTGGTGGGGAAGATCACATAACAATGCTAATTAGCTTCTCCGAAAACATATCACTCAAGCGTCGTATATGACCTCAACATTGTCCATAAATCTTATCAAGTTTTTCAAGCCTTCTTTCCTACTTTCCAGGAGGCTATTTCATACATTCTATTTTGTCTTCAGAATCCAACTCCCTGCCTCTTATCTCTTATCTTTCCTCTTACCTCTCATCTCAAGGCTGTGATCTGAGACCATCTGGTACCAGTTGGGAGCCTTTGCATACTCTACCTCCACAGTTTCAGGCCCAAGCTTTCCGTTTCACCTTGCACCAACCAAAGGCCTCTTATTTTCTGAGTTCCGTCTCCTTTTGCCTTTGTAAGAATTCCACCCCTCAATTTATCTCATAGCTCTTCATCAATTTCTTTTACTGAATTCCTTCCACACATTTGTCTCTCTTCCTAAAAGCACCTCCCTTGACCTCTTTCAGCAATCCCTCATTCTTCTGCTCTTTTTAGTATCAAAATAGCTGAAAAAAGTCAACCATTCTCACTGGTTCAACTCATCGACAATTTCTTTGTGCTGTTGGACCACTTCCATCAGTGTGCAACCATTTGTTCTTCCTGGTGCTCTGGTCTGACCCTCAGCAAGCCCGGTGACAGCCTCAGGATTGCGGAACTGGGTCTCCCGTGACCTGTTCTTCCTAGCTCTCCACGGCATTCCACGTGGCTGGCTGCTCCTTCCCTCTTGAATCTCTGTGATTCTTCTCCTGGGTTTCTTTTACCTTAGGGGCTGCTCTTTCTCAATCCCCTTTGCATCTTTCTCTACATGACCTCCAGCTCCCCTGTTCTTCTGTTTCTAGATGATCTCACCCAGGTCCATGACTTTAAGGATCATTTATGTACTGATGGCTCTCAGATTTATAGCTCTGTACTGACCTCTTCCTTGGGCTCCAAAAGCATAGATCGAGCTTGATGTCTCCACCTAGATGACTCAAGCACCTCGAACCCAGCATGCTTGGCAATGATTTCTCCATCCTGTACCCACTCCTTGACCTCTTACTAAATGGCACCAACATCCACTCATGGCTCGGATAAAAAGTCCAGGAATTGTTCTCGCTTCTAACGGCCTTGACCCCACTGGTCTCTCCATCTTTACTCTCAACCCTGGCCCAAGCTGCCATACTCTTTCACTGGGAAACCAAAATCATTTTGTAAATGATCTCCCTGTTTCTGTTCCATAGGCAGGGCAGCTCTAGGGAGGGGGACTCTGAAGAATCAGTTTCCCGCTGTGTAGATGACACAGTTGGTGCTAACTGGATTAATTGGATTACCTAAAGGGATGCGCGTGTGTCCCCTCCTTTCTGTCACATTTCTCTCAGAAACAGCACTTCCATTCAGAAAGCCAGATCAAGTGCCATTAACAAATCAATTCTGATCCATAGCCCAAGCACTCAGACCTCGGAGCAATCCAGCCAGCCCAGAAGGGTGTGTCTTGGGCCTGGCCTGCTAATAAAGTGGAAACTATGTTGGAGGCAGAGGCAATTATTTCGATGCCTGTCTCTATGCCTGGAGGGGAGAGGAGTGGGATCTGATTATATCATGGTCTCCTAGGGGAATTAACTTACTCTGGAATGCAAAGTTATTAATTCTCCAGTATTAAGTGAGGCTAGGTCAGGGAGGATAGTCAGCTCTCAACCTCTCTGTGGCCCATACAGCCCTCTATTTAGGACAGCATTCAGCAGGTGCCCAATAATTGGAGGAAAGAATAATTAATTTGGAAAATGGGGAATAAGTCTGGGGCCTGGCATTTTTAATCACCCTTCACTCTTTTATTTAATAAATGTAACTGGGCCCTGACTGTGTTTCTCAGAAATTAAACCAAGCAGACAAGGTCCCTGTCCTTCTGACCTTGAAGGCAGGGGGCAGGGGGTGAGGGGGGAAGACAGATAATCAGCATTCATCAAATGAATGCAAAGCTGTCTTCAGAAAGTGAGCAATAGAATCAAGGTAAGAGAATGGGCCACGGTGACAGAGCACGCGGGAAGGATGCCCAAGGAGGGCCTGTGGCCAGACACATGGGCTGAGTTCTGCATGGGGCAAGGAGCCAGCTGGCTCTGGGGAAAGACCCTTCTAGAGAGAGAGAGACCAGAAAATGCAAGTGCCTGTTGTCAGGCAACCAGGCCCAGCACATCTGGCTCAGGCCACCTTTGCTGGACAGCTATTCTCCTTTTCATCCCAGGGGCAGGGTGGTGTGTCCCTGCCGGGCAGCGGGCTTTGCTCAGGGTTGGTCTGCCTGCCTGGGTACCATCCTTCCCTCCAGCCTTTCTCACACATAACACGGGGCCTTGCTCCATTCCCACCTCTTCTAACAGAGCCTTTCACAATCCCACTCTAAAGGGCTGGCTCCCTCTCCTCTCTGAAGTCCTGGAGCATGTTTTTGACGCCTGATGTGGGTCAGCGCTGCATGCCCCTGGACGTGAGTCTCCTCCCCATGCCCTCTCTTCCTCTTCCCATTATGGGGCTGCTCCTGGGTAGAGGCCTCATCTCCTTTGTCTCCCACACTCCACGGGTCTAGCCCAAGGCCCTCAGTAACAGGCCTGGAGAGTCTGATTGTATTGCCTAGCCCAGTAAAATTCTGAGGGGCAAACAGAGACTCACAGAAGTCTTGCTTCTCATTTCAGTATCTCTAATGTAGGCAAGGAAGGAGGGCATTCCATTAGTTCCTGAAATAGGACCAGCTTTAGATTTGAAAAGTACTTTCCAGAAGGCTCATAAAAAATTTTCAAGAATATTCCTGTCTTTCTTATGGGAATGCTTGGAGACTTTCATAATAACAGTGCCACAAGGTAAAGGGTAGCTTGAAGATGAGGAGTCCCAGGATGGAGACATCAGGTAATAGAGGTGGCGAATCACTTTCCCGGAGGCAGGCTCCATCCCACATCCCCATTTGATGACTGATCCCCTAGCCACTCTCAGTGAGTGCTGCCCCAGCCCACCAAGTAAACACACCTGTTCACTTGCAGCCAGCCTTCCTCCAGCTAACTCCACCCCCACCCAACATTCCCAGACATACCCAGTTCCAGCACTGGTTAGTCCCGCCAAGAACACCAGATAATGTCAGATGGAACACGAGGGCACAAAATGTGCCTTCAGCAGCAAGGCACCGTGGCTGGTGACAGGGCATGCTGTGGTCTTGAGCTCCCGCGCTATGGCTGATGGGGATGAGGCCCTGGCCCGACCCCAGAGGAGGGAAAGCCGATGGGCACGAGCATGAGATGGGCATGGAGAGGCACTGGGCACTGTCGCTGACCTTTCACGAGGACTGTCCTGGCCTCGGCCCACTCGCTTCTCCCGTCAGATGTCAGCAGGCCAATTGGAGGCAAGCGCTCATCCTCGTTGGAAGCCATTTTGACTATCTTTCTCAACTGAGTGAACAGATCCCCCTCACTGAGACGGCGGAAATTAATGACAACATCCAAGACAAAGAACTGTGGGGGAAACAGGTCAAACACGTCACTCGATGGGTGGCCCGTGGCACCAGGCCTTCACTCAGCCTTCACAGGTAAGCCTGGGATAGGGATGCTCAGGCCCCAGGTTCTCAAGGTGTTTAGAGGTTCTCAGTTTAGGGACCAACCCAAGGCTATTGACTGTGCTGGATTCCATTCTGCCCCCAATCAAAGAAGGCAACATAAAACTTAGCCAAAAGAAAATGTGCTTTTATGGTTCACAGAATCCATCATGTTTGCGAGGAATGGAGCATAAATTGGCACAGCTACTGTTGGAGGGCTGTGTCTAGCGAAACTAAAAATGTGCATACCTATGACTAAGCAATTGCACTTACAAATGCACATTTTAGCCTGAGGCTTAGAGAAACATACTCATGTATATTGGAAGACATGAGGAATGTGCCTCTTGGCCTTGTTTGCAACAGCAAAGTGATAGCAAGAGCCTCACTGTTCTCCAGAAGGGGAATGGCTAAGTGAAATGTAGTGTATATGTCCGGGGCATGTCTACTCAGCCACTGAAAAGAGTGAATTAGCAGCAAATAGAGTCACAGGGATGAGCCACTGGTGAGTGGAGGAAAAAAGCAAGCCAGCAATCATACGCAGAGGAAGACTGGAAAACCAACATACATCACGCGTGCATGTGCACCTATACATGTGTACCTACATGTGCTTTGTCTGTCAGCCCTGTGGTTCTGTCAATTTGTAACTTCGAAGGCTAGAGCCTTGGGCTTTGTGAAGGGTCTATTCCCAGACCCAGGTCAAGATACCCTTTTCAGCTGATTAATATGAGTACCGTGTTTTCCCTTCCCCTGCAACCCCCCAGCAGTGTCTGTATGGCCTGGACCAGTGCAGGGGCCCAGAGCATGTCTGGAAGGGGTGGATATAGTGGCCCGTGGGAGCTGGGAAATACTGGGCTTGACTTTTGAATGAAGATGGAGAAATGTCCTTGGTCTGTGACCAAGGTGTCAGGTGGGCTGCAAGGCCTCCTATTTGGCCTTTGAATCTAGAAACAGAGGTCACAGCTGCCCTCAGTTGTCAAGCTTCCACAGAACTCCCAACTTACTACAAATGTGAGGTGAGCCTGAGAAGATCACACCATAAAGCAAGTCCCAGGGGAGTCCCTGGGATGGCTGCCAAACATGGGTTTTAGTAAAGCAAAAACAAAACAAAATTGTTTGTCAGAGGAAATATTTATGTGAAGCTCAATATAGGGAATATATACTGTGGTGGGCACTGGGAAGAGATCAGGAGCCCTCATGCTCAGCCTGTCCCCCAGGCCCCATGGGTCCTTGTTGGCTCTGCGGAACCCAATCTGAGGACCTGAGCTGCAGCAGGTAGAGCGTGACCCTGGAGCACTGGCCAGACCTAGGAGTCCTTCCCACTCTTGGACAGATCACTTAACTTGCCTGAGTCTCATGTCCTCATCTGTCACACGAAGCTCCTAAGGCCCTCTCTGCAGGGTCACTGTGAGGATTAAGTGGGACGAATACATGTTAAGTGCCGAGCTCACAGGCTGGCACGTGAAAGGTCCTATTTGTCAGTCCATAACACTGTCTGATTGTGTGGTCTCTAGTAAGGCCAAAGCCTGGGTGACTGCATGGAAAAGAATAGATGTACAGGTGGAGGGTCTCGATTGTGACCCTCAGTGCATCAGGGCTGAAGTGAGAGTCCAGTGAGGGTATGCTCAGACTGATGGCTCTCATTCTTAGAAGCCAACTGGTGGAGAGACATGGGACTGACTGGAAGTAGGGACCCCACTTTGGAGACACGGTGCCCCAGCTCCCTGTGCGACTCAGGGAAAAAGGCTGAGCACCCTCGAATGTGAACACATAGTCACTGCGTGCCCTGTGCCCTCCCTCACCAAGACAAGGGGCTGTTTACCTGGTTGCAGCAGGCCACGATGACGTGCTCGGGCTCTGGCATGATGCTGCTGTTCTGGGCCACCAGCGTGTCCTGGGTATGGCCGGGGAGCCGGTAGGAGGAGAAAAGCCCATAGTATTGCCTCATACAAAGGGGCTGCCCTGACAGCTGCCCTTTGGCACAGTCAGTGGGAATGGAATGGCTGAAGGAAAGGAGTGGGAAGGGAAGACACCACGAGGGGATGGCAGGGGTTGAGGGGAGACAGAAAATGGGTTTTATTATAATTTGATCAGGAAAAATGGGGCACAGAACCAAGAATTGCATCACAATGGCAGTTGCAGAGCTCAATTCTCTTTTAAAAGTAGTGGAGGGCCCCATTTCCACAACCCATGGAGACCCTCAGAGTTTTCTCAAACCTCTGCCTCATGCACAGCATGTGCAAGCCTTGCCAGTTAGCCTTCTGCACCTTTTCTTATGCTGATCTTCTCTCAGCATGCCTTTGCCCCAACCCCAGCACTCAACTGTTCTATTCAGAAAACTCCTTTCCCTTCTTCAAGAGCCTACTCCTTTATCTTCACTCTTAGAAGCCTCCTCTGAGGTCAACTCAGGAAGTTCTTTTTCCTTGTGGTCTCAGCATGCCTTGTTTCTATCCTTCCTCTCTCCCTTCCTTTCTTCCGTTCATCCACCCATACATCTATCCATCATCCATCCATACATTTACCATACATCCACCACCAAACATCCATCCACCATTCACTCATCCATCGACCATCCACCCTTTATCCACCATCTATCCATCCTTCCATCCAACCTTCCACCAGGCATCCATCCATCCTTCCATCCACCCATCCATCTACCAGGCATCCATCCATCCTTTCATCCACCCATCCATCCACCAAGCATCCATCCATCCTTCCATCCACCCATCCATCCACCAACCATTCATCTATCCTTTTACCCACCCATTCATCCACCATTCACCCATGTATCCACCATCCATCCATCCTTCTATTCATCTATCCATCCATCCATCCATCCACCAAACATCCTTCCATCCACCAAGCATCCATCCATTCTTCCATCCACCCATCCATCCACCAAGCATCCATCCATTCTTCCATCCACCCATCTATCCACCAAGCATCCATCTATCCTTTCATCCACCCATTCATCTACCATTCACCCATGTATCTCCCATCCATCCATCCTTCCATTCACCTATCCATCCTTACATCCATCCATCCATTCATCCATTCATCCATCCATCCATTCACCAAGCATCCTTCCATCCATCCACCAAGCATCCATCCACCCTTCCATCCACCCAAACTTCACCAAGCATCCACCCATCCTTCCATCCACCATCTACCCATTCATCCACCATTCACCCATCTATCCACCATCCATCCATCTATCTATCCATCCAACCATCCATCCACCCATCCATCCTTCCCCCCTTTTAGCCAACAAATATTTGTGAAGCACCTCCTCTGTATAGGCCAGGCACCATTCTGAGATGTGGGGATATGGCAGCAAATAAGACATGCATCTACGGCTCTACTGGGGTGCAGGTCCTGGGATGTGTAGGTGAAGAGTAGACCACAAGCAGCAAACCAGTGAATGGGAGACTTTCAGGTAGCGGGACAGAGTGTTGGCAGGGGTGGGAGGTGGTGACCAGAGGAGCAGTCTCACTGAGCTGATTGATCAGCTCAAAGTATGAGTTTTGCACTGAACTGCTGTGACTGACCCATGACTTGGTGTAATGCCTGATCCCAGAAATGCCTCTAGTAATGTGATGGAAATTTTATGTCTGTTGAATCCAATAATAAAACATTTGGTCTCATATTTTGTATCATTTTTCTAGTAATCCATTTTTGTTCTACACAAATTTTACAAAATGAAAGAAAATATATTGGTCTTTCCCCAGAGGGAGCTTGAGAAGCACTGGTCAAAGGCAGAGAGAAGCCAGAGGGGCTGAGGCCCAGAGAAGACAGGGCCAGAGAGGTGGACAGGCCAGGTCCTGTGGGGATGCAGTGGCAGTGGGGAGGAGCTGTCACCTTATTCTTGGTGCAGTGAAAGCCCTCAGGAGGCTTTAGCATGAAGGGGCATGATTGGGTTTACATTTTGTTTTTTTATTGACCCTGCTTATATGGGGAGAATGGACTGAAAGGTGTCACAGGAAGAGCAAGGAAGGAGACTGTGGCTGAGAAGGAAAGTGACATCTCATGGGGGCAGCAGGGAGGCAGGAGGGAGCTTGGGGACATGGTGGGGAGGGAGAATGACCACATCTGAGCACCATGGGTTACTTGGGGGTGCAAGGGAGAAAGCAGAACAAGCACAGGTGACTTCTAGGTTCTCAGACTCACCAACAGGGCGTGCAGGTACACTGACTGAGACAGCACGACAAGGTGAGGGGCGGGTTGGGGAGCAGGGAGGAAGAGGCAAAGCTCTCCTGGGCTCATTTGCAATGACTGAGAGACAACCCGGTGGGGATGGCTGGGGCTTGGATGAGTCAGTGTGGGACTCAGGGGAAGGGCACAGCTATATTTTGTGTCTATTTGTGTGACTGTCTTGCCCAATAGTCTAAGGACTCTTGAGGGAAAGACGAGGCCTTATTTCTCTTCATCTTCCCAGCATAACTATGTTGCAAAGGGAATAAGTGAATGAAGGAATGAATTAATTAATTAAAGATTCAAAACAGGCACTCAGGCAAAAGTTCCAGTCTTAAGCCCTTTTCGATCATTGGGCACGGGAACCTACACGTGGATATGCATGGGTATTCATGTCTGTGTGAGTGTGCACACGCACATGTGAAAGTCTGGGATCAGAAGGAAAGTGATGTCTCATGGTGGCAGTCAGTGATGAATGGGCACCAAGTCCCCAGGCCCTGAGAGAAAAAGGCTGTTTGAAAAAAAAGACAGGACAGTGAGCTGGAGGGGTGAGTTCTGGGAGGAAAGAGAGGGCTGTCCACCAGGAAGGGAGAGACCAAAGATACACCATGAGGAGACAGCAGCCCAGAGTTTAGTGACCCATGGCATTTAGAGAGCAGTGAGCAGAGCGGCCATGAGCACGTGGTGCAGGAATGCCCTGGACAGCCTGAGCTGCTCCACCCTGAGAGCCTGGGAGCCCTGCCTACCGCTCTCCAGAGGGAACAGCCCTACCTTGGTGGGGATGCAGAACTGAACCTCTGTCACAAGGCTGAGTAAAGACTGAGATGGATCAAGTTGAACAGAGAGTGAAGTTTGCCCATTGTCCCCTCTTTGCTCTGCCACCTCCCATGTGTGTGACCATGGACAAGTTACCTAACCTTTCTGAGCTGTAGCTTCCTCGTCTGTGCAAGGGATGCTTCTTTGGGCCTCTTTCTCTTATTCCAGCTTCTAATGCCCTTATAGTCTCTACTTTGAGAGACTTGGGTCCTCCAGACCCTCTTACTCTCCCTGTTGCTTGCAGACACCCTCCTGCTCTCGCTTGGCCAGGAGAGGGACTTTCCTCCTAAAATCAAAAAGAGCCTGCGGTGCTTGAGCAGCCCTCTCCATCTGTCAGAACAGCCTTGTGTCCACGAGCTTGGTGGAATTGAGGACAATCCCACTTAGAATCTCTGGCTGGGGAGACCATTCCGCCAGAGGGCAAAGCAGAACCCCCCATCACCTTACTCTACCAACTCTTCCTTCCCTGCCTTCCGATGTGTTCTCCAGCTTCAAATGAATTCATGCCACCTGGGCACATACGTGTGGAGGGAGGAGGCATTTTTAAAAGATCAAGGAAGGATGGTGCTTACCCCAGGAAAAGGAACAGTTAACAGTCAGGCCAGCTGGGCTAAAGGTCATCCTGACGGTGGGGGAGTAGGTAGGGGCAGGGACTCCTGCTCTGTGCCAGGAACCAGGAATGGGAATACAGAGCTGGAAAAAGACAAGGGCCCTGCAAAGGAGATGACGCATAGGCAGACTGCACTACAACAGGGCACCCCCCCCAGTCCTACCTGTCCAGCAGGGCCTTGTAGCTGAGTACACCAGAGATGAGGCTGGCTGCAAACCTGCAGGGAGAAGGGAGGCCTGAGCCCTTCCTCCCAGGGCCTGGCTTCCTCCCTCCCTCCCTCCCTCCCTTCTGCCTTCTTTCCCCGCTTCCATCTTCCTTCCATTTCCTTCCTCTTCCCTCCTTCCCTCCTCCCCCACCCCCAACAAACTCTGTGATCCGGGGCTGCAGTGTGCACTAATCAGATGTGGTTCCTCCCCGCAGCCCAGTGCTGTGAGCCCACCACAAGCCTCGAAACCATTCTCATCAAAATGGTTCTTTGGTGAGAACTGGGGGTGGAGCAGCTCTTGGGTAGAGGAGAGGGAACTGGAATCACCTTGAAGAGGAGGAGGAGCGGAGAGGGAGAAAGAAGACAGGAGAGGCCACAGAGCAGGCAGGAAGGGGCGGATGGTGAAGGGGCTGGACTGGGCGGGACCCCTGGCCTTGTGAAAAATTGTCTCCAGGGAAAAGCCAGTAATTTGGTCCCCTTCCCCCACCCCCCAGTACTAGTGAAAAGGAAATCAAGTGCTGGGGGAAAGACACCAAGAACCGAGCTGAGATCTGCCATCCCGGGATGCTGGGCGTGGCTTAATTGCACCCGGAGGAAAATACCCCCTCAGATGAAATTGCAACAACTGTTTTGAGAAGTCATTCATCTGTCCATGCCTTCCTTCTACCCTGAGGAGACCCCAGCTACAATGGGAGGGAAAGATTGACACCTGGTAAGAGGGAGGTGGGGGGTCTTCCTGGCAAGGCTTCGCCCTGTGAAAAGGTGAGGTGGGCCCTGCCTCTTTTCCTTGGGCCACTTTGGCCTGCCCTCCCTCTAAACTGTCCCCAGCATTTGCCTCACTCAGGTCTTAAGACCAGACTCTGAGAGACTCCGGCAGGGAGACCCTTTTTCCCTGCCCCCATCCTCCATTGTCATCAGTGGCCCAGAGGCCCTTCCAACGGCTCAGTGAGCTCTGAAATTGCAGCAGATGGCACAGGCTCTGGCTGCTGGCAGGGAGGAATTGTTTCTATCCTTCTGGGGCCTCTGTTTAGAGCTGGAGGCTCTGGAGGGAAGCAGAGGGTCCCTCAGACAGCCTGGGGCAGTATATCCCAGGGACAAGTACTGGCGGGATCCAGGGACACACGCCTCCTCCTAGGGCCACGGATGGTGGTCACAGAGACATTTAGACCTATCACCTCCATGAGTGTCCAGTCCACTGCAAGATAAATATAGACTAAGGCTGACCGTGTGATTGTCACTTGAGTGCAGCTACACCTCACCTCGCTCCCGACCTGATGACTCGGATGACCACTATCTCAGGGCATTTGGCCCCAGGAAGCTCAGGCAAAGCTCCAGCTTTGGCCTTTCTTTGCTGGCACCGGGGCAAGGGCCCCTGCCTTGGGTGGGTCCCCAGGCTATGAGCTAGGAGCACCAAGGCCTCACCTCAGCTGATCATCGGTGCCAGGGAAGTGCTGCCGAGCAAAGATCACGGCAGGGCTGGAGTTGACAGGCAGGGCCAGGCGGTTGTTGAGATACATGTCATTCAGCCAGTACTCAGACACCTGCAGGGGAGGGCAGGGAAGGCTGTCACACCCCTCCCAAGCAGGCCCATCTTGACAGCCCTGAGACAAAATCAGGACACTTCACCAGAGCATTAATATACTTCTTCCACAAACATACGCTGAGCCCCAGGTATGAGCCAGAGCCTGGGAGCTCCCCAGTCACCAGGTCTGTCCTTCACCTTTGCCCCTCCCATCTCCTTTCTTCTGTCCCAGCCCCCATTATGGTGCTTTTGTGCTACATTGCTGTCCTCTGCCTGTCCTTATGGGTCTCTCCTTCCTGCCTTTCACCCTCTCTGCTTCCCGATGTGATCTCTGTCCCCTATTTGCATCCCTGGTTTGTCCCCCTCTTTCTCTCTCTGTATTTCCCATCCCTCACTTTGTCTGTTTCTCACCCTTGTCCCTTCCTGTCCCCTGCTTGTTCTCATTCCTGTCCCCATCCCTGTCCCTTGTCTCTTCTTCTGCCCTGTCATTGTCCCCTATGCGCCTCTCACTGAAATCCCTCTGTCTCTAGGTCTGCCTCCCACCCATCTTCTATGGGTTCCTGGTCGGCCCCTCTTACCCAGTTGGCTGTCTTCTCCTGACGCTCCAAGAGTTTCTGCTGCAGGGTCTCACCGAGGCCACCAGGGGCCCCAAACCGCTGTACAATGGCCTGGCTCTTCCTAAACTGCTCCTCGGGCACCAGGTGCTGCATGCACTGCAGGTACGTGTCCAGAGTTTGCTGCAGGGGGGGCACAGGCAGTTTGGGCAGCCCCTGGAAGACAGGGTTTATAGGCATTGTGCCTCTCGTATGTGCGCCCATGCGTGCCCCCAGGTTGGTCCCTAGTATCTGTGTTGTTCTGCCCCTATCCTTCTTCTCTGTCCTGGGACCTGTCCATTTCTAGGGCTCAGCTCAGAAAAATTCCTGTTTGGTGTCCCTGATCTCATTGTTCTCTACCCCCAGAAGGACATGAAGTGCAGAAGAAAAGACCAGGATATTGGCACCAGACAGACCTGGGTTTGTACCCTCACGCTGCCACTGACCAGGTCAGCAAACTTGGGCAAGTCACCCTCCTTCTGTGCCTCAGTTTCTTCCTCTGTAGATAGGGAGTAGTAATCCCTGTCTCTCATAGGATCAAACAGATAATAGATATGGCTTATAAGCCATAAAGGATGATCTGAGATGAAGTAGTCCTGTTATTGATATTGTTGGTTGCTGGTCACTCTTAATTTAGAGATTGTTCCCAGCTAGGGTTCCAGAATCGAATTGATCTCTGGACCTAAGGGTGCACTCTTACAGAGAGATCTGGAAGGATAAAAGATGGTTTTGGATGAGAGACACAATTCAGTGCTGCCCTAATGATTGGAATTCTGCAAGATGGTTCCTTGGAAGGTGATTCATGCCCTGAGTATCATATAAGTGCCTCCTACTTATAAAACCCAGGCAGGGAATTTTGTTTCATGTGGTGTTTGGGGCAGGGGTGGGGTGCAGTGGATGCTCTTTCTCTCCGAACCTCTCCAAACCTCTGTTCCTCATCCAGAGGACATAAATAACAATTCCTACCTCAGAGGAACACAGAGAGAATTAAATGAGAGAAACAACTGGCCTCAAATCAGCACATTCTAAAATGTTATGACCTCAATGTCTTATCCTTCCAGAGGAATTCCCAAGAGGAAACGCGTCCTCTTTGGGAGCCACGAAGTGTGGCTAGAGTCTGGGAAGAACCCCACCCCCACCCCGCCCTCCTATACGAATGCTGTGCCTCCCAGTTCACCAGCAGCGTTCATCACAGAAGGCTTCTGTGTGACTGCAGTTTTGTGACTTCCCATTTATTAATGAGGAAACAGTCCCAGAGAGTGTACAAGGTCACACAAAAATCTGATGGCAGAACTGGGAACTAAAATCAGTCTTCCATGTCCACTCTGCTTCTTTCTCCTGGGTCATTCTCTCCCTTCCTTTTCACTCCCTTTTCCATTCCTTTCCTTTTTTTTTTTTAGACAGAGTTTTGCTCTTGTTGCCCAGGCTGGAGTGTAGTGGTGCAATCGCTGCTCACTGCAACCTCCACCTGCTGGGTTCCAGCGATTCTCCTGAGTAGCTAGGATTATAGGCATGTGCCACCACACCCAGCTGATTTTGTATTTTTAGTAGAGATGGGGTTTCTCCATGTTTGTCAGGTTGGTCTTGAACTCCTGACCTCAGGTGATCCACCTACTTTGGCCTCCCAAAATGCTGGGATTACAGGTGTGAGCCATCGTGCCCAGCCCCTTTTCTCTTCTTGTCCCTCATGTGGCCAGTGACAATAGGAAGGCAGGACTTTTAATAATATAGGTTAAATTGTACAGTTTCTTTTCCTGTAAAGTGGTGGTAGTAAGCCCTACCTCTCATAGGATTAAAGATCTAATGCATGTGAAAGTGCTTACAAGCCATAAAGGATGGATCTAAGATGAAATAGTCCTGTTATTGATATTGTTGGCTGCTGGTCACTCTTAATTTATAAATTGTTCTCAGCTGAGGCTCCAGAATCTAATCTCCAGGTTAGATTCTGGACCTGAAGGATACCTTTTATGGAGATATTTGGTAGGATAAAAGGTGGCTTTGGATGAGAGACAAAATTCAGTACTGCCCTAATGACCAGAATTCTGCAGGATGGCTCTGGGACACACTGGTGGACACAGTGAGGCACCTTTCTTTAGGGGCTTCTCCTCTGTGCGGTGATAAGTTTCCATGAGACAGCAAAGGTTTCCTCCCTGTAGGCTGTGGAGTGAAGGGGCCGCTTAGAAGCACCTCCTTCCTCTGTCCTTGCTGCTGATGGATGAATGATGGCCCTCCCCCTGCCTGATCCTGCCTGATCCTGCCTCTAGAACCAACATTCTGTAAGATGGTTCCTCGGAAGATGATTCATGCCCTGAGCAGCATATAAGTCCCTCTTACTTATAAAACCCAGGCGGGGAATTTTGTTTCATGCGGGTGTTAGGGGCATTATTCACTTCTCTGGCAGGGGTGGGGTGTCAGTGCCAACTCCAGGCTGCCCCTGCCCTGGGGAATGACGTGAGGACCTGTGTGGGCAGCATCCCAGGCTGCCCTGCCCATCCCCAGCTAGCTAGGTCCAGGCCCCCCACCCAGCTGCTCTGGTTCCTCCATCTCTTGTGGTAGGGGGCAGTCTGTGTGATGGGTGGGTGGGTGAGCATCAACAGAAAGCCCAGCCCAGTTAGTGGTCTGGCCAAAAGGGCTTGACACTGCTCCCCATTCTTCCTGGCTCTGACAGTGCGCTGCGACTTAGCCTGGCTAACAGGGAATCAGCAGTGGGGAAAAGGCAATAAAGCAGAAAATCTCAGCTCAGACATCTCAGCACCCCCCCATTCCCCAGCCCCGGGCTCCTCTCCAGACTCGCTTGGACTTCTGGCCCTGTACTAAGGAAGGTCTTTGGACCTGGGAGTCTCAGGTCAATACTTCAAAACTCCATATTTCCCGGGCAGTTCATGTGAGTCAGGTCCTGGGCTGGACTCGGAGATGATGGAGAAACAGAGCCCGCTCTTAAGGCAGCCACAGACCAATGGGGTAGGGGGGGAGCATGCCAGTGGACCAGAGGTAACAACAGATGTTTGTCAACTGTAGAGGTCAGGGCAATGGAGTGAGCAACTTCTTGGGAAGAAGCCAGAAAATTCTGTTCAGGGTTTCAAATGAGAGCTGGGGAAAAGAGGGAGAGGAGTGGCAAAAAGACAAGTGTGGGAGAGGGCAAATATATGCAGCAATCTGAAATCAGGTGTGATACTCTGTCACCTGAAGGCTGGCTGGGATGGGAGGGAGAATGCCTGCCCAGGGAGGGTGGCATTGTCTCAGGCCAGTGGAGAATATGGCACTTAAGGCTCCAAGGCTGAACTAGCGACAGCAGCTGGAGCTGGATTTGCAGGGCTTGGAGTAGCAATTCAGCCCCATCCTAAGGCAAAATCACTGGGCTTAAAGCTAACAGAAGTGGAAGCTGGGATGAAGAGAGGATAATGGAAAGATAGTGCCTAGCTTAGTCTGGGGATTTGGAAGTTTAGCTCTCAACATTCCCTTAGCACCCTGAGGCCCCTCTCAGCTCCTCCAGGCCCTTCTGGGATCCTCAGCAAGCTGGGGGCAGGGCTCTAGCCTGGGCCTCATGCCAGGAGAGGGCAGCGCTGGGGCCAGGCAAATGCTGGGGGCCGGTCCCACCCAGGACTGTTCTGGAAGCAAGGGCATGTGGGTGGCGAAAGCAGGGTTGACAGAGAGCTCCAAAAGTCACTCACAGACTCCTCACTGCTGGGAGTTTTTGCTGCCATCTTATGGGGGACCTTTTCCAGGATGGGCATCTTAGTGAGTCCTGGTCCAGGGATGCAGAGGTGTAGACCTGGGGACCAAGAAGTGGGAAGCATCAACACAGCAGTCACATAGGCCTGCCACAAACCCTCCACCTCCCACCACTGGACCCACACCCCCTCCCCATGAGGAGGCCAGAGCCTGACAGCTGTGTATAAGGGTCTCATTGCAGGCCTGGTCCCAGTCTCGACTTACAGCTGTATGTGCTGACCACAGTGTTCTCTCTGGACCCCCATATGGGAGAAGTGAGGGTATGCTCTCACGAGGCTGTTGCTACCCAAAGCCAGCTGACCACCCCAGGGCAATTCAAATTGGCAAGGGTCACTGGCAGTATTGGCTTTGCTCCTGCCTGGAACCCAATAGATAAGTACTTTGCTGATCAAACTGTTTCCCATTAGCTTCTCAAGGGTAAGACCATACCTGTTGTGCTCAGTGCTTCATCTCTGGGGCCTGGCCTGGAGTCTGGTATGGTGTAGGGTGTATTCCCTCAGTAGGTTGGCCAAGGGAAAGGAATGCATGCGTGGGTGAAAGGATACGTGCATGAATGGCTCTGAGGCCTTTAAGGCCCTGTGCTCAGGATGTATCTGGGCTAATTGAGAGCCTGGCCTGTGGCTAGGGCAGGGAGGACTCTGGGCCTGCTGGAGGGGTTGTGACCTAGGTAGTCTCAGGTCTGCAGGCTGCCAGTGTAGATGACATGGGAATTGGCCAGGGAGCTATGCAGGGAGGCTGGGCAGCCAGGGCCCCTAGGGGTCATCTGCTTTAGTCTGGGGAGAGGTAGATTAATTTTGAAGGTGCAGTAGAAGTGAGCCAGGCCAAGAGGTCAAAGGCTGTTATTATAAGGCTGTGAGTCACAGTTGCTACACTCTGAGATCCCTCTGAACCTACTAAGCCTGTACAAGCACATACCCATGTTTTCCACCATCCCACCCTCTATTCTCTCTAGAGTCTAAAGTCACATTTTCTTTATCCAGTCTATCTTTGATGGGCATTTGGGTTGGTTCCAAGTCTTTGCTATTGTGAACGGTGTCACAATAAACATACTTGTTCATGCGTCTTTATAGTAGAATGATTTATAATCCTTTGGGTATATACCCAGTAATAGGATTGCTGGGCCAAATGGTATTTCTGTTTCTAGATCCTTGAGGAATCACCACCACACTGTCTTCCACAATGGTTGAACTAATTTATGCAGCCAAAAAAAACCAATGAGTTCATGTCCTTTGCAGGGACGTGGAAGAAGCTGGAAACCATCATTCTCAGCAAAGTAACGCAACAGAAAACCAAATACCACATGTTCTCACTCGTAAGTAGGAGTTGAACAATGAGAACACATGGACACAGGGAGGGGAACATCACACACTGAGGCCTTTTGGGGGGTGGGGGGCTAGGGAACAGCATTAGGAGAAATACCTGATGTAGGTGGCAGGTTGATGGGGTGCAGCAAACCACCATGGCTCATGTATACCTATATAACAAACCTGCATGTTCTGCACATGCACCCTAGAACTTAAAGCATAATAAAAACAAAAAGAATCTAAAGCTGATGTTTAGCTCATTTCCCCGCCCTTCTCCCCACCCAACAGCACCCCTACCCAGAGGCAAATATGGCCCAGATATGGGCACATGGCAGGGTTGTTGCCAGGAACAGAGAGTTCAGAAAGATGGATGAACCAGGCCCAAGGATGGAGGAGACTGGGGCTGCCTTGCAGTGCTAGGCAGAGAATGTAAAGCCCTTGCTGGCACAGTGGGCTTCTTCTTCTCTCTTCTTCTGGGTCCTCAGTCCCCCATCCCTTCCCTCCTCCCTGCCCAGCGATCCCAGCACCAGGCACTCTCGACTGGCTGGTCCCCAAGCCTACCAGTGCTGTGGGTTCGTAGGGGCTGCCCCCAACTGCAAAGTGATTGAGGTGGCATCCTGGTGAGGATTCACTGGAGCATGGCAGTCTTTTGAGGGGACAACAAGGACAAGGTTAGGTTGGTCGCCCTACAGAAGGTGCAGCCAATGCCTTCTCTTGCTCTGGCTGGGAGCCCCGCTGATTCGGGAGACATTAGTCAGGCTTCAGGGACCCTGAGCTTGTAAAATAGGGCAGAGCTGGGCAGGATGGTTTCCTGGAGGTCCCACCTGCCAGCTCTTCTTCCTCCATCACTCCTGGGTGGGTGCAGGGAAGATGTATGTGTGGATATGTCTGTTTATCTGTCTGTTTTGTGCCTCCCACCCATGCTCCTGCTAGCCTGGCTTTTCAAGGGCTGCCTGCTCTGCCCTGAAGGTCCAACCCCAGTCTGGCCAGTCCTCACAGGCTGTCATCAGCTGTGACCTGGCTCTGACTTGCCACCAGTGGCTGCTCCTCCCTCCCAACCCCCTGCTCCCGGGAAGGTCTGGAGAGAGACCGGTGCGATTCTGGCGAGTCGGGTTGGATCCGCGGACCCTCCGACTGGACACAGAAAGCGCAGACCTGGGCACTTAGCAGATGCTGGGCCAAGTGAAGTGAGAACATGCGCTTGGAGTCCAGAAGCCCAGATGGTCAAGCCTCCCCAAGTCCAGGCACCAAAGCAGCTCAATCCCGCAGTTTCCTAGCTGACCCCCGACGGCCGCTGCCGCTGCTGTGCAGGACTCAGTCGGACTCCACCAGTCCTGGGGGCTCTCGGCCCGGTGCTGTCCCGGGATAGAGCCTCTGACAGCCGCCCTCCCTCCCCGCCCCGCTCCCGGCACCGCGCCGGCCAGCCCAGCCCAGCCCTTCTCACCTGCTCTCCTCGGCTCTGCTGCCTCCGCCGACGCTGCACCGAACCGCTCAGGACTATGGGTGGGGGTGTGAGCCGGAAGGGGTGCGGGGCGTGTCAGCAGCGCAGGGGTGGGGGCTGCCGCCTGGGTTCCCCGCAGAGCCTCCGACGTCGCCTGGGTCCCCGCGGTCACCCGACTGGAGAAAGCAAGCTGGCCGCACTTCTCTCCTTCCTCTTGTTCCTCCTCCCTCTCCTCTCTCCCATTTCCTCCCGCCCCCAACACCCCCCTTCTTCTCTCTTCTTCTCGGTCCTCAGTCCCCCATCCCTTCCCCACTCCCCGCCCAGCGATCCCAGCTCCAGGCCTCCAGAATCTACTCGGAGAGCTTCCGGAGGAGGTAGGGCAACAAATTTAGGCTCTAGAAGGGGGCACAGAACACTGCCTGGCACATGCCCCCTGCTCATAGCTCAGCCTTCCCCAGTCACCGCACTTCCCCAACCCCATTATGCCAGCCAAAGTGCTGGGGCTCAGAGTCCTGGAGAGGGTTGGGTCCGAGGAAGTCTCTGCTTTCTGCCCGCCTCCCCCCAATCCAGGCCAGTCTCAAACCCTACTACACCATCTTTCAAAATAATAATAAGAAACAGTAACTCGGTTCAATGCCCACTGCAGGACTTCCCTTTCTGTTGCCATCCCATTCCTGCTGGCACTTTGGGGTGGAGAGGAGAGGTGGGTTCTACAGACTTGGGACCATCCTGTGGCAGACCTGGGGATGCTTAAGGACTGCGGCAAGAGCCAGACTCTCCTTTCAGACAAAAGCATCCCCCACCCCAGGTAGAGACCCCCACACGCAAATAGCACAGACAGACTGACAAAGGCAGACTCCGCCCAGACACAAAACAGCCCGTCTCGCAGACCAAAGACAGACATGCGCACAACAGCAGAGCAGACCCCCACAGACGCAGCTAACACACAGGCGACCTCGACCCGCAGCCTCTTGACGCTGGGATGGGAAGATTCTGCCTCTGTCATCAGACCACGG
Organism: Callithrix jacchus; assembly: GCF_049354715.1. Lineage (NCBI taxonomy): Eukaryota > Metazoa > Chordata > Mammalia > Primates > Cebidae > Callithrix > Callithrix jacchus. The sequence continues at coordinate 39,154,779 of NC_133513.1, forward strand.
TCTCTGGGACATGAAGTATTGCGCTAACGTTGGCCTGAGGCTCTCAGGGCTGGGACTAAGGGTGGGAAACTTTCCTGACCATCTTGGGCTGCTGCTTTCACTCAGGACAGAGTGGCCGTGGGGGTTGGCACCAGGTTCCACACTTGCATCCCACCCTTCAAGACTCAGACCCTCAGGACTGACCCAGACACAGAACACCAACCACTACTCCCCTGCTGCTGCTAGGACAGAGCCTAGTTCTCTAGCCAACACACGCATCACATCATACACTCATTTCCAGAGGTCGGACCACGAAAGACAGGCCGTTTTTCTTCCTCTGCAGGAAAGCTCGGCTCCTACTCCTTTCTCAAAGCCTGGACGGGGCGGAATGCCGGTCTGAAGGGAAGCTCAGCTCAGGGCCTCAGAGCTCAGTGGCTGGTGTGGGGCGTGTCTTCAAAGGGCGGAGCCTGGCTTGCTCAGCTGGAACGGGTCCTCAGGCTCCCCCGGGTGGCACCCCCAGGCTCTGCGCTGGGCCTGGAAAGGACGGATTGTCGTGGGTTGAGGGGAGTGGTGCTCCTTGGTGACCGTGGGTGACAGCCTAGCCTTTGTTGGATTTGCTTTCTTCCTATGCCCTCTTCCAGGTAGAAAAAGAGCTACAGTGTCCTGCGTGCTAGTTTGGCTCAGGCATAGATTGGAACTTGAAGACCCAGTTCACCCTCCCCTTTGCTCTGGCCCTTCGCCCACCATGCACTGATCCACCAGTAAAGAGACTCGGCCTCCTGGGACAGACACCGTTTATTGATTTGGGCAGAGGCACCGCGGTGCAGTGACCCAAGTTTGGCACTGGGAGTAATGGAAGGAAGAACAGACAGATGCAGGCTTTACACAGGGGAGCCCCAGGTGGGGACTGGGGTGGGCGCCTCTTCACTCTGTAAGGAGCGCTCTGGCTTTGCTTGCCTCGGTGATCCAAGCCCCACTGGACAAGAGAGAGAAGGATATGGAATGGGTCACAGGGAGGGGATTCGGGAGGAAGTCAAGGTTGAGGAGGGGTTGGGGTACTCGCTGGGGTAGGTGGGCCCTGAGCCAGAGCTGGCCAGTGCCCTTGCAGAGCAGCCACCTTGACCCAAGGCGGGTGGGTGTACTGGAGGAGGAGTGGGGATGCTAGCTGCGGGTATAGCAGTAGTTGTAGTCGTCCTCACACTCGTCAAAAGGGCCAGGCGGGCTGCGAGGCTCGCCATCCTGGCCAGACACTGGACGCTCACGCAGGCGCACAGCATCGTACAGACCCTGCGGTGGCTCATCAAGCAGCACATCGCGCTCCGAACGGGAGCGCGTCAGGAGGCCCACGTTTCGGAGCAGCAGCAAGACGGGAGCATAGAGCAGGTTGGCCAGGCCCATGCCAAGGCTGAGCTGCTCAAATCCCAGGGAATGCACAATGTGGCCCGCCACTATGGGCCCAAGCGCGTAGGCCACCGAATAGGAGATGTCAGCGATGGCGTAGACGCTGCCGTAGACTGAGACGTGGCGCACGTCCACCAGGAAGGCGAGCGTGGGTAGCAGCGCTGTGTCGACTAGAGCTATACCAAAACAGAGGCCGCAGAGCGATATCACTAGTGGCCAGAAGGAGTGGCAGGCAGGCACCAGGCACGAGCTGGCGCCGATCACAGCCAGACCCAGCGCGCCGTACAGCCACTGCAGGTGTGGGTAGCGCGCCGCCAGGCGCACGGTGAGGTAGACGCCCAGCACGTGAGGCACGAAGGCTGGCAGCCAGACCATGCCCATCTCCCACTCGGAAGCTGCCATCGTGTGCTTCATCCACGTGGCAATGGTGGGCTCGAGGAAGGCAAGGGGAATGTTACAGGTGGTGAGCGCGCCGGCTACCACGGCAATGTAGGGGTCCAGCATGAGGCGGTGGATGGGAGTGCCCACCGGCAGGTTGGCCCGAGCCCGTGCAGCCGCGGAGAAGGGCTTGGCCACCGCCAGCAGCAACAATGCGTCAAAGAGCGACACTGCAGCGAGCACCAGGAAGGGCACGCGCTTGCCGGCGAACTCGTAGAGGATGCCCCCGAAGGGCGGTGCTACCAGGCTTCCGAAGCTAATGAAGGCCAGCGCCACGCCCAGCGCACGACTGCGCTCCGGCTCCTCCGGGTACTTGTCGGCAATCATGGCAATGCCTGACGTGTCCGCGAAGGCTGAGCCCAAGCCCTGCAGGCTGCGCGCAGCGAACAGCGTGGCGTAGTCCTCGGCGAAGGCGAACATGACCGTGGAGGCGAACATGACGCCAAGGCCGATCAGCAGCGGCACGTCGTAGCTCATGCGGTCAATGAAGGGCCCGCTTAAGGGGTTCACCAGCAGCTGTAGGATGGCCTTGGAAGCAAACAGCACTCCGATTTTCACATCTTCGCTCTCCGTAGGGTAGCGGGGCCGAAGGGCAGTGCCGGCTGGCCATGCAGCCGTCGGGGACGCCGAGGTGTTTGCTGCGTAGGCACTGGCATTGGTTGGAGTGGGCAGCGGCAGGGTGGGCTCCCACACCTCAGGGGTCGGGGTGGGGCCCTCGCCGCCCCCGCGCATGTGGGCGATGTAGTCGGGCACGATGGGCACGATGACCATGTACAGCATGTTGTCCAGTAACAGCGCCACGCACACGATAACCAGCACCAGCTGCCGCTGCCGCCGGGGCTCCTGCAACGCCGCGCCCACCGCCTCCGACAGCTTGGTGGCAGCCACCCGGGCCTGGCCCGCAGGTGCCGCGGGTTCCATGCCCCCACCCCGATGCTCTTCCGAGGACGCCTCCGCTAGGGCCGAGCGCGGGCGTCCCGCAGTGCAGAGACGAGGGCACAGGACTTCGGGGGCGCGGTCCTAGCCGAGCAGACCACCCTGTGCCTCAGGAGGCCGCGGGGCTCATGGCCCAGCGACCCGGGAAAGGAAAGGATTCCGTCTGGCGAGGCGTTGCTGCTGCTCTTAGCTGATCCCGGGACCCGCGGCTGCTGGGCTCAGGGGCGGCCCGGGAGGCGGGCACGCTAAGGGGCAGGGGCCGGAGACTGGGCGCACTGCGCCCGGGGCGAGCCCGGAGCAGCCCCCGCCGCGTTGAGAGGCCGCCCGCGCTGGCCGAGGGGCATGCTGCTGCAGCCCGCCAGCCCGCCTGCTCGCCCCGCCGCCGCGCTCCCCTCCCCTCGCGTCGGCTCTTGCCTCCTCCGCCGCCTCCTCTTTTTTTTTTCTCTTCCACTTGGGGCTGTGACGCGGCGAGTCCCAGCCCCCGAGTGGTGCCCGGGCCACTTGCGTTGCTCATGCTAATGCGACGTCGGCGGGGCGGGGGCCGGGGGCGGGGCGTGGTCGGGCAGGGGTCCGCTTCTCAGATGCTCGGGGCTGGAGGCCCAGGAAGGGGTCTCGGTGTGGAAGTCCTGAACCAGCCCTTGGGATGGGTGCTCGGTGCCGGGTGCCAGCCCTCTGCCCGCCCCCTGCTCGACCCCCACCCACGGTTCTAGGACCCACGGGGTCAGCGCGCTCTTCTACTGGGAAGTGGGGGCGCGGCAGCCGGTTCCCCGCGGCCCCTCGGGAGAGCTGGGAGCCAGAGGCTTGAGATCTGCGCTTCAGCCTGGACCTCGGCGCACAGCTGGCAGGAAGCCCCCGAGGTGAGCCAACGCTGCGTCCATCTGTTCTCGCAGCTGGATTGTGGAGCCGCGTCTGGAGGAGCGCTGGACGTGGACACCCCCAACCCTTTCTCCGACTCCGCCCCCTGGCCCCTAGCGCACACACACACACACACACACACACACACTCTAGGAGAGGGGGCGGAAGGCTCAGCAACGGCCGGGCACGTCTTTGACCCACCCGCCCCTCCGCAGAATTTCTCCGCAGCGAATCCCGGCCGGCCGGGAGCTCGTGGGGACTGAGGGAAGTTACCTCGCCGCTCCCCCCACACTCCCGCTGCCTGGACTCCCCTTTTCCGCTTTAGCGGTCGGGTCCCCCAGCTCCGCCTCTTTCCTCCCCACTGCTGCACCCCCTCCCCACTCTAACTCCTCCCAGGCACTCTTCGCACCCGACCGAGCCCTCCCTTGGCTCTTGCGAGCCTCCGCCTCCTGTTCTACACACTCCCCTATCTCTTCTTTTCCAAAACCTCCTCCAAGCCCCGGGTGGGTTCGGGAGTGACTGGCTGGGGTCCTCTCTTGGAACTGTATGAAACCCTTCTTGGGTGCCGCGCCCACTCCCGGGAGAGAGCCTAGCCGCTTCGCTGTAGTCAGAGGCTCCCTAGAAGCTCACCTTCCTTCCGAGAGGGCCGCACCCCTTGAGGCGCCGGTGCTCAACTGACAGGCGGAGCTGTGACGCGTCCCCAGAGCGGCTTTGACCCTGGGTGGCACATGGAGCCGGTGTTGCCGTGGGTGGACTGGCGGGAGAGAGGCTCCGGGGTGGCTAAGGTTGAGGTGGGGGTTGTGTTGTTGATATTACAGTTTGCTTCTCTCTTCCAGAGTCAGGGGAGCCTTCCCATTTTTCTGGCCTCAAAAGCAAAGCAGCATTAGACACAGATGCTTCTCCCAACGTGCCCCCCACCCCGCAGGAAGTGCCGCGATGCAGTGCTAACAGTGTGGGCTTTGGAGGCAGGCAACCAGGATGGCTCCTAGCTCTGCCACGTACACATTCGAGTACCTGCAGGGAGTTACTTTGCCTCTCTGCCCCTCAGTTACTTTCTTTGTAAAATGGAATAATAATAGTACCTACGGCTGAGGGGGCCTGGCACAGTAAGAGTGGTGTAAGGACTTGCTCTGTTATCGTGTGTAGAATGTGCTGTTTATACTAATTTTTCAGTTGTGGGTCTTGTGAAGAGCAGATGAAAGATGGGGCACCTGGCTAGCTCGCTGGTCCCTCTGGTTAGGTGGGCATTGTGATTCCAGGCTCTGTCTGGGTTGGTAGAGGTTGCAGAGCACATTGGAACGTCTCTATTTGTCCCTGAGATGACTGTGGGATGAGGGGATTGGGATCAGGGTGTTAGGGTGAGAGGTGGCCGCATGGGCACCTGTTGCTCAATCCCTTCACCCACTGAGGCACCCTGGGAAAGGAGTAGAAACTCACCCACTGAAAGGCTGCTGGCACCTACTCTGCAGCAGCTGAAGTGCCTTCTGTCTGAGGGAGGAAAAAAGTCCTAGTGTGGGCACAGACCTGGCCCTGGATGACCTTGGGCGAGTCACATCCCCTCAGTGGGACCCAGCCTTAGCATCTGGTTCAGGTTGAGGTGAGAGCCCACTCACTGCAGCCTTCAGCAGAAGTGTGTGCCTCAGAAGGGCTCTTTGGAGTGGGCTAAATATTTTAAATTTTATTTGATGGCTTTTGTCAATACATGCCACTCTCCAGTGCATCCCAGTCTTCCCCCAGCTGACTTCACACACTTCACACACTTATGCCACTTACTGGTTCTCCAGTCATTTGAGTTTGTGACTTTTGGGTTCTTCTGACTCTCCCATTATGAGGCTTTTAAAGGGACAGTCTCCCAGCCTACGAAGTCATTATTATTTATGCACATGATGTTTTCCCTGTCTGATTAAAAAAAGGAGGAAAGGTTCAGGCATAGTGGCTCACACCTGTAATCCCAGCACTTTGGGAGGCCGAGGCAGGTGGATCACGAGGTCAAGAGATTGAGACCATCCTAGCCAACATTGTGAAACCCCATCTCTACTGAAAATAGAAAAGTTAGCTGGGTGTGGTGGCTTGTGCCTGTAGCCCCAGCTACTCAGGAGGCCAAGGCAGGAGAATTGCTTGAACCCAGGATGTGGAGGTTGCAGTGAGCCGAGATCACGCCACTGCACCACTCTAGCCTGGCAACCGAGTGAGACTCAGGAGAAAAAAAAAAGAGGAAGGAGGACTTTTTGACGGAGACTTTTTTTTTTTTTTTTAATCTAGTGGCTAAAGAACAGAGGAATCTTAGAGGAGAGAAACTTCTTTCTCAGGGCATTCAAGGTGCAGACCACATCTCCAGCCCTCTGGCCCACATGGCTTTTCCTGATGCCTAACTAACTCTCCAGTACTCAGTGCCTGTATGGCAGGAGGCACATTCATTTATTACTTGCTTTGTGCTAGGAGGAGCATTGTGTGTGCTGTTTTACTCCATTCTTCTGCAATCCTGGTACAGCATAGGTGCTATTTTCCTGGTCTTAACAGGTGAGGAGGCCGGGCATGGAGACACTGGGTTGCTTGCCCAAGCTCCCAGCAACAAATCCTGGATTTAAACCCAGACCGGAGGAGTTTGTGGTGCTCACACTGCTTCCCTATTGCCCGCACTGCTGTTCCATCTCCAAGGTGGTCGCACCCTGGCATTGTAGAGGTGAGGGGCAGATTAAGACCCATGAAAGGAGAAAGGTCCTCGGCTGGCCGTCTAAAAACACTAAACTCCCTCATTCTAAAAACACTAAACTCCCTCATTCTCTAACGTCTAGGTCAGAGACAGCCACCTCCCAATCCATCATGGCTCCAAAGACTGGGGTCCCCGGGTTGCAGGGAGGCAAGAGGCCTCTGCAGCAAAAGGCCAGGGAGGGTTCGAGCCGAGATAGGACCTGGCAAAAGCCTCCTCTCACCGCCGGCCGCGGGGAGCTGTCCAGGGTGCTGGCCCTGGCACCACCGCGAACCAAGAAGCCTCCATAAAGGCCCCGCCCCTCTGGCTTCCCCTTCACCTGAACGCTTTGTAAATTCCTTTCCCGACTCCTCTATCTGAGCATAACTTGCAGGCAACAAAGAACTTCCCATCCAATTCTGTAGGAGAAAATCTAAGCATTTTTCTCTCCTTTCTCAACCAGAAATAGCAACTGTTGCGGCAGCGTTCCTATCTGGTACTCAATGAAAGTTCAATTAATAGAGGAAGGAACGAACGTATTTAGTAGACACATAGAAGAGCTTATAAGGTACCTGGCACTGTTCTAAGCATTTGGCAAGTATTAACTCTCACCAACCTTCATATTACTTTCTTATAGGCAAGGACAATGAGGTAAAGTAATGTATTCCCAGTCAGAGAGCTCACAAGTGGTAAAGATGGGATTCACATGCAGGTGATTTTGTTCCAGCATCCAGCTCCCAGCCACCATGTAGCCCTGCTGCAGGATGGCTGAAGACGGTGAGATGACTCACTTGAAAGTGTCTAGTTCAATGCTTGATACCTAGTGGGAGCTTAATTGTTATTATTTTGCATGGATAGGGACAAATTGGTGATTTTAGCTGACAACGCTTCTTCTCATTTTATCCACAAGATACAACTGTGTCCACAGTCTGATGGACTAAAATTTGTTCCTTGCTGGACCAATGACATGGGTGGGTGGGGGAGGCTTGCTGGGGAGGGAGGAGTCCTGGTTTGTGGGAGTTTGGGAGGGGTGGAAGAAGAGCTGTGATGCACCAGTGTCTGGGTGAGGTCTAGGGGGTATTTGGAGGTCTTGGCTGGTTGCAGTGGGAGGTGCTGCTGTGGGGGGAGGTGCCAGCCCAGCCTGGCCTCATTTCTGAGAAGGTCATGGGGCCATATCAGTTCCAGGGCTTTGCTATTTGTTGCTTCCCTGAAATATCTGGTTCCAGAGAGGTAAACCCACTGTATTTCTGTGGCGAAGCAGGCTGGTGTTGGTGACGGCAGTGTGTGGGCGGAGCACCGGCTCCTGATTTATTATTTCTTTGTCTCTCTGGAAGCACTTAAGTACAGGCTTCGTTCCAATGAAGCTCATGAGCCTCTCTGGATTCCAGCACTGGGGGTTGAGGGTGCAGTTTGCTCAGGGCTCCATAACCAGTCCCCTGGGCACAGGCTCAGGTGGGCCTGAGGGCCTCAGCATCACTTAATTAATTTAGGCTTCCCCAGTCATGTATTCTCAGATTCAAAGGAACGGAGTGGCCCGAGTCAGCCTTTCCCAGAAACCTGTGAATCTGATGGCTGGAAGCCAGAGGACTACGTGCCTGCCTGCCTGCCCTTGGCCAGCCTGTCCTCAGCCAGCCTGTCCTCGGTGCCCAGACTTACTTTGTGTACAACATAGCTGCGCTTCGATAGGGAAAGAGACTGCTTTGTGGGTGGGCCTCAAGGTCCCTCTCTACAGCTCCCAGGGACAGGACCTTGCTCACTTTTTTTCTAGCTCCCTGACACTATGAATCACTGGTTGGAAACATGGCCTCCAAATGTCTTTGGTTTCTGTTCTCTCCACTTTCTTTCCATCTCAATCCGATTAATGTGCCAGATTCATTTCCCTCCTCCATTGAGACCACTCCCTGCCTACCTCCAGCCCAGATCCTACATCTTCCCCCATACTGGGACAGTTAATCCCTTCACTTGTCCCTTGCCTCCCAACCCTGATAATCCACCCCTGCAGGAATGCCAAGCTTCTTTTCTCTGTAAAGTTTCAGGCAAGCTCCCAGCTTGTTCACAGACCTCTCAGGGACCCCGGCTGCCTGGGACTGGAGTCAGTGTCCTCTCCCACATGGCGACCATCCACAATGCCTCCCACCCTTCCTGCTCTCCCCATCTTCGTCTTCCCTGACAGGCCCCAGGTGCTCCTACCTCTGTACCTTGGAACCAGTGTTGCCTCAGTTCCTGCCCAACTTTGTCTCTCCTTAATTGCCATCTTCTTCCCTGATTCCTGATACATTGTGAACATGCCCCCATCCACTCAAATTTTCTACTCTTCTTCTGAAATGTGTCCCACACAACGTTGGAGGTGTTCCCACACACAGAGCCCCTTACAGACAAGATCTGTATTCTGCTTGTTAGGCATTCTGTACAGTACTGGCCATAGCATTTTGCATGAGAACTGATGTGTCAGTGTTTTTTAAATCCATCTCTACATTTATTAGAATGAAAATTGATCATGTAGGTCATACATATACACATTCTTTTCATAGAAATCAGAGCACTATGAAAGGTCTGAGTGGTGGCCACCTCTCAGCTGTCACCATCCTTACTATTTTGATGTGTGTTTTCCAAACCCTTTCTAAATTTGTTTCCATATATACATATGAGCTCATATAAAATTTAACATAAGTAACATTATGATTAAATAAGTATATATTCACATAAATATTGTTATATGTATATCATTCTATATTTCTCTCCTTTTCCACTCAACATTATATCTACTTTAGCCTATAAAGAAATAGTTGGATTTTCTCACCTGCTGCAGAATATATCTGGTTATGAACATGCCCCAGTGTTTTCAGCTATCCCCTATGGATGAGCGTTGGGTCAGGTCTGATTTCTAGGTGTTACAGTGTTGAGATGGATTTCCTTGTGCTTGTGTGGAGGTGCTTCCCCAAGTGATACAAAAACAGTGGGGTCTACTGGGTCAATTATAGCAGTCTCCACATTTTAAACTTTAAATCTCCAAATGGCCCTGTAAAGAGGCAGTATAAATGTAACCCCTTTGTCCTCCCACAAACAGCACATGGGAGTACAGATCCCCTTCCACTTATGATGGGGCTATGTCCTGGTAAACCCACTATAAGCTGAAAACATTGCTAAGTGGAAAATGCATTTAATACACCTAATGCACAGAACATCATATCTTAGCCTACCCTAAACACACTCAAAAAGCTTCCATTAGCTACCAACAGTTGGGTTAAATCACCTGGTTACACAGCATGGAGTACGGAGTGTTTTCCCATGCAATCGCATGGCTGGCTGAGAGCTGTGGCTCGTGGCCATGCCCCAGCATCTTGAGAGTATAGAATAGCATATCACTCGACGGGAAAGGATCAAAATTCAAAATCTGAAGTGTGGTTGTTATTGAGTGCATATCACTTTTGCACTACTGCAAAGCTGAAAAATCATAAGTCAGACCACATACTGGTCATGGATGTTTGTAAACAATTCCCCACACTCATGTCAACACTTGCACTTATCTTTTTCCCTTTTGTCAATCAGTGGGAGAAGAAGGGTATTTATTATCATTCAAACCATTTAATTGTTTAATGGGCTGAGTACTTTTTCATATGTTTATTAGTCATTTGTATTTTCTCTTTTGAGAACTGCCTGTGACTTGTTTCTCTATTAGTCTTTTTCTCAACATTTTAAAATAGAAAGTCTTTGCCCCAAATACTTACATTGTGGATGAAAATTATTGCTACTTCTTTACTAATAAATTCTATGGCTAACACTTCTTGGATTGGATGAATTAGAGTGGATGTGAGGTTACTGCATCAATTAAACCCTTCAGAGCCTCTTCTACATCAATGGGAGAGTTCAGATTCTCAACATAAAAAATTCTCTGTAATCTGTCTACCTCCCTGCTCTCGATGTGATGCCTGGATTTGATTCCTAATTCCATCACTTTCTATCTATTTAACCTTGAACAAATTTAATCTCATGCGCTGGGTCTAGGGTCTGTCATTTAAAAAAATCTTACAGAGTTGTCCCTTCTTTGCAAGTTTCTAACTCTGACCTTGTGCAAGTTACTTAACCTTTCCAAACCTTACTTACATATCTATAAAATGAGTGCATTGACAATACTTTGTAGGGTTTGGTATGAATGGAATGAGATTACTTGTAAGGTAAGCGAGTACTGTTGTTAATTATATGACTTCCTGTCTACCTAGATGACTTCCATTCATCCTTTATGATCAAATTTAGCTGTTTTCCCCACCCACCCCTTTGTTCTCTGACCACACATCCACTACTGTACTCATCACACTGCATGGTGGAGATGTGTTCACATGGCTGTTTCCTCACCCTGAGTGCAGCCTTGAGGATGGGGGCTGAGGTGAGCAGGCTCACTACCTGGTACAGAACACCCTGCATCAATAACTGTGGAATGGAGGAACAAGCCTGTTTGTTAGTTTTGAAAAGAATTAGAGCTTTCTCGTTATGACAAAATTCTACTGAGCTTGGAGTGGATGGAGGGACACTTAGAAGGAAGTTGAAGCATTCTTGACAAATACTCCAGACACACCCTGGGGAGAACAGGAAACAGCTCCCCTGGTTGACTAGTCGGGTAGGCAGAAAAGATGTTTATGGGAAACTACATTTTATAGGCAGTTGGCTTTGTTGGGAAAACTGGCTGCCAGCCATCTCTCTTGAGTTCCGAGGCTTGTCGTGATTGGAAAGGTGTGCACTGATCAGCTAGATCACTTCCATTTTCAGACTGGAAAAGTGTAGGTTTGGTGCAGGGGTTGCCTAGGACACCAGGGCAGAGGAAGGCTGGGGCCGTGCACAGGGTCTGCCTCGGAAGGATGCCCAGGCAGGGGCTTGCTGTGTCTCTGCTGTGTGCCTGGCACACAGAGGCACAGGGGGGCTAAGTGAAAATCCAGTGGACAAGCTTGTTTTGGAGCCAGTTGTTCTGGATCAGTAGAAAGTGACCAACTACTTTGTGTGCTTGATTAATGAAGCCACGAGTTCAAAATCATCTCTCTTGGAGTAAACAGGCTCCTACTGAGAGGGGCTCCTGGATGTGGACGGTTGGGGGGAGTCACAAGGAGGAGGCCCCATCCAGTGGGAAGGCTGAGCCCTGAAGAGCATGCACACTACGCTTGCATGGGCACTGCAGGCTGAGCCCAGAGAGGAGCAGCGGTGCCTGCAAAGTCCCCCAGTTTCAATGCTGTGCGTCTTCCCAGGCTGTCAGCCACCGCCGTGTCTAGGCAAGTCTGATGTGAGAGAGAGAGGTCAGGAGATGTGACAGTGCCAGACGCGGCAGAAGGCTTTTACTGTCATTAGCTTTCACTCTCAGAACACCCCTGTGAGGTCAGTCCTCTTCTGGGCCCCATTTTATCAATTGAAAATTGGCAGCGCAGGCGGGTGAGTAATGTGCTGAGACATGGGCCGTCTGACTCATGCTCATGAGTTCTTCATCAGCTTGGCCATGTGGCTTTGGTGCTTGGAGGTCTGAGGGGTTCCTCTGTGGCCTTCAAAGTGCTTCTCTTTCCATAGTCCCCTCCAACCTGTGTGCAGGGTCAATGCAGGTGTTCTCCCTTGGGTAAGGGAGACTTTTCAGCCCCAAGTACAGGGGGCTGGGCACCCTTTATCTCTTTCTCCAGACATTCTGACCTGTGTCCTAATGAGCTCTTGCAGGGACTATTGCAGTAGCCTGTTGGGAGATACTCTCACCTCACCCAGTGCTGACACCAGCTCCTGATCTCCCAAACTGCCCCGAGTCAACTTTTTGAAATGTAGCTCTTCCCCATAGTAGGAACTCATTAGATAGTTGTCTAATGATCATCCTCCTGCTTTCCGTTCTCATTGCCTGGAGTCAAACATACCAGTTCAGCTTGGCTTTTGAGGCCCTGGGTGTGTAGTCCTTGCACTCTCTGCCACACACAAGCATGCCTGCCCAGGACACCTGTGTCCTGCAGTCCTTGTCCCACTGCTGACTGTGTTTTATTTCCCCCTTTCCCAGCAGAATGGGGTCCTCAACACAGGCATGTACTGGCCCCCGTGCACATGCATCCATCCCAGCCTTGTCACAAAGGGCTCTTGGCCTGTGTTGAATCCATCTCACAGCTGCCAAGCCCAAACAATGGGACCTCAGGCAGAAAAATACCTGGAATGGTTTGTGCCACACATACATACCAACCCCTCTGAAGTGAGACATGCTCTTTTATTCATTATATCCGTCAAATGCCCACTAATTTGGTTTTATAACCTGCAGTTCCTCACCATGCCCTTATCATGTCCATATTCTCTCTCATTTTATATGTGATGAAACTGACACAGAGAGAGATGAAGTAATTTACTGCACCACTAGGAAGTGACAGAGCCAGGATCTGAACCCAGGCAGGTGGTCCCATTTGTGCGCAGCCCCCACAAATGTAACTCTGATGATTGATCAGGGCTCCAGGAGTTGGGTGGCTTATAGCACAGGAAGCCATACTGAGTGGCTTCAGGAGTGGCTTCCAGCTCCTCCCCACCTTCGGAAAGTGGCAGCAAGAAGAAAGAGCTGGAGCACTTACCCTACCCTCCAGAGTCCAGCCTCAGCTGCAGGTGGCTCTGCCCAGAGCCCTGCTCTCACCCCTGCAGGAGCCAGGGGACAGTGGTCTTGTGCTGAAGCGATGGGTATTGGGATCCTAACCTCATCTGTGGTTTGTGCTCAGGGATGGGGCTGGAGCTCAGACAGGAAGTTGGAAGAACCCTAGCAGAGCAGGGAGGCCACAAAGCAGCATCCAGGAGGAATGGTGGTCACATGGGCAATCCTGGGGTGTGGACAGTGGGCTGCCAGGCAATGCTGCCCCATCACTACACATGATCAAGGTCCGATAGTGCGTCTATACAGGGTCTGTGACCCTCTCAGATGAGTTATCACTATGTCCCAGCACCCGGTGCTGTGCCTGGCCCATGCAGAAGGAACACATCAAAGGTGGCTCCGTTTGGAGGGTCTCTCCGTTTGGAGGAAGCTAAGTGACCAGAGTTCTGATTCTCCCTTGTTGAGATACAGGATGTTAAAACATCTAAGGAGGCTGGTGGCTTACACAGTGTCCAACGTGGCAAGATGAGGTCTCCATGAGAGAAAAAGTCTGGGCTGTTGACCCGAGAGCCTGAGAGAACCAGACCCTAACCTCCTGGTGATGTCAAGGAGAGGGCCTGGGAAAAAAGCCTATATTGTAATGGGAAGAACTGGCTCCTTGAGATGTGGGCAGGTGTGAGGGACATCTCTGACTGACCCTAATTCTGGTCAACTATCCATATTGGTCAAGTTCTGCAGGGAGGCCTGACATCTGCTGTCTGAGCAGGGGAGGGGCATCTTCTAGCTAGGCCTGGAGCTTCAAAAAGTGACAAGGCAAGGACTTGGAGACTTTGTAGCTAGAGATAGGAATTCAGGTGCAGCCTTCAGCTGTGTGCACCCCACAGGTGTGTGGGGAACAGGTGTGGGGGGATGCCTGTATGGCCAATCAACTCCAACCCAGTTGAAAACATGGTCTGCTTGGAGTGCCAAGAAGAATTACCAGAGCATTGTTTTCCCGGATAATTAAGATGCTATTAATTAAACTGCATTTAAAGCTAGTTTCAGACTAATTCTTTATGACACACACATGTATCTTTAATGAAGGAGTGTACTTGTCTCCCCCTGGGCTGTGAGGCCCTAGCAAGATGTGTTTGAGCATGGGTGGGCTCCATGCCCTGCCAGGCTGGCACAGAGAAGGCCGTCCATAGGTTTGTAAATGACCGAGTGATAAATGGACAGGAGCCATTCCTCGTTTGAACATCTCAGATGCCATTTGGATGCAGACTGCATGACCTGGACATTCTTCTCATCTGACCCCAGATAAGGAGCAGATTCCAGACTCTCTGTGCAGTGTTTTGTCTGCATGGTGGTTGATACGCTCAGAAAGCCTCAGGCCGAGCTCAGTGGCTCATACCTGATCCCAGCACCTGGGGAGGCTGAGGTGGGAGGATTGCTTTTAGGCCAGGAGTCTGACACCAGCCTGGGCAACAAGGCAAGACCCCATCACTACGAAATTACCCAGATGTGGCATGTGCCTGTGGTCGCAGCTACTTAAGAGGCTGAGTGGGAGGATCCTTTAAGCCCAAGAGTTGGTGGCTGCAGTGAGCTATGATCCTGCTACTGCCCTCAAGGCTGGATGAGAAAGAGACCATGTGTCAAAAAAAGACTATCCTTTCCCTGGTGGTTGGAGGCAGACCAGCAGGTCCAGGCCTGGCCCTGAGTAGCCTTGCTCGGCTGTCTGTGGTGAGGGGTGGGACCCACTGAGCAGGCACCGGGGCCAGGCTATACCCACACGAGGACTTCCAGACAAGACCTGCTACTCATGGTGGGAGGGAAAGGCTGGCCCAAGCCATCTCCTCTCCTGTGTCAGATGGGCCCATCTTTAGAGCCCAGTAAAAGGGATGTCAGAGAGGGCACCTGGCCCAGGTGCATTTAGGAGAGAAGAAAGAGGAAGACGACTTTCCCCTGCATTGGGGAGGGCAGATTTAGGCCACACCCCAGGCAGGCAGTTCAGGTCCAGAAGGGAGACCAGGTGTGGGGAGGGTGACGCAGGACTGCAGAGCCTTTGGGATTGGAGGGAAAGTGTGCCAGGCCCAGGAAGCCACCTGGCTTCCCATGGCTCATTAAAGGGATCAAGCTGAGGGGTCTGATGTTTGGGCTTTTTCTTAAGGATATAGTCCCAGATGTGGAATGACTGGTCTAAAAGGTAGAGGCAGGACAATTTTTATGCCTCTTAGTGCAGAAAGCCAAATGTCCTCTAAAAGCACGATGCTGGGCTCCACCTCACCCACTGTGAAAGGGGCCTCTTTAAGGTAATCACCTTTAAAACACCAACAAGCTAACGTGAGATTCCAGCCAACCTGTTTAGTGACCACCCTGTGACTGTTGGCAGTGTTGTCCCTCCCTTCCAGGCCCTGCCCTGCCCTCACCTGTCTCAGTGGCTCCTCAGTAGACCCTGCTCTGTCCACTTTTGGTCCTTTGCCTGGGCCCTTTCTCTGCCTGGAAAGGAACCCATCTGCTATCTCGTTCCCTTACCTCCCTGCCATCTTTCCTTATTAATGAAGGCTTCCAGGACGGCCTTGTCTGGAACCCCACCCCAGCACTCACTTTTTAGCCCCCTTGGTGCTTTAGTTTTTTCCAGCATGTGTCCCCATCTGATGTGTGACATAGTTTATGGACTATGTTTACTGTCTATACCTCCTCCCTGGAATGGATGCCCCATGAGGTCCATGTGGGGAGGGAACAAAGTGGGCGTGGGGGAAGAAACAGAGCTGGATGTCAGCTGGAAAGAAGGGGGAGTCTGGCCTTAGGGGCCCGGCACCTGTTGCTGGCTAGAATGGGCAGGGCCTGAGGATCCTGCAGGAGGGTGGGAGAAGAGCTGGCGATGCCTCTAGTGTCTGACTCTCTGCTGCTTTCGGGAAGGGGGAGATGAGGGAGAAGCACATCGAAAAGAGGCCCACGCATTAATGCAGAGGAGGCCTCTGGGTGTTCTCTGCCTCCACTGGAGCTGGGAGACCATCCATTCTATGACATGTAGCCAAGGCAGGATATTTGGTCCCCTCTGACGGGGACCTGGAGGTGGCAGGTACTAGCACTCAGAGGCCCTAGAGGGGCTGTTGAATTAACCTAGAGACAGGGCAGGAAAGGGATGGTGTCCCCAGAGAAAGCCAGTATCCTGGCCGGGCACAGTGGCTCACACCTGTAATCCCAGCAGTTCGGGAGGCTGAGGTAGGCAGATCACTTGGGGTCAGGAGGTTGAGGCTGTGATGTGCTATGATCGCACCACTGCACTCCAGCCTAGGTGACAGCGGGAGACCCTATCTCTAAAAAACAAAAATCAACAAAACAAAACAAACAAACACAGAAAAGGAGATCCAGGATCCAGGAAATCCCAGAGATAGAGGGCTGGTTTGAGGAGGTGGGAGACAGAGATGGGTGGCTGCCCACAGCAGCAGGAGCAGGAAGGAGTGGGCTGAGCTGACTGTACAGCTTTGAGAGGAGAACCTGGACGGTGCTGGAGGGGCACCTGCTGTTGTTAGGACCCCACATCTGTAGGACCACGGAGGACAAGGTGCTGAGGAGCCTTGTTCTCTGAAATCTTAGACAGTCAGAGATTGGGCTGCTTGGAATCCTAAGTGAGAGTGGGACCTCCGAGTCGTCTCTGGAGGACCCAAGCCAGGGGCTCACTGTGGCTCAGGGAAACAGCCTCCCTTTACAACCCAGCTCAGAAATCCAGCTAAGGGGCCTCAGACACAACCTTTCACGCTGATCTTAACATTGTAGCTTCCAAGGGCACAGGACCCCAGGCCCATCTCTCAGCAGATGACATCTTGGTGAGGTTTGGTGACTTAGATGAACCCTGCAGAAAGTGACAGACAGAGATTGGGCTGGTGTGTTCTCCTCCATAGCCCGTGCTCTCTGTCAGCTGCTGTACCCAGACTTCTGTTCTAAGGCTTTGGGGCCATGTCACCATTGCTTGGCTTCCCTCCAGGCACCCCAGGAGGAACACCCTCATGGGGTGTGACTGAGGATACCATTTGGCCTTTTGTGGGAGGAACCAGGATAGAGCTGGTGGAATAGGAGGGCCAGGTTTGGGTTTTTCCTTTATCAGTTGGGGACCCATGGAAGGAGAGCTCTGTGGTGCATAACATTTGACCTCCAGTGCCAGGGCTGGGGAGGAGCCAAGAGCCAGAAATGCAAACTCCATTCCCAAGGATAGATTATGGGGTCTTTTCCCAAGAGGAGACCCAAGAACAACAGAAAACTAGCAGCTCCAGGGAATCAGTGTGAGAAGCAAGAGACAGGAAAGGAGGAGACAGGTGGAGGTGGTGGCCACAGTGCCCAAGCCAGCAGGACAGCTGGGGCAAGGGTGGCCAGCCTCAGGGCTGTTCTTGCAGACGCGGGGCTCAGACCCCGCCTGTTCCTGTTCCTGTTTCACAAGGTTGAACGCAGCAGGTGCCAGAGTCTCACAGAGCTGCCTGCATTTTGTTTCTTGTAAAGACAAGCAGTTTAGTGGCTAGGCAGAAGCTGTTTGGCAAAGTACAGAAGCACATAATCAACTCCTCCAGTAGCGCCTGCTAATGTTGTAGAAAATCGCCCCGTGCTTGGCTGCAGGGCTTAACTTCTCTCAGGGTAGTTAAACCTGAGAGTGCCCCAGAATCGCATGGAGAGCTTCTCAAAATGCAGATTGCTTGGCCTCACTCCCAGCAGCTACTGATTCAGTGGGCTAGGGATTGCCTTTCTGGCATTCGCAGTAGCGTGTTGTTTCTCGTTGCCTGGAATGATTCTACACTTTCTGGTAGTGGTGAGACCGCACTCCAGAACTCTGAGCGGGCTGATTCCATCACTGGTCTTTGCTGCCACCATCTGGTCACTCCTGAGAATGCCGTGCTCTTTCTCCGGCTGGCGTCAATTGCGTCCATCCATCTGGTTGTTCATTTTAATTTTTATTGCACTGGGATAAATTATCTTTCTTATAGATCTCTCAATGCAGATTTGGTTTATCCATTGGGCCTTAAAAATCCATGTCAAATTTTGCCAATGTTACTTCTGCCTCTGCAAGTTTTCTTTATGAACTCTTACTTTATCCATGGTTTAGTCAATTAAAAATTTTATCTGTGTTTATTTACTTACTGCATTTTGTATTGGTTATTTCTTTCTTCTTTTTTATTGAGATGGAGTCTCACTCTGTCTCCGAGGCTGGAGTACAGTGGTGTGATCTCAGCTCACTGTAGCATCCACCTCCTGGATTCAATGATTCTTGTGCCCCAGCCCACGGAGTGGTTGGGATTCCAGGAAAATGCCACCATGCCCCACTAATTTTCATCTTTTTAGTAGAAACAGGGTTTCGCCATGTTGGCCAGGCTGGTCTCAAACTCCTGGCCTCAAGTGACCCACCTGCTTCAGGGTCCCAAAGTGCTGGGATTACAGGCGTGGGCCATAGCACCTGGACAGTGTCATTTCTAGTACACCTTTCTCTCAGCTCCTCCACCGAAGGCAGTTTGGTCAAATTTCACTGGCATTAAAAAAGCAGTCTCGCTTTGTTTGGGGATTGCTTCAGGGTTATGAATTCACCTCTTTCTTTCTTTCTTTTTTTGAGATGGAGCTTCGCTGTTGTTACCCAGACTAGAGTGCAATGGCACGGTCTCAGCTCACCGCAACCTCCGCCTCCTGGGTTCAAGCAATTCTCCTGCCTCAGCCTCCCGAGTAACTGGAACTACAGGCGCGCACCACCATGCCCAGCTAATTTTTGTATTTTAGTAGAGACGGGGTTTCACCTTGTTGACCCGGATGGTCTCGATCTCTTGACCTCGTGATCCACCCGTCTCGGCCTCCCAAAGTGCTGGGATTATAGGTGTGAGCCACCGTGCATGGCCTGAACTCACCTCTTTCTAAGAAGAACCAAGAAAGGAGAAATCATCAGAGTTGGAAGACCTGTCCCACTGGACTGGGTTTGGTGTGACTTACTTTGGCCAATAGAATGGTGGTCAGAGGCTTTTGTGTGCTTGGGTGGTGTGCTTGAGAAGCTTTTATTACTTCCTCTATTTTGTCTTGAGGTCATGCCCCATGACGCTGGTCCCAGCCTGAAGACTCCCCAGCCCATCCCAGCTGAGCCCAGTAGACCATAGCGACCCACAGATAGAAAAGAGACACAGATGCTTGTTGCTGTAAGCCACTGGGCTGGGGGTTGTTTGTATGCAGGATGACTGTGGGGCAGCTGACAATATAGACCCTGCTCCCTGTTGGTCCTTGGAGATAGGGCAGAGAGCATTGTCGCTCACTGACCGAGAGCCTGGGCCCTCATCTCAGACCCGCTGCTGTCCATATCCTGGCCATGCCACTCACAGTGATGTAACTTGGGTGTGGTGGGACAGACATTGAATGTGGGAAATGAAGTTTGTTCCTTGAGCACAGCAGGAAGGAGCAACTCCTCCAGTGTGGGAGAATCAAGGAAGGTTTCCCAAGGAATGATGGCTACGCCATGTGTCCCCAGAAATGTAGAATAACCACACATGTTCTGGAGGGGAGAGGAGAGAACAGCGACAAAGGCAGAGAAGAAATTCCCCAACAGCCAGGCAGTGGTAGGGAGGTGGCACCTTACAATAGAGTGAAGACTCCTTTTTGGGTCCCCAAACGGATCTAAGAATAAATCAGAGTTCACTGGACATGGAGAGGGCAGTGCTTTTCCAGGAGGAGGGACGGCCCATATGAAGGGAATCTGCTGGTTCAAGACCCACGCGGAGTTGAGCAGGGCTGGGTGTGATGGTGCAAGGGGTGGAGGGGAGGCTGGGCTGAGCTGAGGGCTGTTCATTCACCGTACCATGCTGGCTCTCAGCCTCAGCTGGAGCTCATCGCATTGAGCCGTGGAGCAGGGCATTGCACACAGAGGGGCAAGGGTGAAATGAGGGTGAGTTGGCGCCTAGGCTTACTGTATTAGAGACTTGAACTTGCTTCTTGTGTTTCTTGAGTCTTTTTTCACCTTGCTTGAAATAGACATAATGCAACCATTCATCCACTGACTCCTTTACCTGTTCATCTGTCTGACCATCTGTCCTCCTTGAGTCGATTTATCTGCTAGGTGATGGGAACACAGAGGAAAATGGGTAGAGCCACTCACCCTACCCTGTCTCCTCCATGAAATCCTATCCACATTTCGAGGTTCCCCTTTCAATGAATCCCTCCTCAGTGAAGCTCCCCCTGGTGGTGCCAGGCAGAATCAGCAGCTCCCTACACTGCTGCCTGGAATACCGTCCCTTGAATGAATGGATGAGCCAGGAGTGGTCACTTCCTGGTTATTTCACTGCATTGATCCATTCATTTCCAGCCCCACTCTGAAAAAGTTCCAGGAAATGTGAAAAAAGAAACAAAAAGGAGGTCTTGGTAGCAGCGCTCTCCTTTGCAGCTCAAGCTGAGACCAGATGCCAACCTGCCAGATGCTCAGAGCATCCCTGCCTGTGTCCCCCCACCCCAATGGGCTGTGGAAACCCTGAGAGGTGTGTAACTCTGGGGAGGCACTGGTGGTGGAGTCTGGAGGATCTGGTGCTGTCTGCCCCGTCATGTCTTTCTCCCCAGTGCACAGCGTGCTTCCACCCTCTCACATCTGCCTCTACTGCCTATCTTGCTCTCTGCAGCAATGAGCAGAAATTGCAGCCACTACTCAGGCATGCAGGAAATAGATATTTTCTTTATTCTTATACTTCGAGAATGTTACGTAAAAGAAAAATAAAAGGAATTTTCTTTATTCGAATTTCAGCCCCACTCTGAAAAAGTGCAGAAATCCTAATCCAACGCAGAAGTTTCTCTCTTATAGCTGAGGTTGGAATTTAGAGAAGAGAGGGCTTCTGATTCTTGGTGTCATTTGTCTGTGCATGTCATGGGGTGGAGAGGGTGGTATCTCCTTCATCCCTGTTGTGTGACCTCGTGACCTCTTAGGGTCTGGCTGGCTACCTTACTGCCCCTTCTGGGCTGCTTTTGGCTCTCAGAAATTGTGCTGAGAGAGTGCCTAAGATTCCCTCTGCTTAGATGTCTGATGCAACCCTCCCTCCCTCCCTCCCTCCCTCCCTCCCTCCCTCCCTCCCTCCCTCCCTCCTTCCTTCCCTCCTTCTGGGCTGCTTTTGGCTCTCAGGAATTCTGCTGAGAGAGTGCCTAAGATTCCCTCTGCTTAGATGTCTGATGCATCCGTCTCTCCCACCTTCCCTCCCTTCCCACCTCTCTTTCTTTCCTTTCTTTTTTGAGACAGGGTCTCACTCAGTCACCCAGGCTGGAGTGCTGTGGCGTGATCTTGGCTCACCACAACCTCCACCTTCAGGGTTCAAATGATTCTCATACCTCAGCCTCCCAAGTAGCTAGAATTACAGGCACACATCACCATGCGCAGCTAATTTTTGTATTTTTAGTAACGATGGCGTTTCACCTGTTGGCCAGGCTGGTCTCAAACTCCTAACCTCAAGTGATCTGCCTGACTCAGCCTCCCAAAGTGCTGGGATTACAGGCATGAGCCACCACGCCGGGCCTGATGCCACCATTTCTCTTGAGAACATCTGCTACATCTCCAGAGTCTTACCTGGAGACAGGCTTTGCTTGCCTCTGCTCACAGACCCAACAGACTTACCTGGATTCTTATGTTTCCCCCAGTGTCAGCCTGCAAGCAATTTGCAGGTCCCCCTCTTTGGGATCCACTCAAATCTACTGTTTCATTGTCCGCCCAACTCCTCTTTTTCCTGATAGCCTCAGTAATGTGTTCCTGCTTGGTGGGAGGCTGGTGGTGGAGTAAGGAGAGGTGGTGGAATCCTTATTCTTATTCACCACATTTTTCTTTGTCATGAAATCTTATTCATCTGTCAAGGATCATCTTTATGTGAATCCCTCCCCTGTGAAGCTTCATCTGATAGTGACAGGCAGAATCTAAGGGCCTTCTTAGGTTTTGAAACTCGAAACCTGAAAGTACCTCTTTTTGTAACTATCTCTGGCCATCCCTCCTTTTGTGGGTCCATGAGCACCCAATGGAGAAGGGCTGGGTGGGGTGAGGCAGGAATAGTCAGGAATGAATGCTATCCTCCTCCCTGCCTTGCAGCAGCCCAACTTCCTAGATCCCACAGGCTCCCATCTGTATCACACAGTGCTTGCTCAAATCCACAGCCATTGCTATGAGCTTGCAGCAATGGATGCTATTCTACTTCTGCAACCAGAAGCCCCTTTTCCTGAGCAGAACCTCCCATTTCCTGAATCCTCCTACTCCCTATTGTTTCACTTTTTCTCAGGTCACTGAGACCTGTCCCTCCTTGTCTCCGAGTTTGCCAGTCACTCCCTTAGTTTGAAGCTCTTCCTATGGTGGCTGAGGTGGATCAGGTAGGCCTGAGCCAGGGTTTGGGTCCCAAGAGCTTAATCTGGGGTGGGGCAACTCATCTAAGGGGATCTAGACAGGAAATACTGGGACGGAGTAGGGTGAACCACCAAGTCTGAGTCATATTCTTAGGGAGTTCTATATTAGTCAGGCTAAGAAGAGGACACCAACAACTGTACGACCTAACCCTTTACCCGTTTGCCTGAGAATACTCCCCAGTGGCACTTGTGGCTACAGCATTTACCCAAGATAACAAAGTATCTCATTTTTATTATTATTTTTGCATCACTCTAGTATATAGACTTCAGAAACAAAATATGTCATTCTATTTGTAGCATTCTGATTTTAGTAGTAGTATTTCCATTTACAAAATATAGTAATTCTTGATCCCTGAAAATGTCAAATCCTAGAAAATGTAGCATTTCTATGTGTGATGTTAACATTGCTCTGGGACAGTTGTTGGCCGAAGAGTCATTTGATGAATCGGATTTTTGAGAAGTAGATGATTCGGATGATTCAGGTGATTATGATGTAAGTTCTGTTTAGAAATAACTCCAAGAGTAGTTTTCATATTTTATTTTTACAATGAAAATTAGTCAGATATGCTTCAGCCTCAAAGAGTGTGTTTATGTAAAATTAAATGAGAGCCAGCAGTGAGCTGCATTTTTTTTTCTAAAGGGGAAAAGTAAATAACAGAGACATTTCTCATTTCTCTTTCATACTAAGGTGCTAAGTGAATGTTCCAAGTCAGCAAGCGGCTCTGTTCCATGTAGTCACACAGGGATCTAAGTTCTTTTCATCCTGTTCTCCATCATCCTACAGGTAAGTTGGTCTCAACCTTGACTGCACATTAAAATCATCAAGGGACATTTTAGACATATCTAAATTGCTGAAAGAAAAAAAAACTATCAAGCAGAATTCTGTATCCATTTAAACTATCATTCAAAAGTAAAGGAGAACTTAAGGCATTCCCAGATAAACAAAAATGAAGGCGTTTGTCACTTGTTAACCTGCCCTACAAGAAACGTTAAAGGGAGTACTTCAGGCTGAACTGAAAGGACACGAAACAGTAATTCGTAGTCATAGAGAAATAAAAAACTCTAGCAAAGGTAACCACATAGGTAAATATAAAAGCTAACATTATTGTATTTCTTATATGTGACTCTTCTTGTTGTTTCCTATATGATTTAAAGCACAAATGAATGAAACAATACTTATACATCTATGATAATGGTCATACATGTATACATTTATGACAATAACAACATAAAAGGAAGCAGACAGAGGCATACAGAAGCAAAGATTTTTCATAATATTGAAGGTAACTTGGTGTCAATTCAAATTAGATTGCTATAAATTTACAATTTTAGTATTAATCTTCATTGTAACTACTATATACATGTATATATATATACACACACACATACAAGAATAGTCAGAAATGAATGTTATCCTCCTCACTGCCTCACAGCAGCTCAACTTCCTAGATCCCGCAGGTTCCCATCTGTACCATGCAGTGACTGCTCAAACCCACGGTCATTGCTATGAGCTTGCACCAACTGGTGCTATTTCACTTCTGGATCTATATGGGATTTCTAGTTTCAGAAGTAGAATAGCACCAGTTGGTGCAAAAGGAATATGTATATTACTTTTCTGTTTTATATATATATATGTGTGTGCATGTGTTGTGTATATGTGTGTATATGTATATACACACATACAAACACACATATATATAATATGTATAATATATAGGTTATAGAAAATAAAATGAGAAAGGAATCAAAGAGGTACACTACAAAAAATAAACTAAGCAGAAGAAATCAGTAATGGAGGAAATAAGGAACAAAAAAGGTACAGAAAAAAATGGCAAAATGGCTGAAATAAGTCTTTTCTTATCAGTAATTACTTTAAATGTAAATTGATTCTCCAATCGAAAGGCAGGGATTGGCAGAATGAATGAAGAAAACACAATCCAACTAAAAGCTGTATATGGAAAACTTACTTTAGATCCAAAGACACAAGTGGGTTGAACATGGGAAGACAGAAAAAGATATTCTATGCAAATAATAACCAAAAGAAAGCTAGGGTGGCTACACTAATATCAGAAAAAATAGTCTTTAAGTCAAAAATTGTTACAAGGAACAAAGAAAGTCATTATGCATTGATAAAGGGGCCAATTAATCAAGAAAATATAACAATTCTAAACGTGCACATCGGTCACAAGAACCTTAAATTAGGTGGAGCAGACATTAACAGAATTTAAAAGAAAATACTTCCATAATAATAGCTGGAGGCTTTGAATACCTACTTTAAATAATGGCTAGAAAACAATAAGGAAATAGAGGACTTCAGCAACACTAAAGGTCTAACTAGGCTTAACACATCTACAGATACTACCCAACAACAGACGAATACACATTCTTCTCAAGTGCACTTGACTGAGCTCCAGAATAGAACATGTTAGGTAACAAGCAACTCTCAGTAAGTTAAAGTTTGAAATCACATAAAAGATCTTCTTTGACCACAGTGGAATAAAACCAGAAATTAATAGCAGAAGGAAAACTGAAAAGTTCATAAATATTTGTAAACTAAACAACATACTTTTAACCAATAGATCCCTCCAAAGCATGAGGAATACAAAATACTTACAGATGAATGAAAAACATCAACACAACATACCAAAATGTAGGGGATACAGCAAAAACAGCACTCAGAGAGAGATCAGCAACTTAACTGTAATATATTAAGTAACTAGAAAAATTAAAGCAGTAGAAGGAATGAAATAATTAAGACAGAGCAGAGACAAATGAAAGAGACTAGTAACACAATAGAGAAAATCAACAAAACAAAAAACTGATTATTTGAAAAGAACAACAAAACTGACAAACCTTTAGCTAGTCTAAGAAAAAAAAAGGAGACCAGGTGCAGTGGCTCACACCTGGAATCTCGCACTTTGGAAGGCTGCAGCAGGTGGATTACCTAAGGTCAGGAGTTCGAGACCAGACTGGCCAATGTGGTGAAACCCCATCTCTACTAAATATACAAAAATTAACTGGGCATGGTGGCAGGTGCCTATAATCTCAGCTACTTGGGAGGCTGAGGCAGGAGAATCACTTGTACCTGGGAGGCAGTTGTCTCAGCACACTGTTGGAGAGACTATTCTTTACACGTTGAATAGTTTTGGCACTCTTGTTAAATATCAGCTAGCCATAGACATATCTGTATTTCTAAGACCCTCAATTCTATTCCACTGGTGTAAATGCCTATACTTCTGGCATTACCACAATCTTTTGATTACTGCAGTTTCATAGTAAGTTTTGAAATCAGGTAATTTGAGTCCTTGAATTTTATTCTTCTTTTTCCAGGTTGCTTTGGCAATTTGGGGCTCTTTAAGTCCGTATGAATTTAGGATCAGGTTTTCTAGTTCTGCAAAAAAGGTCATTGGAATTTTGACAGGAATTACATTGAATCTGTCAATAACTTTGAGTAGTATTGCCATCTTGACAATAATCCTTAAGTATGGAATTTTTTTCTTTAAGTATTCTTTAATTTTTTCAAGAAATGTTTTTGTAGTTTTCAGTGTACAAGTTGTACACGTTCTTGGTTAGATTTATTCCTAGGTATTTTATTCTTTTTGATGCTATTGTAAATGGAATTTGTCTGAGTCTGTTTTCTGTTGCTGTAACTGAATAATTGAGAATGGGTAATTTGTTTACTTATTTTTTATCCCTTGAGATGGAGTTGCACTCCACTGCCCAGGCTGGAGTGCAGTAGCATGATCTCAGCTCACTGCACCCTCTGCCTTCTGGGTTCAAGTGATTCTCCTGCCTCAGCCGCGGCCTCCCACGTAGCTAGGACTGCAGACGCATGCCACCATGCCCAGCTAATTTTTTGTAATTTTAATAGAGATGAGGTTTCACCATGTTGGCCAGGCTGGTCTGAAACTCCTGACGTCTGCCTCAGCCTCCCAAAGTGCTGAGATTACAGGCATGAGCCACCATACCTGGCTGATATTGGGTAATTTATAAAGAAAATATATTTATCTTTTATAGTACTTTTTTTTTTTTTTGAGACAGTCTCACTCTGTTGCCTAGGCTGGAGTGCAGTGGCACTCTCAGCTTACTGCGATCTCCACCTCCTGGGTTCAAGTGATTCTTCTGCCTCAGCCTCGCGAGTAGCTGGGATTACAGGCACATACCACCATGCCCCGCTAATTTTTGTATTTTTAGTAGAGACGGGATTTCGCCATGTTGGCCAGGCTGGTCTTGAACTCCTGGCCTCAAGTGACCCACCCACCTTGACCTCCCAAAGTGCTGGGATTACCGGCATGAGCCACCACACCTGGCCTTTCATAGCACTTTTTAAAAGATGTATTTTATTAACTTACATAAATACTGTTTCACATTGGGTTTTTTTGGGAATAGTCTGCTGAAGAATAATTTATTCCTAAACTTACCCATCATTTTAAGAAGGGCCCAAATGTACTTAACAAAATAATATATATGCTGTATTACTTTAAAACATCATTTTGTCCAAAATAAGAACAATTGGCATTATTTTGTCTATGCCCAAATACCTGTTCAAATAATAGCATTCTTATGTACTTTCATTTATATGAAATTAAATAAAAATTTAAAAGCCGAAAAAAAAAGATGTATTTTACTTTTAATTGATATATAATAATTACACATATTTATGGGACATGATGTACTGTTTTGATACATGCATACATTGTGCAATCATCAAATCAGGGTGATTAGCAAATCTATTACCTTGAACATTTATTTATTTGTGGTGAGGATATTCAGAATCCTCTTATTTTGAAATATAGAATATATTATTGTTAACTATAGTCACCTTATTGTGCAGTAGAACACCAGAACGTATTCCTTCAATCTAACTGTAACTTTGTACCTGTTGACCAACTTCTCTCCATCTCCCCACCCTCTTGCCCTCCCCATCATCTGGTATAGATTCTGCTCTCTATTTCTATGAGACCAACATTTTGTAGATTCCATTTGAGTGAGATCATGCAGTATTGGTTTTTCTGTGCCTAGCTTATTTCACTTAGTATAATGTCCTCCAGGTCCTTCCATGTTGTCACAAATGACAGAATATTATTCATTTTTATGGCTAAATGGCATTCCATTGTGTATTTATACCACATTTTATTTATCCATTTATCAATTGATGGACACCTAGGTTGATTCCATATCTTGGCTATTGTGAATAGCACTGCAATAAACATGAGAGTGTAGATACCTCTTCAATACACTAATTTCATTTTTCTTGGACATATGCTTAGTAGTAGGACTGCTGGATTTTCTTACTGTTCTGGAGGCTACATCTGGTGAGAGTCTTCTTGCTGGTGAGGACTTCACAGACTCCTGAGGCAGCACAGGGCATCACATGGAGAGGGAGCTAGAGCATGCTAAACTGGCTTTTATAACAGACACTCTCGTCATAACTAATGCACCCCTCTAATAGCTAGGTAACCCATTAACCCATTAGTGGTTAATGGCAGAGCCCTCATGACACAATCACCTCTTAAAGGCCCCACATCTTAATACTGTTGCATTAAGTTTCAACATAGTCTTATGTTGAAATATAGAGGGGAGAAACATTTAAGTGATAGCAGAATGTTTTCTTAATTTTCTTTTCAGACTGTTCATTGCTGGTGTTTAAAATACCACTGATTTTTGTGTGTTTATCTTGTATCCTACACTTTGTTGCATTCATTAGCTCTGATATGTTTTAAAAATTGATGATTTGGGATTTCTCATATATAGAATGAGAAAACTATACCTATGAATAGGTATAGTTTTACTTCTTCCTTTCCAATTTGGATAACTTTTATTTCCTTTTTCTTGCCTACTTGCTCTGGCTGGAAAGTCTAGGACAATGCTGAATAGCAGCGGCAAAAGAGAGAAAAGAAAGGGTGCTCCTTGTCTTGTTCCTGATTTTGGGGGTGCCTTTGTCAATTCAAGCTAGAATAACAAAACAATTTAGGCTGGGTAATTTATAAAGAACAGAAATTTGTTTCTTATACTTCTGGAGGTTGGGAAGTCCAAGATCAAGACACGAGCAAATTTGGTGTCTGCTACAGGCTCACTGTCTGCTTCCAAAATGGTGCCACGTCACTGCATTGTCCAGAGGGGACAATTGTTGTAGCCTCACGTGGTGGGAGGAGCTGAAGGGAGAAACTCTTTCCCTCAAACCCTTTCATAAAGTTGCTAATCCCATTCATTAGGCTGGAGTGTTCTTGGCCTAATCACCCCAAGGACCTCACCTCTGAATATCATCACTTTGGGTGTTAAGTTCCAACATACGTCTCTGAAAGGGTCACAGGCATTTAAATCACAGCAGGAGAAAAGTTTTCAGTTTATCACCATGAAGCTGACGTTAGCTGTTGGCTTTTCATAAATGCGCTTTATTATTTTGTGGAAGTTTCCTTCTATTATGAGTTTTCTTAATGTTGTTATCATGAAATGGTGCCAGATTTGGTGAAATGCTTTTTCTTCATCAACTGAAATGATCATGTGGGTTTTTTCCCATTTATTCTCATAATGTTGGTTATTACAGTGCTTGATTTTCTTATGTTGAAACATTCTTGCATTCCTTGGATATATTGCACACAGTCATGGTGTATATTCCTTTTGACATACTGTTGGATTTTGTTTAGTAGTGTTGAGAATTTTGCATTTATATTCATAAGGAATGTTTATCTGTGGTTTTCTTTTCTTGTGGTATCTGTTTGACTTTGGTATCAGCATAAATATGACTTCATAAAATAAGTTAGTGTCCCCTTTTCTATTTTTTGGAAAAGATTTTGAAAAAAAAAAAGATATTAACTCTCCCTAAAATATCTGGTAGAATTCACTAGTGAAGATGGTGATGGTCCTGGGCTTTTCTTCTTGGGGAGGTTTTGATTACTGATTCAATCGCTTTTCTTGTTATAGATCTACTGATTATGCAGATTGTTTTTGTGAGATCTTCTTGAGCCTGTTTTGATAATTCAGTAATTTCAATATGTCCCATTCATTTGGGTTATCAAATTTGTTGGTGTACAATTGATATGGTTTGGCTCTGTGTCCCCATCCAAATGTCATCTTGAATTGTAATCCCCACACGTTGAGGGAGGGACCTGGTAGGAGGTGACTGGATCATGGGGGCAGTGTCCTCCATGCTGTTCTCATATAGTGAGTGTGTTCTCATGAGATCTGATGGTTTCATAAGGGGCTCTTCCCCCTTTGTCCACTCCCTCTCCTGCCACCTCATGAAGAAGGTACTTGGTTCTCCTTCATCTTTTGCCAAGATTGTTAAGTTTCCTGAGGCCTCCTCAGCCATGTGGAACTGTGAGTAAATTAAACCTCTTTTCTATAAAAATTACCCAGTCTCAGGTATTCTTTATAACAGGTGTAATACAATCTTTATAGCACAAACTAATACAATCATTGTTCACAGTATTATTTTGTAATTCTTATTTTTCTGTAAAGCAGTAGTAATGTAACCATTTTCACTTCTCATTTTAATTATTTGCATTGTCACTTTTTCTTAGTCTGGCTAAAGGTTTGTCAATATTGTGCTTTTCAAATAATCAACTTTTTGTTTTATTGATTCTCTCTGTTGTTTTTTAGTCTGTATTTCATCTGCTCTGTATTTATTATTTCCTTTCTTCTCTTAGCTTTGGTTTGGTTTGCTCTGATTTTTCTAGTTATCTAATGCACACAGTTAAGTTGTTGATTTGATATCTTTCCTTTTCTTTTATTATTATTATTTATTTATTTATTATTTTTTGAGACAGTGTCTCGCTCTGACACCAGGCTAGAGCACAGTGGCGCAATCTCAGCTCACTGAAATCTCAGCTCACTGCCATCTCCCCCTCCCACTTCAAGTGATTCTTCCACCACCTCAGCCTCCCGAGTAGCTGGGACCACAAGCATGCACCACCATGCCCGGCTAAGTTTTGTAATTTTTAGTAGAGGTGGGGTTTTACTATGTCAGTCAGGATGGTCTCCATCTCTTGACCTCATGATCCGCCCTCCCTGGCCTCCCAAAGTTCTGGGATTACAGGCGTGAGCCACTGCGCTTGGCCTCTTTTCTTTTAATGTAGATGTGTATGGCTGTACATTTTTCTCTGAGCACTGTGTTTTTGGCATCCCCTAAGTTTTTATACGTTGTGTTTATGTTTTCATTTCAAATTTCCCTGTGGCTTTTAGGGGTCTATTTGCTGGCTGGGCTGAAAAGAGATTGCCAAAGGCAATTTTGTGTGCTCCAACATTTAGAAGTTGAAAGATGATAAGGTAATAGCAGAAACATAGCCAAAATGTGTCCACTTAATCTAAGTCATAAATTTATTGGCATAAAATTGTTCATAATATTATCTTATTATTGTTTTAATGCCTGCAGAATCTGTAATGATATCAGCACTCCTATTTCTAACATTGATAATGTGGGTCTTCTCTAATTTTTTCTGATCAGTTTGGCTAGAAGTTTACCAAGGTTATTGATCTTCCCAGAGAACCAGCTTTGGTTTCATTTTCTCTCTTGTTTTTCTGTTTTCAATTGTAATTGATCTCTCCATTGATCCTTCTTCTTTCCTCTTCTTTGGCTTTGAATTTAATTTGACCTAAATTAAACTTTTCTACTTTATTGAGAGGAAAACCGAGGTCACTGATTTGAGACCTTTCTTACCACCTAGGTACTGTTTTATTGGCATCCCAAAAATTCTGATATGTTGTGTTTTTATTTTTATCAAATTCAACATACTTTCTACCTTCTCTTTGATTTATTCTTGACCCACAGATTATTTAGAAGTTTGTTATATAATTTCCAAATATTTAAAGGGTTTTCAGACACCTTTCTGTTACTGGTTCCTAATTTAATTCCATTTTGTTCAGAAAACATACTTTGCATGACTGGAATATTTTGAGATTTGTTGAGACCAATTTTGTATTCCAGAATATCTTAGTAAATGTTCTGCAACCACTGGAGAAGAAAGAGTACTTTGCCATGGAGCATTCCATAAATGTCAAATGGGTCAACTTAACTGAGAATATTTAACTCTACTATATCTTTGTTGATTTCCTGTCTGCTTATTCTATCAATTATTGAGGAAGAGTATTAATATTTATAACTACAGATCTGTCTGACTAGTTCTAGCAGCTTTTACTTCATGTATTCTGAAACTCCCATATTAGGGCATATATGTTTATTATTGTTATGTCCTCTTGGTAAATTGACCCCTTGGTCTTTATCAAATGACCTTCCTCATCCCTAATGTTATTTTTTGCTCTGAAATCTTTGTCTGATATTGATATAGCCACTAAAGCTTTCTTTGATTAGTGTTAGTGTTATGTATCTTTTTTTCTGTCCTGATTCTTAATCTATTTCTGTTTTCATATTTAAAGTGCAATTGTTTTAGGCAACATGACATTTAGTATTGATTTTTTATTTAGTTTGACACTCTCTACCTTTTAATTGGGTATTTAAACCATATACATCTAAGGTGATTTTTTTGAATATGGTTAGGTTTAAGACTGTCACCTTTCCTTGTTTTCTGTGTATCCCATGTAATGTGTTCTTTATTCCTTTTAAAATCTTTTTACGCCTTCTTTGGATTGAATGTTTTCTAATGCTCAATTTTGTTTTATCTGTTGGCCTATTATCTCTTTATTTTGTTATTTTAGTACTTGCTCTAGGGTTTATTATGGATTTTTTAACATCACCATCTATCTTCAAGTGATATTAAACCTTTTTGTTAAGTGTGCTCTGAATGAATCTACTACCTAAACAGGCTTTGTGTGAGCAACAAGGCTGTTTATTCACTCAGGTGTGAGTGAGCTGAGTCTGAAAAGAGAGTCAGCATAGGGTGGTGGGATAGGAGCTGGTTTTATAGGTTGGAGGTAGGTAATGAAAAATTACAGTTTAGGGTGTATTTTTGCAAGCTGGGGGTGTGTCATAGGGTCCAATGTCACAAGGTTGACCTATCAGTTGAGGCAGGAACAGTGGCAGAATGTCGAAAGGTTGGTTAATTAGGTCACAGGGTCCAGTGTCACAAGGTTGACGTATCAGTCAAGGCAGGAACCAGGGTGGAATGTCACAAGGTTGGTTAATCAGGCACTATTCTCCTTTTGTGGTTTTTCTGTTACCTTAAACTTTCTGGCTCTGGGAGGCCATCTGGAGGTGTACCTGTGGGTCACAGGGGTCACTATGGCTTGACTATGGTGTAGTCCATGATGCAGTCAGTTTAAAGAACTTTGCACTTTTCACATATAGCACTGATTTTCAGCAAGGGACAATTTTGTCTTCCAGAGGACAGTTGACGATATGCAGAGACTAGGGGCCTTTAGTGGGTAGAAGCCAGGGATACTGCTAAAATCCTACAATGCACAGGATAGTTTTTCACAGTGGAAAATTATCTGGGCCAAAATGTCAATGGTGCTGTGTTGGAGAAACTCTGACATAGAGTATAAGAGCTTTCTATGGTACTCTCTCTCTCTCTGGCCTTTATGCTATTTCACATTTTACACAATACATTGTCATTATTTTGTTTAAACAATTTATATTTTAAAGCAAATTAAATAATTTAAAAGTCTATACATTTACCCATGTAGTCACTATTTCTGGTGCTCTTCAATCCTTTGTGTAGTTCCAGATTTCTCTCTGGTATAATTTTACTTCTGCTTGAAGAATTTCCATTACTGTTTGTTGTAGTTTGTGTCTACTCATGATGAATTATTTCAGCTTCCATATGTTAGAAAAGTCTTTATTTCACCTTTGATTTGGAAAGATTTTTGGGGGTGTTTAGAAATCTAAATGATTATTATTTTTTTCTATCAGTGCTTAAAGATACCCCCACTTGTTTCTGCTTGCACTGTTTCCAAAGAGAAAACAACCATCATCCTTATCTTTGTCCTCTGTACATACCATGTCTTTTTCTTCTGGTTGCCTTTAAGATCTTCTCTTTATCAATGGCTTTAAGCAATTCAGTTACAATATGCTGTGGTGTAGTTTTTTTCTTCATGTTTCTATGCTTGGGGTTTGGTGAGCTTCATGAGTCAGTGCACTCACAATTTTCACCAAGTTTGGAAATTTGTCAGCCATTATTTCTCAAATATTGTCTGCATGACCCTGTCCTTTCAGAGACTCCACTTACACATTTATTACAATGCTTAAAGTTGTCCTAAAACTCACTGATATTCTTTTCACTTTAAAATTTATTTTCTCTTCATTTGGGGTAGTTTGTATTACAATGTTTTTAAGTTCAATAATCTTTTCTTCTGCAGTGCCTATTCTGCCATTAATCCCATGAATGTAATTTTCATCTCAGGAATTTGATTTGGGTCTTTTTAAAAAAATAACTTCCTTATTCTAATTATGAGTCATGTGTTCTTGCCTCTGTGAATGCCTGTTAATCCTTTTTTTTTTTTTTCTGTATGTTTTTTGGATGTCAGACCTTGAGAGTTTGCCTTACTGGGTGCTAAATATTTTCCATTCCTATAAATCTTCTAGAGCTTAGTTCTGGAATGCTGTTAATTTATTCAGAGACAGCTTGATCTTTGAAGTGTCGATCTATGATTTGTTTGGTGGGTGTGGATCAATGCCCAGTCTCAGTCTGATTATTTTGCATTACTGAGGCAAGACATTCCTTAGTCTCCTACTGTGAAATTATGAGGTTTTTCCATCTGCCTGGTAGGAAAAGGCACTATTCCTGTCTCTGTGTGAGCACTGGGCATTGCTCCTTCTAATCACTTTGAATAGTTCTTTCCCCAGAGCTGGGTAAATTCTTTACACACATATGCAGATCAATAGTCTGCTAAATGCTCTAAGCCTCTGTAAGTCTCCATAGTTGTATCTCTGTGTAGTCCTCCCTTCTTTGGTAGTCTGTCCTCTGAACTCTAGCTTAGCTATTCCAAACTCTCAGCTCCATGTTCTCAAACCAGTCTTCCAGTTCTCTTTGGTGCCGCCCCCACCCTGCCAGACACCTGGCAGGCTGGAAACTCTCAAGGTGCCAAGCTGAGTAAATAAGTGCTAATATCATTGTCCCCCATCTCTCAGGTATTCCAGTCCTCCACTGCCTGATGTCCAATGTGTTGAAATACATGGTTTCATATATTTTGACTGGATCTTTTATTGTTCCAGGTGAAAGGGTAAATATATTCCTTGTTACTTCATTTCAAAATCTGGTTTTGACTACTATCCACCTACTAGAACAGCAAAACTTCAGAACACAGCAATACCAAATGCTGGTGAGGAGGTGGAACAACAGGAACTCTCTCATTCATTGCTGGTGGGGATGCAACAGGAAACAGGCACTTTCTTTTTCTTTCTTTCTTTCTTTTTTTTTTTCAAGATGTAGTCTTGTTCTGTCCCAGGCTGGAGTGCAGGAACAGGCACTTTTTTTCTTTTTCTTTTTCTTTCTTTTTTTTTTTTTTGAAACAGAGTCTTGCTCTGTCCCAGGCTGAAGTGCAGTGGCATGACCTCGGCTCACTGCAACCTCTGCCTCTGGGCTCAAGTGATTCTTCTGCCTCACTTGAGGCCTCCCAAGTAGCCAGGATTACAGGCTTGCACCAACCATGCCTGGCCACTTTTTGTATTTTTGGTAGAGATGGGGTTTCACCACATTGGCCAGGATGGTCTCAAACTCCTTATCTCAACTGATCTGTCTGCCTTGGCCTCCCAAAGTGCTGAGATGACAGGTGTGAGCCATCGTGCCCAGCTGGAACTGGAACTTTGGAAGGCAGTTTGTTGGTGATGTAGTTTTGATAGATGTCCTGCCCAAATCTTATGTTGAATTGTAACCCCTAGTGTTGGAGGCGGGGACTAGCGGGAGGTGTTTGGACCATGGGGGTGGATCCCTCATGGCTTGGTGCTGTCCTTGTGCTGACAGTGAGCACTGGTAAGTGAGATCCGGTTGTTTAAAAGTGTGCATCTCCCCCGCACTCTCCTTCCTGCTCCTGCTCTGGCCATGTGAAGGGCCTGCTCCAGCTTTGCTCCCTGAGGCCTCCCCAGAAGCTAAGCAGATGCCAGTGCCAGTAGGTGGTGCTTCCTGTACGACCTGCAGAACCGTGAGCCAATTAAAACCTCTTTTCTTTATAAATTACCCAGCCTCAGACATTTCTTTACAGCAATGCAAGAATGGCTTAATACAGGTGGTTTCCTTGTTGAAAAAAAAAATTTTTAATTTCTAGTAGAGACGACATCTCACTATGTTGCCCAGACTGGTCTCAAACTCCTGGCCTCAAGTCATTCTCCCACCTCAGCCTCCCCCCCGAAAAAAAAAAAAAATGCCTGGGTTACAGGCATGAACCACTGTGCCCAGCCCAGCTTAGTGGTGTCTCACAAAGCTAAACATATCAGACAACCCAGTAACTGTGCTCCTTAATATTCTATTCACCCAAAGGAATTGAAAAGCATTACCACATGGATGTTCATAGCAGTTTTATTTATAAACGTCAAAAATTGGAAGCAATCACAATGTCCTTCAGTAGGTGAATGGATTAACTGTGCTCTATCCAGACGACGGAATATTACCTAGCACTAAGAAAAAATGAGCTGTTAAGTCATGAAAAGACAGAGAAACCTCAAATACATATTACTAAGAGAAAGAAGCCACTCTGAAAAGGCTACATACTGTATGATTCTGGTCATATGATGTTCAGAAAAAGGCAAAACTGTGGAGACAGTAAAAAGATTGGTGGTTGCTAGGGGTTGGTGGCAGAGAAAGATGAATAGGCAGAGTACCGAGGATTTTCAGGGTAGTGACACAACTCTGTGTAACACTGTAATGATGGGTACATGTCATTATACATTTACAAAAACCCATAGAGTATATAACACCAATAGTGAACCCTGATGTAAACTGTAGACTTTCGGTGACAATGATGTGTCACTGCAGTCCATCAGTTACTACAAACGGTGGGGGAAGATGTTGACAAGGAGGAGGCTGTACATTTGTGGGGGCATGGGGCATATGGGAATCTCTGTACCTTTCTCTCTCTCTCTCTCTCTCTCACACACACACACACACACACAAACACACACACACACACACACCACAGAGACAAGCACCAGAGAAGCTCATTATTGTTGGGCAGCTATTTAGATGTGGCTTGTTCAAGACATGGAGAAGCATAGAGATGTTTAGAAATGACTGGGTAGTTTTACCTTTTGAATCAATGGTTTCATACTGCCTGCTCTTTTATAAATAACCCCAACATTACTCAGTCTTTTTTCTGCTGACCCACTACTTCATAAGATAATCCCTTTCATCAGCCAACATGTGGCCAGGACTAACTAGGTGATGTTGGGGTCTGATGTCCTCATGAGGTTGGGATGATCTTCTGCTCTTCCTCTGGCAATCAGTTTTCCGCATCCTTAGGGAAAATTCTGGCCCTCAGGCATGATGTTTGTAAACTCTTTGTGCCTTTTTTTTTTTCATTTTCTTCTCCTATTTGATCCTTCTGAGTCCACTTCATTAGAAGTTTCTTGGTATCCAATGGCCACTCCAATTCCAATTAGATTTCATATTGCTCTTTCTTTTGATAAAAGTCACTAGCAATTTGGGCACGGTCATTCATGCCCACAATCCCAGTGCTTTCAGAAGCTGAGGCGGAAGCATTGTGTGAGGCCAGGAGTTCTAGACCAGCCTAGGCAACATAGTAAGACTCCATCTCTACAAAAAATGAAAATGAAAGTGGCCGGGTATGGTGGCACATGTCTGTAGACCCAGCTACTTGGGAGACTGAGACAAGAGAATCACTTGAGCCCAGGAGTTCAAGGCTGCAGTGAGAGGTGATTGCGCTTACTGCACTCCAGCCTGCGTGACAGAAAAAGATGCTGTCTCTAAAAAAAAGAAAAGAAAAAGGTCACTGGCAATTTGTAACGGAAAGGCCCACAGTGGAACATAGCTTCATGAGAACAGTGGGCCCTGGAGGCCCAATGTTTTTTTTTTGTTGTTATTTTTGAGATGGAATCTCGCTCTGTCACCCAGGCTAGAGTGCAGTGGCACGATCCTGGCTCACTGCAACCTCTGTCTCCTGGGTTCAAGCGATTCTCCTGCCTCAACCTCCCAAGTAGCTGGGATTACAGGTGTGAGCCACCACACCTGGCTAATTTTTGTATTTTTAGTAGAGACGGGGTTTCACCATGTTGGCTAGGCTGGTCTTGAACTTCTGACCTCAGGTGATCCTCCTGCCTCAGCCTCCCACAGTGCTGGGATAACAGGTGTGACCACTGTGCCCAGCCACAACCTTTCAATAGTAATAATGGTGGCACACAGGGCATGCCACATCATGCCCCATAGGAGCTCTCACTTTGTTCAGTTTTTAAAGTGGTCCTAGGCAGTGTGTGGCGTAAACACATCAAGCCACTCCCTGCTTCTTGAAATGTCTCCTTTCTTGCATTTTGTGGCCTCTCTCAATCTCAGTTTGCCTCATACCCTAGCAGCCTGTTCTTTCTTATTCTTCTTTGCTGGTTGCTTGTGCTTGTCCTCTACATGGTGTCCTCTACACCAGAGCTTGGCCTGTCTTTTCTTTTTACATGTTGCCTCAAGGTGCTCTCATCTGGTCTCATACCATCGAGTGCTGCATTATGATATTTTGGTCCATGAAGGACCACACAAATGATAGTGGTTTCATAAGATTATAATGGAGCTGAAAAATTCCTATTGCCTAGTGACATTGTAGCTGTCATAACTTCATAGCGCAACGTATGGCTCATGTGCTTATGGTGATGCTGGTGTAAACAAACCTGCTGTGCTGCCAGTCATATAAAAGTTTTGAACAGGGCCAGGTGCAGTGGCTCACACCTGCAATACCAACATTTTGGGAGGCTGAGGTTGGAGGATTGCTTAAAGCTGGGAGTTCGAGACCAGCCTGGACAACACAGTGATACCCCATTTTTACAAAAGGGGAACAAATTAGCCAGGCATGGTGGCACATGCTTATAGTTCCGGCTACTCAGGAGGCTGAGGTGGGAGGATTGCTTAAGGCTGGGAGTTCAAGACCAGCCTGGACAACACAGTAAGACCCCATTTTTATAAAAGGGGGAAAAATTAGCCAGGTGTTGTGGCACATGCTTATAGTCCCAGCTACTCAGGAGGCTGAGGTGAGAGGATTGCTTGAGCCCAGGAATTGGAGAGCTAAGTGAGCTGTGATTGCAGCATTGTATTCCCCAGCAAGACCCCATCTGAAAAAAAAAAAAAAGGATTACACCATTATGTACAGTACTTAATAAAAACAAAACAGTTAAAGTGGCCTCAGGCAGGGCCTTCCAGAGGTATTCTAGAAGAAGGCCTTATCATCACAGGAGATGACAGCTCCAGGTGTGTTATGCCCCGGAATACCGGGGCATG
This sequence comes from Callithrix jacchus, assembly GCF_049354715.1. NCBI lineage: Eukaryota > Metazoa > Chordata > Mammalia > Primates > Cebidae > Callithrix > Callithrix jacchus. Next base: position 39,193,336 of record NC_133513.1, read on the forward strand.
ATGTGGAGGTGGAAGATAGTGATATTGATGGTCCTGACCCCACATAGGCTTAGGCTAATGTGTGTGTGTTTTTTTTTTATTTTGAACAAAAACATTTAAAAAGTAAAAATAATTAAAAATAGATAAATGCTTATTGAATAATAATATAAAGAAAGAAAATTTTTGGTACAGATGTACAAAGTGGTTTGGTTTTTCTCTTTTTCAGACGGGGTCTCACTCTGTTGCCCAGCCTGGCACGATCAAGGCTCACTGCAGCCTCAGCCTCCCAGACTCAAGCCATCCCAACTATCTGGGACTATAGGCATTTGCCACCACACTCAGCTAATTATGTATATTTTTAGAGACAAAGTCTCATTATGTTGGCCAGGGTGGTCTCAAACTCTTGGTCTCAACCCATCCACTCCCAAAGAGCGAGGATAACAAGTGTGATCAAATACAAAGGTCACTGTGCCTGGCTGTGTTTGTGTTTTTAGCTAAGTGTTGTTATAAAAGTCAAAGTTTCTTAAAAATTAAGTTTCTAAAGCAAAAAAAGCTGACATAAGCTAAGGTTAATTTATTATTGAAGCAAAAAAAATTAAGGAAATCTAGTGTAGTTTAAGTGTACAGTATAAAGTTTACAGTATACAATAATGTTCTAGGCCTTCACATGCACTCACTACTCACTAACCCTCCAGAGCAACTTCCAGTGCTGCAAGCTCCAGGCATGGGCAGTGCCCTATACATGTGTGCCATTGTGTATCTCTTTACTGTATCTTTTCTATGTTTAGATATTCAAATACCATGTGTTACAGTTGCTGATGGTATTAAGTACAATAACACGCTACATGGGTTATAACATAGGTTTTCTTACCAAAAACCATCCAGTGGTTTTGCATTAAGACTAGAATGCAGTTCAAACAAGGGCCTTGCAGGCCCCAGCCCCATGCAATCCAGCCCAACTCACACCTCAGCCTCAGATTGTTCCCACCCGCTCTGGCCATTCACCCTTCTCTGCTCCTTGAACCCAAGCCTCTCTGACCTCTGCTCCTCCTTCCTTGCACCTCACTCTAGGTCTTCCCATGCTGGCTTCCTTGTAATGACCAGGCCTCACCTCAAAGATCCCTCCTCAGAGACGCCTTCCCTGGCCACTCTCACCAAGCCCCCCTCATCTGACCAGCCACAGTCTCTGTGTCACAGAACTTTCCACTTTTGCTCAAGGCATTTGTCACTGTCTGACTATATTGCATTTATTTATTTGCTTATGCACTTATAATTTTTCTTTCTCTGTTAAAATGTATGTTCCAAGAAAACAGAGATTGCATCTTTGTTCTTTGCTGCTATATCTTCAGTGCTTAGAACAGTGCAGGTCCATGGTAAGCATAGTAAATGCTCATTGAATGAGTGAAGGATGTGGAAACAAGGCTCAGAGAGATTAACTGGCCCATAAGGATGCATAGGACTCTGGGATTGAGCCAGTGAGGCAGGAGAATAGGGTCTGGAGGCAGGGAACCTAAGGCCAATTCACACTGACTTCTTAGAACTAAATCAAAAGGAAAACCCCAACTTTTCATGCCTAAGTGACAAAAGGACTGGAGGCTACTCCCTTTGCAACCCCCCACCTCTTTTTCTGCGTGGCAGATGGAAAATTGTGGATTGTTTTTCACAACCAATCAGAGTGATTGCAGACCCCTATTTCATTTACATAAGGTGTACACCAAATAACCAATGGGAAACCTCTAGAGAGTATTTAAATCCCAGAAAATTATGTAAAAGGGTTCTTGAGCCCCTGTGCTCGGGACCGCTCCCACCCTGTGGAGGGTACTTTCATTTTCAATACATCTCTGCTTTTGTTGCTTCATTCTTTGCTTGCTTTGCGCATTTTGTCCAATTCTTTGTTCAAAACACCAAGAACCTGAACGCCCTCCACTGGTAACACCAAGGCATCAGTCCAGGTGTATTGTCAGATACACACTCAACGGCTATCATGAGGAAGAGTCCCAGAAACCTCCTCTCTCATTCCCTGCATGCTATACAGGGAGCACGCCAATGGCCTGAGAAAGAGGGCCTGATCTTCCCCCTGCTGAAGGCTGTCAGGATCAGTCAGTCGGGACAGGGTGCTGTGTGTCCAGGCTCTGGGATGCTGCCATTGAGTCTTATGGAATAAGCCAGGGAGCCAGCCTCATGAGGCTGGTGTGTTCTGGGTGTTCACTGCAGGGAGGATGCTGCTCCCATGGAATCTGACTGTGCACAGCAGAGGGGCCTGGATGTTCTTTCAGGAGGTTCTAACCACAGAGGACCACAGAGGTTCTAACCATTTTTAGGGCTCTTGGGGCCTGCTGTCACTCATCTGGATGGAATCAGTCAATCAGGGGAAGGTGGGTTTCAGCATTCCAAGTGTTTAAAGAAAGCTTTCAAAACTGGGAAGTTCCAGGGGAGTGTATGGTCAGGCAGCCACAGTCTGACTTGCTTGTAACCTCTGAGTTTCCAGGATTAGAGATTAGCATTTTGATGGCTAGGGTGGCAGAAACCTAGGTCTCTTCGGGACATGAAGAGATGTTCAGGTTCAAGGGAAATAGAAGAGGTGTGTGAGCAGGTTTGGGTAGACGGCAGAGAAGCAGAGCTCATTCCAGGTGGGGGCTGGCTCGCAAGACCTGGTAACAGATGGGGTCAGAGAACTGGCAGCATGGGTGGACAAGGCCACTCCAGCATCCTCCTGTGGGACTGGAAACTTCTGAATGTCTCGCCCCATGGAGGTTCTGCTAAGAGCCGACACCAGAATCTCAGCTTCACATAGTATCTGCTGTGCGACTTGGAACCTCAGTTTGTCTATCTGAAAAGTGGGAATAATATGAAGAATGGAGAACCACCAAGACATAAGAAGAAAACATAATGTGCAAGGATGCAGAGCAGCCTCCGGCCTGAGCAGGCCCCGAACACGCGAGCACTGGACCAGCATCTAAAGACACAGTCCCCCTGTGTTTCTTTGGGATAGAAAGAAGGAGGGTTCCCGAAGGGTGAAGGTGCATGAGCCCTACACCTTCATCTATCTCCACCCCACACTCCATCCTGAGTTTCCTCACATGTTAAGTCAACAAAACCCAGGACACAGCCATTTTTCTGTCATTTCCTCTCTGCTGAGTCCAGTGTGCTCCAGAGCCACCCCCAGCTGTGCACTAGGGCAGGACTGTTTCACTTTTGCTGGGAGTATAGAGATCTGACAGGCCACAACCTTGTATTTTTCAAGTTTTATGATGTCAAAGATGACTCATTAGGTGGATGCTAGCTTTACTGATTAATCTTACTTATGCACATGTCTCGTTTCTCCCTGAAGGTTTGCTGGGAACATTTATTTCTGCTACACTAGGAACAAACTCACAGGCAGGTCTCTGGAGCATTGCATATTGCAGACTCCATCTCTTTGGCTCTCCACATTAATTTCCTTCAAATGACACCAAGGGGCTAATATCTCTCACACACACCTTTGCTTTGATGAAATTTTGCTTTCATTTCTAATCATTTGTGTAAAAAGCCCTGGTTTGGGTTTGTTTAGACCTTTTGGGCAGGGAATTGATCTCCTCCAAACCATTTCCAAATTACTTCCACTGTGGGAACTCACTGAGCCTGGCATTTTCTCTGCTGGACCAAGGGTCTCAGATTCCTTTATCAGTCAGGAAACACCACACGCCACACTGGCTGCGATTCCCAGCCCTCATCCCCAATAAGGATTTAAAATTTTTTGATCAAAGCCATGATCACAAGGTGTTAATTGTTTGAAAAAGTTTTGCATTCTTTTCTTGAATATTATTCTGTTCTACTGGGATTTTTTCCTGGGATATTTGCTGATTTCTGCACCCTGGCTCCTGCTTTCTACCTGTGCCCTTCTGTGTTGACCCCCCCAGGCTGGAACAGCCAACCACAAATAAAATACCACATTTCTGAAGTGGATAATGTGAAATTATGACTTTTGCAAAAAACATTAAATAGGAGGAATGAGCTCTGTTCTGAAACACTGTAGAGTGAATGTGGTTAACAAGAATTTATTGCAGGTCAGGCGCGGTGGCTCATGCCTGTAATCCTAACACTTTGGGAGGCCCAGGTGGGTGGATCACCTGAGGTCAGGAGTTCAAGACCAGCCTGGCCATCAGGGTGAAACTCCATCTTAAAAAAAAAAAAAAAAGAATTTACTGCATAGTTTCCAAAAGCTAGGAGAGAGGATTTCAAATGTTCACAAAGCAAAGAAACGAAAATGTCTGAGGTGATGGATATGCTAATTACCTGATTTGATCATTTACACATTGTATACACATATGAAAATATCACCCTGTATCCCATAAACATATACAATTATTACATGCCCACTAAAAACGAAAGGAAAGAATTAACTGTCACAGAGATGAGCCCAGGAGCTCATAAACAGCTTTCCAAATTCCCCGTCCTGAACTCCTCACATGCGATGATCTCCCTGGTCCTTGCCAGCTCCTAGGAGCTCATCTTTTCAGAGCGCCACCCAAGCAAGGGGATTATTTACTTCACTCTACACCCTGCTTGCCGTGACCATGGCGTCAAGCAATAAAAGGGCAGAAAGAGTGACAAAGCAGTGGAGTATGCCCACCTGCTTAGGCCACTGCTCTACTTATCAGAAATGAGGTGCCAGTGGGCTATGAATACTGAGGCACAAGAAAATGGAGTGAAGAGAAAAGAGTTTCTTGCACTCTCTCTACATGGTAGGGGACTGACCCCTGCTCCTCAGCCAGATCAAAAAGGCTGTCCTGAGCCCTGTCTTCTTGCACCCAAGTCCACTTTTGAGTTCAGGCCTCCTTGAAGACAGACTGGGAGACACCAGAGAAGGGAAATGGTAAAACTCAATGCCAGCTCAGTGTTACTTAAAATTTTTTTGAGACGGAATCTCACACCGTCACCCAAGCTGCAGTGCACTGGTGTGATCTGGGCTCACTGCAACCTCCATCTCCCAGGTTCAAGCCATTCTCATGTCTCAGCCACCTGAGTATCTGGGATTACAGGCATGTGTCACCATCCTTGGCTAATTTTTGTAATTTTAGTAGAGATGGCATTTCACCATGTTGGCAGGCTGGTGTCAAACTCCTGACCTCAAGTGATCCATCTGCCCTGGCCTCCCAAAATGCTGGGATTATAGGCATGAGCCACCACACCCAAACCCTAGAACAGTTTTTCTTCTTTTCTTTTTGCTAAGATGGAGTCTCGCTCAGTCACCAGGCTGGAGTGCAGTGGCATGATCTAAGCTCACTGCAACGGTGCCTCCCAGTTTCAAATGATTCTCCTGCCTCAGTCTCCTGAGTAGCTGGGACAACAGGTGCACACCACCACGCCCAGTTCATTTTTGTATTTTTAGTAGAGATGGGGTTTCACTATGTTGGCCAGGATGGTTTCGATCTCTTGGCCTCTTGATCCAGCAGCCTCAGCCTCTCAATGTCCTGGGATTACAGGCATGAGCCACCATGCCTGGACAAGATTTTACTCTTGCATTTTAGATGTGGGAATACAACACTGTCAGTGGAGATGTATTCCAGTAAGAAATACAAGACATAGGATAAAATGTATTCGTAGAAATTCTAATAGATTTGATTTTAGTTATACTCACCCATAGTTTTAATCAAGATAAAACAGATGGCAGGAGATAATTATTTAGCTTTGCCAATATAAATATAACAGAAAAACTAATTGTCATACTTCTCCCATTTGTTCCATTATATTAGAACTTTGGACAATGTTTGATACTCTGTGTTATACTCATTTTCTTAAATTTTATTTAAAACTTTAAAAATAATTACTATTATTTTTTGAGTGGTCGCACACACACCTGTCCTGCAGCTGATCTTTCTGAGACCCATCCCTGCCACCTCACCCCCAGCTGGGAAGCCAAATGGAATTTGGCCCCAGTAAGTTTTAGTTCAGGGCCCTAAAACTAGCCTCACCTGAAAGGGACAGAGGAGTCTGGGAAGTCTTCTTTTTCTTTTGAAAGAAGAGAAGGAAAGAAAAAAAGAAAAAAGAAGTGAAGGAGAGGAAGAAAGAGGAAGAAAAAGAGGGAGAGAGAATGGGAATATTGCTTTATTCTAAAAATGGGTATTAATAGTGGCCGATCAATATTTTGTGTATTTAAAGTGGAGAATGTATATTTTGTGTATTTAAAGTGGAGAGCTCTGTAAATATTTATTGTTTACTTGTTCCAGATCTGAGTTCAAGTCCTGGATGTCCTTATTAATTTTCTGTTTTGTTGAGTCTAAATCTCTTTATGGGTCTTATGTATCTGAGTGTTAGGATCGTTAGCTCTTATTGTTGTATTGATCCTTTTACCACTATATCCTTGTTGCTTTGAAATCTATTTTATCAGATGCGAGAATTGCAACTCCTGCTTTTTATTTATTTTTGCTCTCCATTTGGTTGGTAAATCTTTCTCCATCCCTTTGTTTTGAGTCTTTTTGTATCTTTGCATGTGAAATGGGTCTGGATGTAACATTCCGTTCGGTTTTGGCTGTATCTTTTGATTGGGGAATTTAGTCGACTTAAATTTAGGGTTACTGCCATTTGATGTTAATTGCCTATTTTATCCATTCGTTGATGTAAATTCTTCTTTATGTTGATGCTCTTTACTTTTTGGTATATTTTTGGAAAGGCTAATACTGGTTGTTCCTTTCTATATATAATGCTTCTTTCAGAAGCTCTTGTAAAGCAGGCCTGGTGGTAATAAGATCTGAGTACTTCCTTGTTCATAAAAGATTTTATTTTTCCTTCAATTGTGAAGCTTAGTTTGGCAGGATATGAAATTCTGGGCTGAAAGTTCTGTTCTTTGAGGATGTTGAATATTGGCCCCCACTCTTTTCTGGCTTGTAGGGTTTCTGCTAAGAGATCTGCTGGAAGTCTGATAGGCTTCCCTTTGTGGGTAACCTGACCTTTCTCTCTGGCTGCCCTTAGTATTTTCTCCTTCGTTTCAACCCTGGTGAATCTAACGTTTATGTGCCTTGGGGTTGTTCTTCTTGAGGAATATCTTTGTGGTGTTCTCTGTAAAAATTATTATTAAATTGATTTGCCAAATATCTCAACATCACAGCAATTTATCAAATGTATCTCATGTTTCAAAATCCTTGTTTTAGAATCACATCAAAATTATTTAAAATTTAACTTAATATGTGTCACAAAATATGCCAACACAAAGTATTGAATGGTTGACTTGGTAATAAACCTAATAATAAATTATTAAATTACATAACTTTTATCTCTAGTGACTTCAAAAGGAGCAATTCAGTAGAAATGTTTCAAAAAATCATTTAAAAAATACAATGAAGACATGAAACTTGAAACTTCTATTTTTAAAAAAATTGTCAAGACAAATTTCTTCAGACTAGAATAAATACTCATTTATTTTTATTTTTATTCTCTCACAATCATGGAGAATCAGGCCAAAAATAGAGTTAGAAGTTATTCAAGAATGTCAGATCTGCTTCAAGTTATTTTTATAAGATAGATAGAAACAAATAAAATCTTTGTTTTTGTAAAGGAGTTTACACAGGTTTTCTTTAGACTATAAATAAGAAAACGGGAACCATTTTCTACATATGTTCCAAGTAATAAGTCATATTAAATGCTCAATCAGTATTTCTTCAATAAGAAGCCAGCACTAGTATCAAGTGTTAGAAATAAAAAACATGAAAATTATTTCAATTATTCATCTTGAAATAAAATGTAAAGAACTATCTTTTCTGTTGTGATGATTCTTCGTCGGGTAGGGATGAATGAGGAGGCATAAATGACCAACGGAAAACATTCCAGAATAAACACAGGGTCCTTGTCACACCATCATGAAATACTAGGCTCACAGACACTTTGAAGGGTGAGAAAAATAAAATTTATTAAGGATAAAAGGATAAAGAGGAACCAGGGACCCTCAGCAGAGTGAGAGCTAGCCTAGGCTTCCTGCTTCACAGATTGAATTCCAGGTTTTATACAGGAAAGGAAGAGGCCAGGCTCTCCACACAGAAAACAGCGCGAACTTCCCGAGGCTCCACTCCAGTGCCCACTCCTCCCAGTGTGCAGGCCTGTTGGAGGCTCTTTGATGACTCCTTTATACTCAGCCACCTTATTCCTCTCTCTAAATGAGTACATCCAACTGCTGTTAGAATAAGGATGCTGCTTCCTACTATGAGGAACAGTTTTGGGAAAACAGCACTCAGAGTCCCCTCAGAGGCCTATCTAAGGGTTTCTGGCAAAAGGGGTCATTGTCCAAGGCTCCAGCTGCTTGACCATTCAACCTTTGATGGCTGAAGGTGAGACAACACACACCAGATTATTAGAAAACATGTATCAAAACAAATTGAGCCGGGTGCGCTGGCTCATGCCTGTAATCCCAGCACTTTTTAAAGGCTGAGGCAGGTGGGTTGCCTGAGGTCAGGAGTTTGAGACCAGCCTGGCCAACAGAGTGAAACCCTGTCTCTACTAAAAATACAAAAAATACAAAACACTACATGGGCATGGTGGCAGGTGACTAAATCCTAGCTACTAGGGAGCCTGAGACAAGAGAATCTCCCAAACGTGGGAAGTGGAGGTTGGTGAGCCAAGATTCACCACTGAACTCCAGCTTGGGCTACAAGAGAGAAATTCTCAAACAAAACAAAACAAATCAAAGTGAATCAAAATAAGGAGAGGGGTAAAGACAACTTTCAAGGCCTTTTACCAGTTTGCACAGGAGAGGGAGGCCACTGGTAAAAAGAAACTTGGCCCTTTGGCCAGCAAGTTGACCTTCTGGGTTCCCTTCCCCTGAGCCCAATCCTAAGCCAACCAGTTTAAGGTTTGAAAACATAACTTTTCTCAGTTTGGAGGATACATCTGAGGAAAGTGTCCCATAGTATAGAGACAAAATTACCTCTCTGTAAGACAGGACAGAAGAGGAGAAAGAAAAAGATATTTTTTCGAAGGAGTCCCAGGGGTTCAGGATGGATTTCAAAAAGGTACAGATGGAAGATGGATGGGCAGGGGAGCAGGCACACCTGGTTTCCTTCTCTTCCTAGCAGATATACCCTGGGTATGTGAGGAAGAGGTATTCCCTCTTCTGTCCTTGCATCCCTGAGTCCCAGCAACCTTGGCAGGTGCCACCCAGAGGTGCCAAAGCAGCTTGTATTCATGAAGCAGGGAGGGCCTAGGGAATAGCAATTACCCACTCTCACCCATGTCTCTAGCGCACCTACTCTCAGCAGCCTTGGAGTTAACTAGACCTCATTTATGCAACGGATACTACTCACCCATGAAAAGGAACAAAATAATGGATGCAACTGAGACCATTATTCTAAGTTAAGTAACTGAGGAGTAGAAAAGCAAACATCTTAGGTTCTCACTCCTAAGTGGGAACTAAGCTATGAGGGTGCAAAGGCATAAGAATGATACAATGGGTTCTGGGGCCTTGGGGGAAAGGGCAGGAGGTGGATGACGGATAAAACAATACACATTGGGTAGTGTACACTGCTCAGGTGATGAGTGCACCAAAATCTCAAAAGTCACCACTGAAGAACGAGAAAGCAGAAACTGTTTTCTACATATGTTCCAAATAATATTAAATGTTCAGTTTTTCTTCAAAAACAAGCCAGCACTAGTACCAAGTGTTAGAAATAAAAAACATTAAAATTATTTCAATTATTCATTTTGAAATAAGAACTATATATTTTTTTGTGGTGGTGAGTTTGTTGTGGTGTAACCAAACACGTGTTACCCCAAAAACTACTTAAATAAAAAAATAGAAAAAAATTAAAAGTCTACGATAGAGAAAGAGGTCTCATCAATCTGTAAGTCATATTTCTGACAGCATGCCAAATAGATTTGTGTATTTGCATGTTGTGTATACAATATTTCTCTACTATAGAGAGCTCTAATTCATTGGCTTAAAGAAAAATACAAGTACGTTGTTTGTCAACCATTTTATCAATAAAAAGACTAGCCAAATGCTTTTTCACATTTATGTGACTTAAGTAAAACCTTTTATAAATAAGCTGGCTTTTGAATTATTGAGAAAGTATTAGAAATGCTGTGAAAATTCCTAGCATCGTTCTTTGCATTTGTTGATCACGTGATTTCATGCTTATTCCTGCAGAATACGATGAAGATTTGTTATAAGGGTTATAAAACTATACAACCCGGCCCAAGACAGAATGGTCTTTGCTTGTGTAATTTTTGATAAAAAAGACATGGAATAATTTGGCTTAATGAAAACATCTACATTCTGAGTTATTGTTAAAATACCCTTATATTTAACCTTAAGAAAAGTATTTAAATAGGGTGGGCACAGTGGCTCATGCCTCTAATTTGGGAGTACATCAGGAGGCCGAGGGGGGTTGATCACTTGAAGACAGAAGTTTGAGACCAGCCTGGCCAACATGGTGAAATACTGTCTCTCCTAAAAATACAGAAAAAATTAGCCTGTGTGGTGAGCACCTGTAGTCCCAGCTACTTGGGAAGCTGAGGCAAGAGAATTACTTGAACCCAGGAGGTGGAGGTGGCAGTGAACCCAGATTGCACCACTGCACTCCAGCCTGGGCAATAAAAGCAAAACTGTCTCAAACAGAAAAGAAAATTACTTAAACACCTGAAATTCACAGCTATAAAAATGGTTAACAGGGAATTTACTTTAAATAATGACTTTCACTGTTTTCATCATCTAGATAAAACATTAATCTAATAAATGGTTATAAACAAACTTGTCATATGATTTGGTATCTAAGGTTATTAACAGATATGAAGTAGCTGGATAATTTCCAACTCAAAAAATGTAGGAAAACATTTTTTAAATGTTCTTATTAGGAGGTCAATATCTTTGTCTAATTCAAAGCTTTTATAAAAGTTATGTATAAAATGAGGTAATAGGAACCAGGAAATAAGAGAAGAAACTTAAAGATATAAAAAAGTATTTTTGATAAAGGTGAAAAAAAGCAATTTTATATAAGAAGGAATCTTGTGTGGTAAATTTTTTGTCCTAAAATAAAATGACCAGGTTGTTCAAGAAAGAAAATATTTAGGCAAAACAGAAAGTCTAAGCATGTTGTGAATCATCTATGTAAATTGATAATAAGATTAGTTATGGAAACTTCACCTTTTTTTTTTTTTTTTTTTTTAGAAAACAGAGTGATATAATTTAGTTGAATATGAGTAAGAAGAAAATCCTAATAGTCTTTCCAGAGGTGGGTCTTTTATATTAACAAAATTACACAAATACAAATTATAATTGGTTAAAACAAGACTTTATTTAAAATATTTAGTCATTTACTCATGAGATAGAGTTTCACTCTGTCACCCTGGACTGCACTGGTGCAATCCTGGTTCACTGCAACCTTTGCCTCCTGGGTTCCAGGAATTCCATCACAACTTTGCTCAAGTTTCTCTCCTTTCCCCAGCTCCTGGACTCTGCTCTGCCTTCAGTCTGAGCCAACATACAAACCCCGTTTATGCCCATCCTAAGAACAGGCTGACTTCTGGCTGAAACATTCCCTGAGCTTGAATCTGATTTTGCCATTCTCCACTCTTCCTCCCACCTTCCTTCTAATCTTGCTTGCTCCTCCATAAAAAACACAGCCCTTTTCTGCCTTTTATGAGATGCTTGCAGATCTGATGCCTGGTGATTTCCCCATTGTAATACTCCTTTAGAATAAAGTCACGTCTTACCTACATCAGAATTTATTTGACAATATCTAGAAACAGCCTCAGGACAATAACAATTATTCCCTCAAAGAGGACATCACAACCCCCCTATTCTCAACTCTGATCATGTCTGCCTATGCATTCCCAGCTTTCAAGAGCTCTGTAGCTTCTCTCAGTATAAAGACCCCGTCTATGGCTGCTGCAAGCAGGCTGGGACACCTGAAGGGGAGGACCCTCAGGAAGAAAAGATTGTGCTATTAATGAACTCTTTTGACATGTCTGAATACGAATACTGCAATTTGGGGAAAAAAATGTTTTTAAAAAAACAAAAAAGTTATCTTTTAAAATCTAAAAAATTTAAATCATTGTTTTAAAAGCCTTACACAAGCCGGGTGCCCCTGTAATCCCAGCTACTTAAAACATTTAATTAAGGAGGGAGGCCAAGGCAGGAGAATGGCTTGGACCCAGGAGGTGGAAATTGCATTGAGCTGAGATCACACCACAGCCCCCTAGCCTGGCAACAGAGACTCATCTGAAAACAAAACAAAAAAAGCCTGACACCATTCACAGCTATCAGCCGACACACTAAGCAAGCATCTGTGAGTGGGCAGAAGGAGCCTACGCTTTGGAGTGGTTTCTATAACTCTGTTTACATTAAAAGAAACAGAAGGGTGAAGACTGTGTTGTTGCCCTGACAGGGTCCCATTCCTTATTATAAAGGGCAATCTTAGTTGTCTTTGAGTTAACTTAAATTGAGGTATTTCTTCTTTTGAAAATACAAACTTCTCTAGTTATTTAGCAGGAGAGGTGGTATTTTCCTGTCTTTTTTGGTGAGGGGTTCAGATGTTACAAGACCCCTCATTTCTTCCTTCAGGAGAGGATGGCCTTGGTGCGCTGAAGAGTAGTTACATCATCAACGCTCAAAGACCTGGTGATGCCAGTATAGAACACTTCGTATTGTTCCATCCTTGATAAAGCCTAAGAATGTCAAATAGAAAAGAGGTACAATTTTAAAAAGGGTTCCATCCTTTTAACAATCACCACTGATGGGAAGCCACACATGCAGATCCTTTAGCTAGTTCAGCTACAGCTACTTTGGCTGAGGTTTACACGCCCCCTTCTGGCAGCTTACTTAGGCCATCTCCTTTCAGGGCTAGAATTAGATTGTGGGAGCAAAGGGGAGCTTGCTTTATTAAGTTACTTAAAAATTGGGCTCCCCAGAATGTCACTGTATTGTGACAGGCTTCTAACAGTATTATCTGTTACCTGTGCACTTGTGCCTTAAAAATAATGAAAGCACAGTTTTGCAAAAAGTTAGTTTATTAACCTATTCACATTCTACCCAATCTATAAGTTATTATATACTCACAGAAAATTGTAACCGGGCAGGCATGTGCTGAATTGTATTGAAATGTCATCAAAGTCTAATGATTAGGCGTCAAAAGGCACTACTTTTATGCTTATGGTAGAAAATTGTATTATTTTAAAATACTTCCACGATGCCACAGAACATGCCTATTTTAAATGTTCATCCTTGTCAGCTGTAATTTTGCTGTGTACTTACCAAAAGTCACAAACCATAAATATTACTTTGTTCCATCAAAGTTATCATTTTCAGTAAAATCCTATGTACTTCCTGCAGCCAGTACTTGAGACACGCATGCCTCATACTGTCTAAGTGCATGTCTCTTGGCTTAGGCACTAATGGTTTCTCTAACATGCCCATGGGACTGACTGCACTGTGGAATACACAGTAGAAAATGATAGAAATTTGAAAACCGAGTAACAAAAAGTAGTCAAGAGTGGTAAGTGCATTACGTATGAAGACATCATTAGAAATACAATGGCAGGTCGGGCGCAGTGGCTCAAGCCTGAATTCTGAGCACTTTGGGAGGCCGAGGTGGGTGGATCACGAGGTCAAAAGATCGAGACCATCCTGGTCAACATGGTGAAACCCCGTCTCTACTAAAAATACAAAAAAATAGCTGGGCGTGGGGGTGCGTGCCTGTAATCCCAGCTACTCAGGAGGCTGAGGCAGGAGAATTGCCTGAACCCAGGAGGCAGAGGTTGCGGTGAGCCGAGATCGCGCCATTGCACTCCAGCCTGGGTAACAAGAGCGAAACTCCGTCTCAAAAAAAAAAAAAAAAAAAAAAAAAAGAAATACAATGGCAAGAAATCATTTCTGTATATTATTTGCAAGGGCAAAGGTTCAAAACGTTCAAATTCATTAAGAATAAATTTAATTTGATTAAAACATGCTGAATTATGGCCACAAAAGAGATAACATCTATAATTTCCCAAAAATGTGAATCCTTAGAAAAACCATAAGAGATACAGGAAATAGAATGCCAAAAGGTTAATAAGCTCTTCAGTATGTTAATTTTGAAGCTTTCCATTTTTCTAATCACTACTTCATATGACATAGTCATAAATGTTGGCACTGGTGTTTGACTCAAAACCCACTTAGTTACTTCATAGCCTTACCTGCAGATCCCATGCTCTTTGTGTGTCAAGAAGGTAAATAGGTGAACCCAGGCCATACGTATATACAAGGTCACGAAGATGGAAGTAGTATCTGGTATAAACGCTTTTAGAAACGTTAGTATCATAATTAATTAGCTCCAAGAAGTTCATTTCCAACTTTTTCCTGGGGAAGGAGAAACACAACAGAACAAACACAGGACCATGTTAGTTCACTGGGCTGTCTTCAAAAACATTATTCTCATGTAAGAAATGTGGTAAGGCTATCATGTGCTCTAGTTTATTAGAATTCATGAAATAACGCACACTGGACAGAACCCAATCTAGTGAAGAAATACAAGAAAGAGTGCAACTTTCCCAATTCCCTTTGAAAACTCAGAAAAAAACCAGTACCCAAAATGAAACATGAATGTAAAAAATGTTAATAAACTTGATTTTCCCTATGTTCCTTTTCAAAGACATATTCACATTTAACATGGAGAAAGATGACATAAACTTAAGAAACATGGTAAAGCCTTCACCTTTTTTATTTCTCTGAAAACATGAAAGGATTCAATGGGAAATTCCTTATAAATAGAAACATGTGTTAAGGTCTTCAGTTGTTCCAGTTCCACATGAAGATAAGAACTCATTTCTGAAATAAAACCTATGAATGTATAGAATGTAGAAATGCCTTCATTTACATGATATTTTCTCCAAGACCCATGATAATACACACTGGAGACAGACCCTATAAATATAAGAAAGCACGCTGGATTGGAACCCTGGTAGATTACCAAATACAGAAAAGTTTACAGTTTTAAGAATTTCTTCAACATTGATGTGAAAACTTTCCCTAGAGGGAAATCCTACTCATGTTCATAAATTGAAAAGCCTGATGCAAATTCATTCTTGTATAATTTTCAAAAAGATACATAAGTACATGTTACCCTACTTCTATTTTGTTTCTCAGTGATTCTTCATTTGAAAGGTTCTCTGTATTACTTCCACTTCTTTTGCAAGAAAACACTGAAGTTACAATTTTGTAGATACTTTTTAGACAATACTATATGCATTTAATAGCAGTTGTTTTTATTAAGTCAGGTAAAAAAACTTTTCTCTAGTTATTTAAAAATATCACACTGAGCTACAAGAATGGCTCCAAATTCTGTTTTGAAACACTTGGAAGTAGGTTCCTACGCTAATGTCCAAACAGGGCACAGCTGCTTGCAATCCATTTTGAATCCAGCACCCCAAGATTGGGATGAGGAGAAAGACCTCCTCTGTACTTGTGCAGCTGACTCGGGAACATTCTTGAGCGTTCTGTTGCACAACTCAGACTTCATGGTCACTCCCAAGATACCACAATAGTGATCAGATGACAGAAATGATGAATGCCATTTATTAGCTGTCACTATTATGGGGCAGGAATACTCTTTACACTTCCAATGGCAGAAAGATCAGAGAGAGACATCTTGGCTAAACTAAACTCATTTTATGAGATGCCTTCTGGTAGGGTGCCAGCCTTACACAGTTTCTCCTGAGTTGAGTTAGAAATGAAACCCCAAGGTGCTCAGCATCTGTCACCCCTGGCCACAACAGAATGTGGGGTTGAGTTGAATGCACTGATTGGGGAACAGGCTCGAAACAGCCCTCTGCAGCATAATTATTCACCTGTCCTGGCCAAAGGTTGTTTTTATTTTTCTGAGACAGGGTCACCCAGGCTAAAGTGCAGTGACATGATCCTAGCTCACAACAGACTCAACTTCCCAGGCTCAAGTAACCCATGCACCTAAGTCTTTCAAGGCTTGGAACTACAGGCTGGTTCCAATTAACTGGGCAATTTTTAAAAATTCCTTTTGTAGAGACAGGGTCTCACTTTTTGCCCAGGCTGGTGTTAAACTCCTGTGATCAAGTGGATACTCCTACCTTGGCCTCCCAAAGTGCTGGTATTACAGACATGAACCACTGTATCCAGCACTTGGTCAAATGTTTAAATAAATACAAAACAGGAGTAATCTTATCACTCTCATAGTAATCACTGTGAAGACTTAATTGCATAAAACAATATCTCAACAGCACACTTGGTTTCTTGCTTTTAATGTTTCAATGTTTTATCCACTGGCTAAGTCAACAAATGCTTGAAGTTCTCCGGTATGGAAAGCAGTTAGGATATAAGCAGACATGAGGTTTTCTCACTGGTTTCACTAAAAACCCAGCTGAAACTACTTCCAACATTAATTTCCTATTCAAATAACCACAAGGCTATGATGGGAATGTCAGTCAGATATGAATAATCAGCTGACCAGGACTTAATTTACTATAGGAACATATGCACTTCATAATCTCTTTTGTGTATTTCCATAAACATATTTTAACTGTGTAAAATATGGTATTTCATAGAAAGATCGTGTTTATTAATAGTAGTTATTGAAGACAACAATTATCCCTACAGAATATGTATCTCCTTAGTTTTTTTTTTTTTTTTTTTTTTTTGAGATGGAGATTCACTCTTGTTACCCAGGCTGGAGTGCAATAGCGCGATCTTGGCTCACCGCAACCTCCACCTCCCGGGTTCAGACAATTCTCCTGCCTCAGCATTCTGAGTAGCTGGGATTACAGGCATGCGCCACCGTGCCCAGCTAATTTTTTGTATTTTTAGTAGAGATGGGGTTTCACCATGTTGACCAGGATGGTCTCGATCTCTTGACCTCATGATCCACCCGCCTCGGCCTCCCAAAATGCTGGCATTACAGGTGTGAGCCACTGCGCCCAGCAGTTTTTGTTTTTAAATGGCTGAATCGCATACCCTTTATAAGCACGGCAAATTTTTGAACTAGAAGCTGCTCGGTTTAACTTACATGTATATGTGTGTGTGTCTGTGTATATATATGTTTATCAATAATGTTTTTAAATTTTATTTCAATCGTTTTTGAGAAACAGGTGGTTTTGGTTTCATGGATAATTTCATTAGGAGTGACATAAGACCTTCTGGTTCACCTACCACTTGAGCAGTGTACACAATATGTAATCTTTTTTTTTTTTTTTTGAGACGGAGTTTTGCTCTTGTTACCCAGGCTGAAGTGCAATGGCGCGATCTCAGCTCACCATAACCTCCGCCTCCTGGGTTCAGGCAATTCTCCTGCCTCAGCCTCCTGAGTAGCTGAAATTACAGGCACATGCCACCATGCCCAGCTAATTTTTTGTATTTTTAGTAGAGACGGGGTTTCACCATGTTGACCAGGATGGTCTTGATCTTTTGACCTCATGATCCACCTGCATCAGCCTCCCAAAGTGCTGGGATTACAGGCTTGAGCCAGCACACCCAGCCCCAATATGAAATCTTTTATCCATCACCCCCCCCACCAACCTTCCCCCTTTAGTCCCCAAAGGCCACTGTATCATTTTATGACTTTGGATTCTCATGGAGAATACATATTTGGTTTTCCATTCCTGAGTTACTTCACTCAGAATAACGACCTCCAGCTCCAACCAGGTTGCTGTAAAGGCCATTATTTCATTCTGTTTTATGGCTCAGCATTAGTCCATGGTATGTATATTCGACATTTTCTTTGCCGATTAATTGATGGGCATTGATGCTGGTTCCATATTTTTACAATTGTAAACTGTGCTGCTATAAACATGCATGTGCATTTGTCTTTTTCATATGACTTCTTTTCCTTTGGGTAGATACCCAGTGTGAGATTGCTGGATTGATGGCAGTACTGTTTCCACAGTGCTTGTACTAGCTTACATTCCCATCAGCAGTGTAAGTGTTCCCTTTGACCAAATCCGTACCAGCATAGATGATTTTTTGATTTTTTAATTATGGCCCATTCTTGCAGGAGTAAGGTGATATTACATTGTGGTTTTAATTTGAAATTCCCTGATAATTAGTGATGTTTCTGAAGAGAAATACATCCTAACAAGACTAACCGATGTTGAAAAGTTTGAAAAAAACCTGATAGACACTAATTTTTAAAAGGTTCAATTTACAGTCAAAAAGAGACCATTATAAACAATCAACAGTAGAGGGACAAGATAAATGTGCATTAAACACTTTGTTGTAATGTTTTTCAATCTCCAAAGATCATGAGCATAGCTCCTCTTCAGAGCAGAGCTCCCGATGCTTCTGCGTTCACCAATGGCACTATGTAGAACTGGTCATCTTGGGGCTGGCCTCTGTCATCACTGTCTCTGGAGTGATGGACACCTGCACATTTCTCTGTGTATTCTCTGACCTTGGAACTAGAGCTAGAGCCCCGCCAGATTAGCTGTAGGTCTTGAGATCAATTTAACTGCCACTATAGCGGAGCTAAGTGTTTCTCATTACGAATTTTGCTCCCTTCAAGAAACCAGTTTACAAGCTGGGCACAGTGGCTCATGCCTATAATCCCAGCACTTTGGGAGGCTAAGATGGGTGGATCATCTGAGACCAGGAGTTCGAGATCAGCGTGACCCATGGAGAAACAACATGGAGAAACCCATGAAGAAAGAAATTAAATAATAACATTAGTAGTCTGTAATTGCTACATAATAAAATTTACTCGTTCTGTTCAATATAAAACCTAACCCCTAGCTCTGCTTGAAATTAACTAACTCCCTATCAAATCTACCTTATCTACTCTCCCTACTTTTTCAGCAAAGTTCCCAGGCATCTCAGGACTCCTGTTTTTCTTGCAGACCAGCTGCAAGGTCACGGGGTAATATAACACCAAAGAATGTGCAATGTGTTTCTGAAAATGCGATTTTCAGCCATAACATACATCACAAGACGTCACAAGTTAACTGTTCTTTCTCTGGCTTCTGTAAACCTGTTAGTTGCTATGTCATCCTGGCTGTATAACAAATCAAGCCCTGTCTTTGTTAGGCTCTCAGCCTGGGGATGCAAATCCGCCGAGCTGGTGGCCACCTCAATAAAATCCTCCTGTTTCACCCATTGGTCGCTCCAGGCTCCTGAATATTATGTAACACCCCATCTCTACTAAAAATAGAAAATTAGCTGGGTGTGGTGGCACATGCCTGTAATCCCAGCTACTCAGGAGGCTGAGGCAGGAGAACTGCTTGAACCCAGGAGGCGGAGGTTTCTGTGAGCCAAGATCCCCCCATTGCACATTGTTGCCTAGGCAGCAAAAGCAAAACTCCATCTCCCTCCCTCCCTCCCTTCCTCCCTCCCTCCCTCCCTCTCTCTCTCTCTCACACACACACACAGACACACACACACACACACACACACATTCACTCACACAAAGAAACCAGTTTACAAATTGATGACAGTAGTGATTAAGAGAACTTTAGGTTCTGCAACTTTCAAATGACGTTCATTTTCTGTTAAATCCTTTACTAAAATGGCTACTAGCAATATCACCATGACAATTCAGTTTATACTATTGGCAAAGTGGTAACTTAGCAGCCATTTGAACAGCAACCAACCATCACTAGTCTCTTCTTGGTTACAAGAAGCCTCATTTCAACTGTAAATATACACTGTGGTAATTCTGAATGAAAGTCTTTAAAAATTTTTTGGGGTAGATTGTAGGTGTACATATTTATGGGGTATATATAATTATTTGATACAGGCCTATAATGTGTCATAATCATAGCAGGGTATATGGAAAATTAATCGCACCTCAAGCATGTGTTTATTTATTTATTTATTTATTTTTTTTACAAATAATTCAATTATACTCTTTTAGTTACTCTAAAATGTAAATTAAATAATTCTTAACTGTTGTCACCCTGTTGTGCTTTCAAATACTAGATGTTATTTATTCTTTCCAACCAAATGTGTGCACCTATTAACAATCACCCCTTACTCCTCTCATCCTCCATACTACTTAGCAGCAGCTGCAAACAATTCTCCTACTCTATATCTTCATGAGTTAAATTATTTTAATTTTTAGTTCCCACAAATCAGTGAGAATAGGTGAATTTTGTCTTTTTGTGTCTGGCTTAGTTCACTTAACATTTCCAACCACGTTGTTGCAGATAACAGGATCTCATTCTCCTTTGTGGTTGAAGAGTGCTCCATTGAGTATATGAACCATTTTCTTTAGCCACTCATCTGTTGATGAATGCTCAGAATGCTTCCAAATCGTGGCTGCTGTGAATAGTGCTGCAACATACATGAGAATTGCAGGTATCTCTCTGACATACTGATTTCCCTTCTTTTGGGTTTATACACAGCAGTGAGATTCCTGGATTATGTGGTGGCTCTATTTTTAGTTCTGAGGACCTCCAAACTGTTCTCCATAGTGGCTGTATTTAAATTACATTCCCACTTACAGTGTACAAGGGTTACCTTTGCTCTATATCCTCACCAGCATTTGTTATTGCCTTCTCTTACAATAAGAGCCATTTTAAGTAGGTGAGATGATCTCTCATTGTAATTTTGATTCGCATTTCTCTGAACATCAATGATAGTGATGTTGAGTATCTTTTCATATACCTGTTTGCCATTGGTATGCCTTTCTTAAGGAGTTTTCAAACACGTCTCACTTTGTCAATCAGGTTGGAGTGCAATGGCAGAATACAGCTCACTGCAGCCTTGACCTCCCAGGCTCAGATAATTTTCACACCTAAGCCTCCTAAACAGCTGAAATTACAGGCACATGCCACCAAGCCGCCTAAAGTGTCCTCTTTTCAGAAAGGTCTATTCAGGTATTTTGCCCATTTTAAAAATCAGATTATTTTTTTTTCTATGGATTTATTTGAGCTCCTTAAGTATTCTGGTAATTAATCCCTTGTCAGATAGTTTTCAAATACCTCCCCCCATTCTGTGGGTTGTCACTTCACTTTTTTCACTGTTTCCTTTGTTGCGCAGAAGCTTTTTAACTTGATGTGACCTAATTTGCCCATTTTTCCTTTGGTTGCCTGTGTTTATAAAACATTATGCAAGAAATATTTGCCTAGTCCTATATTGTGGAGAGTTTTCCCAAGGTTTTATTTTAGTTTTGTATTTGAGGTTTTAGATTTAAAGCTATTTTTAGTTTTCTAAAAGACAGAGATACTGCACTACCCAGATAGTCTTGAACTCCTGAGCTCAAGCCATTCTCCCATCTTGGTCTCCCAAAATGCTGGGATTACAAGTGTGAGCCACCACGCCCAACTTAGATTTACATCTTTAATCCATTTTGATTTGATGTTTGTATAAGGTAAGAAATAAGGGCCTGGTTTCATTCTTCTGCAAGTGGATATCCAGTTATCCCAGCACCCCTTACCGACTGACTGTCATTAACCCATTGCATGTGCTTGGCATCTTCATAGAGAATGAGGTCACTGCAGATGTATGAATTGGTTTCTGGGTTTCTATTGTGTTTCACTGGGCTACGTGCCTGTTTTTAATCACAGTGCCATGCTGTTCTGGTTACTACAGGTGTAGAGGGTAACTTGAAATTAGATAATGTAATTCCCCCAGGTTTGTCTGTTTATGCTCAGGGTTGACTTTGGATATTCTGAGTCTTTTGTAGTTGCCTGTATATTTTAGGATTCATTTTTTTTACTTCTATTTCTGTGAAGAATGTCATTGGTTTTTGCAGAATTGTGGAGGTTCCATGTTGGTAATCTGAGATCAGACCTGAAGGAATTCTCTAGATTAATGGGCCCAGACTCGCTTCTTCACTTACTTTCCCACAAATGAAGTCTGTCTCTCTGTGCTAAGCTGCCTGGAGCTGGGAGAGGAGTGATACAAGCACCCCTGTGGCCATGACCTCTGGGACAGCATTAGGTCTGTCCAGATGGCACTAGGAGTTGCAGTTCTTGTGACCTAAACAGTCTTTCGGGTTTATTAAGGACCCCAGATTATTTTATCCCATGGCAGCCAGGCTTTCATCACTCAAGTTCCAACC
Source organism: Callithrix jacchus (assembly GCF_049354715.1). NCBI lineage: Eukaryota > Metazoa > Chordata > Mammalia > Primates > Cebidae > Callithrix > Callithrix jacchus. The sequence continues at coordinate 39,215,277 of NC_133513.1, forward strand.
ATGGAGATGAATAATTCCCCTATTGTTGGGGCTAGTCTAAATGTTTTTTCTTTGGGTGCATTCAGCTTTGTTTTGCTTTCTGCTATGACAAGGCAGGACTGAGTTCAGGCAAAGTCCTGCAGCTGCTGTGCTTTCCCTTCCCCAAGCATGTAGCCTCTCTCCTTGCCACAGGTTCAGTGGTGGCATCAACAATTCAAGACGGTCTTTTCTACGCTGTTCAGTCACATCATATGAACATTTAAATAATTTTCAGTTCTTATGGAGGTGCTTTTTTATTTAGATAGTTGCTAAAGTTGTTATTCCTGTGGGGAGCACAATTGGCAGAGACTTCTATTTGTGACTGCATACATCCTGAATCACAGTCTTATCTGGAGTAATAGGCAAATGTAAAAACAAACAAACAAAAAACCTGAAATACTAAACCTCTTGCCACAGCCTGAGGATCTTCATCTTCATACGCTTCATATGCTTCCATGTCATCAAGAGGTGTTCCTTCAGATTTTCCTAAGTGTCATCCACAAAGCCATTTTCGCTGTCTAGCAGACACTGTGAGAGCATGTCCTGGAAATGCCTCCCTGGTGCACCCTACCAACCAGCTCCAAGACCCTTCCCTTTACAGCAGTCATGAGGCCAGACTGAAAGACCCATGAAGCTCCTGTTTCAGTGTCATGTTGCCGTCTATGAGCAACCCTCATGATTTAGAAAGATTTCTTGCATTCTCACAGATAACTTGGGGCCCTTCAAGTGCTGCTGTGGTTGCATTAATGCCCTGGGAACCTCCTGAGTGTGGTGAGCATTGGGTGATGCCCCAGCAATGTTTCTCAGACTGCCTGAGGGGAACACTGGAACTTCTAACTCATCAGCCCAGTGATGCAATGCTCCTAATGGGGAGAAAACGGGCACAGGGAACTGTGGCTATTCCGTATCTCAAGGTTTCTATAAAACGGATCTTTAGAGAAAAGTGGGAGAACACTGGCAAACGCAAATACGCAATGTATGGCTCAGGGTGAAGCTATACTTCACAATGCAGAGGCCCCAGACCTGTCAATGGGCAAACAATTATTTCAAAGACCAGATGTGCGCTCCTCACAAAGAGACTAGAACTTGCAGACAGCTTGTAAAAGCCATAAGAAAATTGACTGTACTATTATGTTTCTCATTGTACACTGGTATGATATTTGCCAAAAACATTCACCAGAAAAATACTTTTTCATTTATGAGATTATTACAATGGCAATTTACCAAGACCCAACAATGAATAGTGAAAAATATGAACTATTCTTCTAAAACTGGGGAGAAAAAAAGAGTGGTGTTTATGCCCATTCTTATTATCTGCATAATGTAACCTTTAAAAGTATTTCTCAAAGTGTTCAAGTTTATGGGAGCAAATAAAGTATTCAAAAATGGTTAGAAAGTTCACAAAAACCATACAAACTTACAGATCGTTAACGGTAGTTTTCTCAAAGCGCCTGCATAAGTCCCTATTGCACACAGCCACATTGCTCCGAACCTTGATGACAACAAGAATGGCTCCGAGGATAATCCTCCTCCAGGTGGCTGAACAAATGTAGATATGAGCATACTGTATAAGTCGTTGAATGTACACCTGCAAAACAGCATTGGCCTTTGATTTAACTCAGTTTAAGTGCTGTGATAAGAACTCTTATGAAAAAGCAGAATACTTCTGGTTTTGACCAGAAAGATGCCTTTTATTCTTATGTTCGACAAAGACTTTGTTTCATCAGGTTAAGTAAGGGGCCATATCACAATCACAGCCCAAATATTTCTGCTACCTACTCTGCCCACCAAGGTAGATTAACACATCCAAGGAACAATGAACTGAGGGCAGAAGCTCTCATCACAACATACATGAGAATTGCCTGGGGATACACCCTGGGACTCAGCTTAGACCTACAATGGCATGCATTCCTGCCCATGAACCAGATGGTCTTGTTACTGTTCTTCATTCCAAGCCCTCCACATGCCCTGGATGTGAGCACACTGCATGTGCATGTGTGCACTGAAGTGTGGGGGGAGAAATCAGAAATCCCTCCTGCTGCCTTTAATGGCAATTGTTCTGTAATCATAAACCCAAGGCAATATTTAAGCCATAATGATGATTCAACTCTAATGTGTGTATTTCCTGTCATAAGTTTCTCTTAAAGTTCTTAGATAATTTCAGAAACCTATTTTCACTTAAAATCAGGAACATACTACCCTGTTTACAAGATCAATTTCTTTCTTTTTTTTTGGAAATAGAGTCCTGCTCTGTTGCCTAGGCTGAAGTACACTGGCTTAATCTTGGGTCACTGCACTCTGCCTCCTGAGTTCAAGCAATTCTCCTGCCTCAGTCTCCGAAGTGGCTGGGACTACAGGGGCATGTCACCATGAGTGGCTAATTTTTGTATTTTTGGGTGAGACAGAGTTTAACCTCGTTGGCCAGGCCGCTCTACAAGACCAATTTCTAAAGATGCTTTATAAATAGGAAATATCTTACCATACTTATGATGGCGTCAGCAACCTTTAGCCTTTTTACATATAACACGGTACGTATAAATTTGTAAATCATTGTCTCTGAAGGATCATACATAATGTATTCTTCTGTTCGGTGCTGAAAGAAGAAAGGATGCAATGTAAGTATCCATTGAAGAGAAAACCTGAAGTGCTCTTAAGACAGCAGTGTTCACATTTGTGCCCATGTACCATTTACAATGATTTTGATTGGTGAGAAGTCTTTCATTTTTTACAATATGAACAGTGGGATCTTAAAATACCATAAATAATTTAATACTCATCAACATTCACTTAAAAATCATATGAGCTAAAGGGCAGAAAATTTTTTTTCTTTTTTACTCTTTGCCCCACATAATTCTGTCTAAATGTAAGCTACCCTTAGGCTTTAATGTCTTACTGATGGCATGTCATTCTCTGCAATAAACTTTGAGAAAATACAGTTTCCTGTAACCATGAGGCTCTAAGCCTACGCTGTTAAAAACAATAGTCACTAGCCACATGTGGCTATTATGTACTTGAGGAAGTAAATTTAAAAATTTTTATAACATGAAGGTTGATATAAATTTAAATTATTTTTAACTCTTCATAAATGTCATGCTTCTGTGTTAAAAGTATTTACATATACTCATATTGCTTGATGCTACTAGTAACTGTCTTTTAAAAGATACATTTTCTGTTATTTTGATAGATTTACTCATACTAGTTCACTCACTAAACAGAGCTACAGATCAGTTCTTATTCTAACACATTCTTTTTACACCTAAGAGGACTAAATGCAACACGAAATGGGGAAAATTTAAAGACAGCTTTGACATCAGTATGAAAGAAATACAAGTCTATGATAAAAATACAACCTCAATAAAAGTGCCACTTACTTTCAATGGGTATACATGTTCATCAAATACTTTGTAAGACAGATATCCTTCTCTATAAAATAAGAATGTGCATTACTTCAGAAACTGTTAATATCTTAGCATAATACCTGTTTAGTATAAAAATGCCTCCTATGTGCTTTGGTGTTTACTTCACCAAAGCAAACAGTTTTTACAAATTATTCTCCTGGATCCCGCCCTGCAGAATGTTTTCTGACCTCTTCCTCAGCACATCATATCCTGCACTGTGAAGTCTTTTCCACAATAACCAGTCAGAACTGCCTATAGGTATCGACCCTCCCTAACAGGCAATGGCAATACACCAAACATATTTTCTCTCTTCTTCACCACCTGAAACACAAGCATGTTTTACAAAGCAGTAGTGGTGGGCAATAAAGTCTTTAGAACTTTCATAAATGTAAACGTGATTCCGATTTCCTAGCCTCCTTTCTTTTTAGTCCTCTGTAGTATACTTTCATGATGAATTTATTTATTTTCTGTTGTTTGGATTAAAAACTCATCTGCCCTTTTATTTTAAAAGAGGCTAGTCTGATTAACTTTAAACTTTGTAAAACTAATGCATTGTGCCTGTGTGATAAACCAGTGGTTCTCCAAATATACTCTGTGGACCTCTGGGGATCCCGAAGACCCTTTCTGAGAAAACCTAAGAGGTCAACACTGTTTTTTTCTTTGTTTTTTGTTTGTTTGTTTTTGTTTTTCTGAGATGGAGTTTCACTCTTGTTGCCCAGGCTAAAGTGCAATGGTGGGATCTTGGCTCACTGCGACCTCCGTCTCCCAGGTTCAGGTTATTCTCCTGTCTCAGCCTCCTGAGTAGCTGGGATTATGGGGTGCCTACCACCATGCTCAGCTAACTTTTGTATTTTTAGTAGAAATGGGGTTTCACCATGCTGGCAATGCTGGTCTTGAACTCCAGACCACAGGTGATCCATCTGCTTGGCCTCTCAAAGTGCTGGGATTATAGGCCTAAGCCACCGTGTCTGCTGAACACTGTTCTGATAATCATACTAATTCAATCTCAGAAAGTTGATACAATTTTTTTTTTACTTGAGAAAGTAATACAAAGACACTGATGACTTTTTCATAAACACCAGCCATAACTGTATAAAAGCAAAAATGGATAAAACTGCTGGTTTCTCAGCCTAAATCAAGGAAGTGGTACCAATTACATTGATGGTAATTCTGTTCTTTATTGTCCCTTACAGTTAAAAAGCAGTCTAAAATACTTAAGAATGTCTTTGTTGAGGCGGTAAAAATTAATGGTGTTACTAAATCTTGACATGTCTCTTCAATATTCTGAATCAGTAGAAAGCTAAGAAGAAGCGCTTCTGCTGACTGCAGTATGGTTGTGTTTAAGAAAAATTCATGATTTAATTGTGAGCGGAACAATCACTTTTTTCACAGATCATCATTTTTATTTAAAAGTACTACTGTGCCGGTGCAATGGTTCACACCTCTAAAATCCAAACCCTTTGGGAGACCAAAGCAGGTAGATGGCTTGAGCTCCATCAGAAGTTCAAGAGTAGCCTGGAAAGCGTGGTAAAACTCTGTCTCTACCAAAAATACGCAAAAATTAGCCAGATGTGGTGCCACACCTCTGTGGTCCCAGCTACACAAAAGTTTGAGGTGAGAGAATTGCTTGAGCTGAGATCATGCCAATGTACTACAGCCAAGTGACAAAGTGAGACTCAGTCTAAAAAAAAAAACAACTACCATTATCAAAAATAAATGAATATGTGTTCCCAATGATAAATTAAGCTTTCCTGAGGACTTTGAAAATCTCGCTCCTTCTACTGTCGGCTTGACAGCTTTTCAACACTTAAAGACTTTTAAAATAATATTGGTGGTTATAAGTGATTTTTGACACAATAAAACATAAACCAATATATTCCAAATAACTAACGCATGATAGTATAAATGCAAGTATGGGGGAAAAGATCCACTTACCATGCAAGACAGATTAGTGAGAACTGATTTTAAAAAGTAGCACTTGTCAAGTTTTCACTTATTATTAAACACCCACAGCTGTCTCAAAGCTTGAAAAATGCACCTTTTACCAACTACATATTTGCATGAGATTAGGTCATGTCATTGCTTCCCTTTTTTGACTACAGGCATGCACTATCAAGCTCAGCTGTTTTTTGTATTTTTAGTAGAGACGGGTTTCACCATGGTGGTCAGGCTGGTCTCAACCTTCTGACCTCAAATAAATCTGCCTGCCTTGGCCTCCCCAAAGTGCTGGGATTTCAGGTGCCTCCCACCACACCTGGCCATCTTATTGCTTCTTAAAGCAAATTGCAAAGAAAGACTTAGAGAATCCAGCTGTCTTCTATTAAGTGTGACATTCGGGGTTTTCAATAATATAAATACATGACACACTTTTTACTCTACTTTTTGTTGTAGAAAATCTATTTTCTCATTTAAAAATCTATGTTAACAATATTGTTCTCAAGGAGTATTTTCTGTTGTCACAACCTGGGTCATGAGTTACTACTGACATCTACTTGGTATAGGCCCCCAGTGCCGCTAAACTTTCTGCAATGCACAGGACGGTCCTTGTGACAAAGCGTTATCTAGATCAAGATATTAACAGTGGTAAGGCTGTGAAATCTAAACTAAAAATATATTTTGAAAAAAAATCTCAATTTTATAGTATAAAATTAAAATTAAATATAAATACATACTCTTTGAGATTCCCAATCATTTAAGAATTAAAAGTGTTATGAACCAAAGAAAACACAAATAATTTGCTTGGATATTTTAGTAGGCCCGATACAGCTCTCAATGTCCAGAGCTGTGACCTAAAGAGCTTCATAGCTTGCAAAGTAATTAGCCAGAATAACAAGACAGTTTTTTTAAAAGCTCACCTTTTCTTGATAAAAAAATATAAGTCCCAGGCGACACTGTGGAAGGAAAAACATTCAATATAACAATAGATATTATCAATTGTTAGGTCTGAAGACATTTTTTTTTAAAAGGGTGTGGTGGAAACTCTCCTAGAGGCCCTGAAATTAAAACCTTGTCGTTCAGAAAAGTATCATAAAGGCACTTTGTTTTCATTTCTTGGGTTTTAGCAAAAATATGAGAATAAAAATGCAAGGCAATACAATACCCTGTTAGAAAACATGTTTCTGCTGATGATTATAATTTATAAATAATAACATATTTCCCTGTTATATGTTCTTCTACCCACAAAACCTTTAATCACATGCAATTTATTTTATGTATTTATTGTGTGACCCAGAGTCTTCCTCTGTTGCCCAGAGCAACCTTGGCTCACCACAACCTCCACCTGCCGAGTTCAAGCAATTCTCATGCCTCAGCCTCCCAATTAGCTGAGACTACAGGTTGGTGCCACTATGCCCGGCTAATTTTTGTATTTTTAATAGGGATGGGGTTTTGCCATGATGGTCAGGTTGATCTCAAACTCCTGGCCTCAAGTGATCTGCCTGCCTCAGCCAAGTTCTGGGATTACAGCTTGAGCCACCACACCCTGACTCATGCAATTTATATCTATGGCTTTTGCATAATTATTAGAAAATATATCAGTAAACATAAGCTCACATGACATCAATAATAGGTACAGCAATCCTAAAATAAGCAGTGCTAACAAGGTAGTGTAGCACGATACAGTGTAATATCAATGGCAGGTATCTTCAGTTAGTTTAACGAAATATTTATGAACACACAAAACTCTTCAGATATATGTAACTGTATTCCTAAGTTACCCACTGATGCTCTGTTTCAGAAAACAAGAGGTTCTCTTACATAAGTTATGTGCTTCCATTTGCCCTCAGTGTCTACAATGAGGTTCAAAATAACTGAGGGAAGGCAAATCTCAATTTTAATAATAGGTCAATACAATATCAGCACTTTTTAGAAAGCCTGTAACATTAGCACTTCAGAGGGATACTTCTATAGTGTGTTAAGTAGTTTTCATCGCTGAAAAAATTTTAAAATCACAGAATTTGAAGTTATATGCTGGACAGGACCAATGACCTTACAAGACATTTAATCCAACACTAATTTTACAGGTCAGGGAAACAAATCTTAAAACTGACTTGCCCAAGGTCCAAATAGGAGCAGTTTCTTGCCCTAAACTCGAATTAGGCAGTGGCTCTAAATTTTGCTGCACATTAAAATCACCTGAGAAGACTTAATAACTGCCTCATTTTCAATAATTAGCATTGGATATAACTTTGGCCATCAGGGTTGCTGGTAAAAGTTTCCCAGGTGATTTCAATGTGCAGCAAAATTTGAAATGATTGAGTTGTGATGAAAATCAGAACCTTCTGGAATGCTTTTCTTCACATAAAGATGCTATGTTTTCCTAAAAGGCTTCTCAGTGCCTGGAGAAAGAGGGAAAGTGGAGATTGGAGGATACATGTATTTATTTGCAGACATGTATTTTGAAGACAAACTTTGCAAAAGTGATCCCAATGAGTTCCACCTATCCCACTGATAACAGTGCACTACTAATTTGTGATGAACGTTTTTCAAAATCTTTTCCTGAAGCCAATTTGCCCTATTAATTTGCTCAATAAACCTCTATTTCACCAAGAGTGAATACACCAAATGATCATCTCAAACTTGCTGATGGCAAATTAAAACTTACTTTACTTTTAAAAGTAGACTTCTAAAAATTAGAAGAATGAGGAAAAAAGCATGAAATTTGTTTGAACAAGACTATCTTCAAAGCTACTTTGGCATGCTATGCTAACACATAAAAATCGCTTGCATTCAAAAGCAGCCAGGGACTTTAGCCAAAGTAGTTTTTTTGTTTTTATGCGCAAAGATTTAAGAGACAGCCAGGTGTGGTGGCTCATGCCTGTAATCCCAGCACTTTTGGAGGCAGAGGTGGGCAGATCACCTAAGATTGAGAGTTCAAGACCAGCCTGACTAACACGGAGAAACCTCAACTCTCCAAAAAAACAACAAAAAAACCAAAATCAGCTGGCTGTGGTGGTGCATGCCTGTAATCTTAGCTACTTGGGAGGCTGAGGCAGAATTGCTTGAACCTGGGAGGTGGAGGTTGTGGTGAGTCAAGACAGTGCCATTGAACTCCAGTCTGGGCAATAAGACAAGAGGAAAACTCCATCTCAAAAAGAAAAAAAGAAAAGAAACAAGAAGAAAAAAATTGAAGAAACTTGGCTGACTACAGACATTTAGTGATTACTCAATAGGTCCCAAAGCTCAGCACCTAAGACATAATTTGATTCCAATTTGTGCTGAAACAAAATTTCATCTCAACTATTGTTATAAGGGAGGGAGAAAAGTGACATTATTATGAGTGTAAACCTGCCATTTTTAATTAAAGTAAAAGTTACTGAAAATTGAATTTGCTAAAAAGGCTAGTGCATTCAAAACAAAATTGTTTATAAGATAGCTAGTTATATTTCTAGAATGAAAAGAAAACTTAAATATAAGGACATTAATATTCTAAATTAGCACGTTGCAAACTGTGCTCTAAAAATCAACACTCATAACCAAGGAGATGATAATAATGTACCATGGACAGCCCCTGTGGTGATGGTGTTGGTGGTTGTTCCTTTTAAAAAATAAACTTCATCCAGAGTGCTCTCAAAGTGCATCTTTGTGGCCCATGAGGAGCTCATGCACGATGGGAGAAATTCAAATGCAGATACACTGTGGTGCCAGAGGAGAAAAAACTGTTCCTTCTTCTAAGACTAATGTCCAAAGTAGTACACATTGACTGAGGCCTGCAACGCATTGAAAAACTAATTTTTCATAAAAAACATTCAATAAAGACAACCTATTCTTCTCACTGCATTCAATATTCTTTTAAGGCATAAAAAAAAGCAACACCTTTTCTGAAATTGCTTATTTGCTAAGAGATTTTTCCTTCCACCATGATGTAGAAGATGAAAAGAGAAATTGATACTTAATATTTAGAATCTGGTATCAACATAGAGTTGACTCCAATTTCTTAAACTGGTTGAAAAGGACAATCAAATGGCTGAAATAATTTTAATAGTTGTACTCACGATTTTAGTGTCGTTTCAAAATGAGGGCAGCTGGCTGTGCTGTCTTCAAGGAAAATTGTCGAGCATGAACTGAATTTCAAAGACAAACGATCCATATATATCTAAAGAAGAAAGGAAGGATAAGGTAAACTTATCAAAGTGTGTTTCTTTTTTCTCAGTTAAAATGTCAAATGACGAAGCACTAAGATATTTCTTACACTCCATGAACTGCCTGAGTGTGATATCATGTGCACTGTATAGAAAAACCAGTGGAGGCTCTTAACTTCCAGAGGTGATATTGAGATATGGGTTAGAAAATGCTGCTCTTAATATGCTACCTGTCATCAAACCTAACAAAGATTTTATGAATTCTCTTTCTAAATAATGACAAGAGTTTAAAATACAATTTGTTTTTTCTACCATGATATAAAGCAGCTGAGAATTTCTATTAATTTATTACAATAAAATGTATTGTATTAAATAATACTGGTACAAGAGAAATTTATTGTAATGAATACACGACTAATGTATTTACAAACTTACTAATCCTACTATTATTTCAGGCAATATGGTGACAAAACAGGTGTTTCACATTCAGAGATTCTGTGTGCCAGGGTTGCTAGGCCACCACCAAGTGAGGAAGCCATAGGTTTCTCTAGTCCTGTTTTCTTATGTGGAGGATAAAAAGATTATCACTGAAATATTCTCTCACACCCTGAAAACAGATAACAACTTAAAAAATTTAACTTTCACTTCATGTTTAAATAAGACTGCCATGACATGACTCAAATGAAACTCTCAGAGAATACTTGCCATTCATTTCAAAAGTTGATTGATTTCATTCTATAAATCATCTGACCTGTACCTAGGCATTTTCCTGCTATACCCTTGCTCTCTGCCTAGAAGACTGTTTTTCTCTCTCCTTGTTTCAGGACGCTTGATTCCCTCTACCTTCTTGGATCTTTCTGCCAGCAGCCACACACAAAAAAAGTTTTGTTTTTGTTTTTTTATACACTAATTAATTTTACCACTGGTTACAAGATACTAATTCTTGCCGAGTATTTCCCTCATGAGAAAGTATGCCTCTCCATAAGAATAAGGGAGGGCTCTTACTCTTTCTACCTCCAGCTGCTGAGCACAGAATTTTGAATAAATCAAAAACTTAAACAAGTATTTAATAAATTAATTCAGTTATAATTTGGAAAATAAGTCTTACTAAACTTAATTACACCAAAAACACTCCTAATGGTTTACTGTTTATAGGTATTATTTAAGGTAGTGAACAAAAACAAAAAAAACCCAAATCATCTAACTGCAGTCAGCATGAATAAAGAGTGTGAAATTTTATGATCTTTAACAAGAAGTGGAAGGGGTTACATAGTAGGTTAACAACAAAAACTAGAAAATAATTACACCTAGTAATTTAGTAAGTCAAAACCAAAGGCTTACCATCAAAGGTCCATGTAGAGGTCTTTCACTTCCTTGGTTAAGTCTATTCCTAAGTATTTTATTTTATTTTTTCAACTATTATAAAAAAGGCTGAGTTTTTTATAACTCTGTTATACCCTCAGCATTCGCGGTTAGGGTATAACAGAGTTACTGATTTGTGTACGCTAATTTTGTCTCCTGAAACCTTGCTAAATTCATTTATCAGTTTCTTGGAGCTTTCTCGGGGAGTCTTTGGGGATTTCTAAGTATAAAATCATCTCAGCAGCAAACAGTGACAGTTTGAATTCCTATTTACTGATCTGGATGCCCTTTATTTCTTTCTCTTGTGTGATTGCTCTGGCTAGATTGTCCAGTACTATGCTGAATGTAAGTGATGAGACTGGGGCATCCTTGTCTTGTTCCAGTTCTCAAGGGGAATGCTTTTAACTTTTCCCTCTTCAGAATTATGTTGGCTGTGCGTTTGTCATAGATGGCTTTTATTACATTGGGGTATGACCTTTGTATGCCAATTTTGCTGAGGGTTTTCATCATTAAAAATGCTGGATTTTGTCAAATGCTTTTTCTGTGTCTATTGAGATGATCGTGTGATTTTTTTTTTGAATTCTGTTTACGTGGTGTGTCACATTTATTGACCTGTGTTATGTTCAACTATCCCTGGATCCCTGGTATGAAACCCATTTCATCACGGTGATCTTTTTAATATGCAGTTGGGAAGGACAAAACATTGCTGAATGAAATGATGGACACAAACAAAAGGAAAGACATCTTTTGCTCATGAATGAATATTGTAAAATTCATTCATGAGCAATATTGTAAAATATTGTAAAAATGAGCATATTGCCAAAAGCAATCTACAAATTCAATGAAATTTCCATCAAAATACCATAATCCTTCTTCACAAACGTAGAAAAAAATAATACTAAAAGTGATATGGGACCAAACAAGACTCCACATAGCAAAATCAAAATTAAGCAAAAACAACAAATCTGGAGGCATCAATCACATTCCCTAATTTCAAACTATACTATAAAGCCGTAGTTACTACAACAGCACGAAACTGTTATAAACACAGGCACATACACCAATGGAACAGAAGAAAGAACCCAGAAATAAACCCAAAAATTTATAGCCAAATGATCTTCAACAAAGCCAACTCAAATATAAAGTGAAGAAAGCAAACCCTATTCAACAAATTATGCTAGAATAATTGGCAAGCCATATGCAGGAAAATGAAACTGGATCCTCAACTATCACCATACACAAAAATCAACTCAAGATGAATCAAGCACATAAATCTATGCCTGAAACCATAAAAATTCTAGAAGACAACCTTAGAAAAACCCTTCTAGACACTGGCTTAGGCAAAGACTTCAGGACCAAGAATGCAAAAGCAAATGCAACAAAAACAAACAGGTAAGACTTAACTGAAGAGCTTCTGCACAGGGAAAGGAACGATTGGCAGAGTAAACAGACAACCCACAGAGTGGGAGAAAGTCTTCACACTCCTATATATCTGACAAAGGGCTATTATCCAGAATCTACAAGGAACTCAAACAAATTACAATTTACAAATTTCAATTACAGAAACACGCAACCAGCCCAAATGCCCAAAAGTCAATGAAGGGATAAAAAAATGTGACATACGTGCATATATTTTATATACATATTATATATATGATGGAATACCACTCAGTTACAATAAGGAATAAATTAATGGCATTCCCAGGAACCTCGATGGAATTGGAGATTATTATTCTAAGTGAAGTAACTCAGGCTTAAACATTGTATATTCTCTTTCATACATGGGAGCTAAGCTACGAGGATGCAAAGGCATAAGAATAATACAACAAACTCTGGAAACTCAGGGCAAAGTGTGGGAAAAGGGTGAGGAATAAAAGACTACAAATCAGGTTTAGTGGATACTGATCAGGTGATGGGTACACCAAAATCTCACATATCATCACTAAAGAACTTACTCATGTAACCAAATACCACCTGTTCCCCCCAAAACCAACCAAAATAAAAAATAAATAAACTACAGCAATCTTCTCAGCAAACATAAATAAAATAAAATAAAAACTAAAGTTTATGTTTTTCTCTCTCCTTTTTGGCAGGAAAAATTTTAGGCATGTCTTTAAACTATTAATAACTTTTTTCCTTTTTCTGAGACAAGGTCTGACTTTGTCACTCAGGCTGGAGGGCAGTGGTGCAATGATGGTTAACTGCAGCCTCAAACTCCTATGCTCAAGCAATCCTCTGAGTAGGTAAAACTAAAAAGATATGCCACTATGCCTGGCTAATTTGTTAGTTCACCATTTTGTAGAGAAGAGGTCTTGCTTTGTTGACCAGGCTAAAAATAAACATATCTTAATTAACTTAAATATCTGTAACACTGTGAGCATTCATGAAAAGAGCTCCATCTATGTTATGAAGTAATAAGATAATATGACAGCATATGAAGTTTGAATGATAATAACAAACAAGGCCTTAGAAGACAACTGTAACAAGCTTATCATAGATACATCACTAGAAAATTGTCTGGGTTAATATCATTAATGATATTAAAATTAAACTTTGATTTGCACTTTAATATAGGTCCTAAATTTGGATTAAATATAATAGATTGATCACAAACTTATTTCCTCTCCCTCTAGACATCTCATTAGTCACAAGATAAAGGTGAAGAGAGAAGGTTGAAAAGAGATAATTTTTAATAAATACTGAGGCATAAAAAGTAGATAAAAGAGTGGTAAATAACACAGAAGCACAACTATGATGCCTCAAGAAAGTAACTGGAGGCCGGGCAAGGAGGTTCACACCTATAATCCTACCACTTTGGGAAGCCATGGAATTCAAGAACAGCCAGGCCAAGATGGTGAAACCCCATCTCTACTAAAAATACAAAAATCAGCTGGCTGTGATGGCAGTTGCCTGCAATCCCAGCTACTCAGGAGGCTGAGCAGAGAATTGCTTGAACCAAGGAGGCAAAGGTTGCAGTGAGCTGAGATGTCACCACTGCACTCCAGCCCAGGTGACAAACCAAGACTGTCTCAAAAAAAAAAAAAAAAAAAGAGAAAGTGACTGCAACAGAAGCAAGTAGTTTGTCTTGTAGAACTAAAGGTGGGCTGTGAACTTAGAGGCAAATAGCACTTTAAAAAGTAGTGCAAAATGTAAAACAAAGCCACCAAGGTCAGTTGAAAATCTGTGGTTAGAGACTCACATCCACCTATTCTCCCATATGATAAGAAACTTAAATGTGTGTTCCCTGGATATACCAAACCTGAGAATTTCTGGCTCCCAACTACCAAAGATTAAACCTGAGATATAAAGAAAACTATACACCAAAAATGGAACTCCAACTTGCTTCCCTAACTCTGCTTTTGAATAGCAAGTAGCCAGGCAGAAACTTGGAAGAACATTCTCAAGTAACTAAACTGTCTTGAATAAAGATCCCCAGGTAATACACTGAGGTCTCCCAAATGAAAAGCAAGTTGCTTCCACAACCTCACACTGAGTGCCATCAGTTAACAGAAGTCCTGCTTCCAAATCAAGCAAGCAAGCCAGGGACCACCACACGTTGGAGAAAAGCCTCCAACAAGAGAGACTGAAACAACACACACAAAATTCATGGGACCAGTCAAAATCGAGAGCAAAACTTTTTTTAAAATGTTAAAACGCTCTGAAAATATATATTTAAAAAATTGAAGGGAAAAAATTGAAAACCAAAGCAGGTCTACTGGTCTAAGCAGCATAGTGCCTGAGTAACACGAGTATCAGAAAAAAGGAACAGAGAAAATAAAAAACATTCTCAAAAAAAGAGACTCTGCAGACTTAGTAGCCTCAGTAAAATGAAAAGATCCCCGCCAGGCTGTTATTATTAAATTTCAGAATCTGAGATAGAAAAGCTCCAAAAACACATAAAAACGTGGTTATAAATAACATGTCACGCAATGGCAGTAGATTCAAAAATAACAGGGTGATGAGAGCACAATTGCAGAATATCTTCAGAACCATAAAATTTAAATTCGACCTAGAAGTTTACTCTCTATCAAGAAAGAATTTTAAGACTGGTCAGATCTCTAAACATCTCTGCCCAGGAATGTGTGCTTAAGTACAACTAGAGAGGATAACAGGACAGAAGGAAACACAGAATCTAGAACTCACGTGATCCTACACAAGGAGGCAGTTATGTGAGATTCCCAAAAGACTTTAAAGAGAGCACAGATAGACTAAGACATCAAGTATATCTAGGTAAAGCCACTCTATACTAAACTAGAATGACAAAAGGCCAAAAAGAGGCTGCCCACCAACCGCCAAAACCAAAGAGGAACAGATATGTTTTAGCAGATGGAAAATATCTTTGAAAGGCATGTGATAAAAGCTACAACACTTGAGTGTGTAAGGGGGGGAATCAGCTGTTAAAAAACAGGCAAATGAATATAGTCAGGAAATCAGCTTCATGCTAAAAAATAATGTAAAATGTAAATTACATGTAAAATATAATTTAACAATAATTATTATTTTTCAATAAAGTCACAGACCATCCAGAGGCTACGTATTGCATTTGGCTGGATAAACCAGCATAGGCCAGGAAAAAAAGATGATCCAGAAAAAGTGCAGAAGTGCTCAGGTTTCAGAACTGTTTCAGAGAAAGGATGAAGAAATATGTAATAAAGAGACACAGTGAAAACAACATATAACTGAGCAGTGAATATGTGGATAGTCATAATTGTCAAAATTACTGATTGAATTAAAAAGTGTGCTACAATTGAAAGAAACAGAGGGAGAAAAATAAGGTCATGGTTAGCAAGAGAGATAAGCTTTCACCTGCTGTGACAGAGGGTCAATAGACCATACTGACAATGAACTTAGCTCTTCTATTTTTGTTGTTTCATTAAAAATAAGATTAAGTATTTAAAGCAGGTCTTTATACCACAACCAACTATTGAAATTTAACTTAAGTGTCAGAAATCCTTAAAAGGTGGGCACACTAAGCTGAAGACTTTTTGAAATAAATTTAATAGGAAAGTAGAAGAGATTCAGAAAATCCATGAAACGAGGTCCACTCTACCACCACTGGGTCCCCATTAGAATAAAAAGTAATCAAGAGACATACTTTTGTATCAAACTATCAATTCCTCAACTTTTTGACTGTTTACTTACATGGTTTCTACGGCTGTTTTCTCCTATTTCTTGTGCTAAGAATAAAAGAAAAAAAGGTCACTTCTGACACAAATAATATAAAATAAAAGTAGTTGTTAACATCTTACTGACTACTCCTATGTACAATCAGAGAAAATTCCATTTAAAAAAATTAATTTCAACAATTTATAATTTAAATTCTCTGGAATGAAAAATCTCATAAAGTAAAATATAAAAACTCAGTTTTATTTTTTGACCTAGGTTACTTTCTGTTTTGTTAAATACGAGTGAAATAATGCTCATGTAAAAAAAGGCACAAAAATTAGGCCAGATAAAAAATTTAGCTAATTAAGAAATTTAATTGTTGCATATATGAGCCATGATCCCTTAGTATTCTCCCATTCTGGATTTACATATAGCTTAATTACCAGAATCTAAGAGCTAACAGCTCTAAGAACTACTTGCTGGCCAGGCACCTATCTCTAGATGCATCAGAATCCCTGTAAGCCTCTCCAATCACAGTTAGTGGTCATCTACTAAAATGTCGCTACAAAAAAAAACAAACAAAAATGGGGTCTTTACACAACTGAAAAGTAACCAATCTTAAATTTAATCTTTTGTTTGTTCTTTTTTTTTTTCTTGATATGGAGGAGTCTATCTCCGTCACCCAGGCTGGAGTACAATGGTGTGACCTTGGCTTACTGCAACCTCCACCTTCGGGGTTCAAACGATTCTCCTGCCTCAGCCTCTGAGTAACTGGGATTAGAGGTGCACCATACCATGCCCAGCTAGTATTTGTTTTAGTAGAAACGGGGTTTCAGCATTTTGGTCAGGCTGGTCTTGAACTCCTGACGTCATGATTCACCCACCTCCACCTCCCAAAGTGCTGGGATTACAGGCATGAGCCACCACACCCAGCCAAATTTAAATATTAAAATAAGTAGACAAATTTGGATGTGGTGTTCTGCAGCAAAAAAAAAAAAAAAAAAAGGTGAAATAATAAAAGCTTCAAGAGGGATTTGGGCCATGCTTTGTTTCTTTGTTTCTTACACTGCCTCCACCTTTAATGCCGGAAGGGCCTTGTAGGCAAACATTCCTATCACTGAAGTGTGAGGGACATGGAATAGCTTTTTTTTCTGCTTTCATGCTCTCCAGGTGTGATAAGCCCATGTCTCTGGAAGGAAGTGGGAAATACACCTCTGATATGGATATGTCTCCCTCTCCAAATCTCATGTTAAAATGGGACCCTTAATGCTGAGGACAAGGCCTAGTGAGAAGTGTTTCGATAACAGTGGAGCATTCCTTATAAATGTCTTGGTGCCATTCCCATGGGAAGAAGCAAATTCTCATTTTGGTATTAAACCAATATGAGTTTTTATTTTTATTTGAACAAAAGTGTTTTATTGAGAGAGAGAGAGAGAGACAGAGAGAGAGAGAGAGAGAGAGAGAGAGAGAGAGAGATAGAAACAGAGAAGAAAGCTTCCACAAGAGAGAGTGTGTGGCAGTGGGACCCCAGAGGGAAAATCCAGGAGGGGAAGGAGACCTCCGACTATGTCGAATAATATGAGTTTTTCTAAATAGTTTTTATAATCCATCTGATCAAACAAGATTTTTCACTTTTTCTTGGCAGAAAAAACAATGTTGTCTCACTACCTGTTTGGGATTTCCTTGTTTCAGAAGGGTTGGACTCCAAAGCCCTATCTATACAGAGAAAAAAGAAAAAATACATAATCACTTATAACAATTTATTAACTCATTTATTCAAAAAGAAAGCCATTTCTACCCCTACTTTTATTCCATTGGGAAATGGACAAAGAATTAAACATAAAGATAAATCTAAGACTCCTCCACTACATGATAAAAAGATGGAAAAATGTATAAACAAAAAGTGAACATGTTTTCACTAACATGATAAGCAAAGTATATCACATGTTAACATAACACAAGTGAATACGTGAAAATTTTAAAAATTTAAACCAATATGAGTTCTGCTAAACTCTTTCTATTATACACCTCATCAAACAAGAGTTTTCACTGTTTTTCTTGGTGGAAAAAAACACTGTTGGCTCACCAACTGCTTCAGATTTCTTTGTTTCTGGATGATCAGAAGGGTCAAACTCCAAAGCCCCATCTATACAGAGAGAAAAGAAAAAATATGTAATCATTTATAACAATGGATCAACTCATTTATTGGACATGGAAGCCATCTCACTACTTCTACTTTTATTCTTATCCATTGGGAAAAGGGACAAAGAATTAAACATAAAGATAAATCTAAAACTCCTCCATTACATGACAAATTGTGTTGATAAAAAGTTGGGAAAATGTATAAACAAAAAGTGGACATATTTTCACTAACATAAAAATGAAAAAAAGTATATCTCATGTTAAAATAGCACAAGTGAGTATGTCAAAATTTTAAAAATTTACACCAATATGAGTTCTGCTAAACACTTTCTATTATACACCTCATCAAACAAGAGTTTTCACTCTTCTTCTTGGTAGAAAAAAACAATGTTGTCTCACCATCTGCTGGATATTTCATTGATTCTGGATGATCAGAAGGGTTGGATTCCAAAGCCCTATCTATACAGAGAGAAAAGAAAAATATGTAATGACTTATAACAATTTATCAACTCATTTATTCAACAAGGAAGCCATCTCACTACCTCTACTTTTATTCTTATCCATTGGGAAAAGGGACAAAGAATTAAACATAAAGATAAATCTAAGATTCCTCCACTACATGACAAATTGTGTTGATAAGAAGATGGGAAAATGTAAACAAAAAGTTGAAATTTTCACTAACATAACAAGTAAAGTATATCACGTGTTAAAATAACACAAGTGAATAAGTGAAAATTTTAAAAATTTAAACCAATATGAGTTCTGCTAAACACTTTCTATTATACAAATCATTAAACAAGAGTTTTTACTCTTTCTCCTGGTGGAAAAAAACAATGTTGTCTCACCAACTGCTTGAGATTTCTTTGCTTCTCGATGATCAGAAGGATCGGATTCCAAAGCCCTACCTATACAGAGAGAAAAGAAAAAAGATGTGATCATTATAACAATTTATCAACTCATTTATTCTACAAGGAGGCCATTTTAATACCCCTACTTTTATTCTTATCCATTGAAATGAATGTATAGAAATAAGATGAGGGCAGATAAGGTGGCACATGCCTGTATTCCGAGATACTCAGGAGGATGAGAAAAGGAAATCCCTCAAAGCCAAGTCTGGAATTTAGGCCAGAGTAACATAGTAAGACTCTTTTTTATTTAAAAAATAGAAAGAAGTAAATGTTCCCTTTGAGTTGTGTAAAATCAACTTTGCATAAAATAAATCAAGATGGCAATACATTTTAAAAGCAAGGCCTATTTTATAGACAAAGTATAAGATGTATTCTGGAGTTTAAAAATTTTTTAAAAAGTAAATTCAGCATATTTGTCACTTCCACGACATTCTGAAGACAAAAAATATTAGCTCTGTTGAGCAGCTGTCTTCCATAGTCATGTGAGATCTCTGTCTTCATTTCTTCATTAGGAATAAAGAGGGAGAACATACACAAGTCTTCTTTGTATTGGAAGGGGCCAAAAGAGACATACATAAACTGTATTGTAATCCTAAAGAATAGCAATAGCCTTTTTTGTTCACTAATCCAACACCACCCATCTATGAACTGTTGTGTAAAATCACTCACAGGCTTTCCTTACACCAGCAACCAGAGTATAAGTTTACACAAGTACTTACACATTTTGTGTATAAAGGTATAATCAATTCACATATTTGTTTATTCAAAATTCTTAAACATCTTGAAAAGTGAGTATAGTACTCCAAATTACAATGTCACGTTCATCATGAATGTTAATTATTCTACCTCTGGAAAAAACTAAGAGCCAAACCAATGCTGGTTTTTTTGTTTTGTTGTGTTTTTTTTTTTTTTAAGTTCTGAGATACATGTGCAGAATGTGTAGCTTTGTTACATAAGTATACATGTGCCCTGGTGGTTTGCTGCATCTATAAATGCATCATTGAGGTTTTAAAACCCACATGCATTAGGTATTTGGTTCAATGTTCGCGATCGCCTTACACCCCACCCAACAACGAACCCCCCAGTGTGTGATGTTCTCCTCCCTGTGTCCATGTGTTCTCATTATTCAACTACCACTTACGAGAGAGAATATGTGAAGTTTAGTTTTTGTTCCTGTGTTAGTTTGCTGAGAAAGATGGCTTCCAGCTTCTTATGCTTTACTTTCTTTTTTTTTTTTAATTTTTTAATTTTTTTAAAGGCTGGTCAAGTGAAGCAGTGGGAGTGGAGAAGGAACAAAGAAATCTGTAACTGGTTGTGCTTTACTTTCTTATCTTTGAACAAGATTCTATTGTCAGGTGGAGGAAGGAGAAAGGGGGAGCCATGGCAGCAAACACTCTTCCACAGTTTTAAACTTCAATCTTTATGTTACATGTTAAAAGTCTACATTGACGTTTCATGTCTTTTGAAAGTTTTGACCACGAACCAACCCTACCTCTCTTCTAGAACAAGAAGGTAAATAAAGTCTGTTAAATCACCAGACTAAATCTAGAGACACATTTTGTGTTAAAGTAAGAATTTTAAAGTCATCAGAGCCTCATAGGTAAACTCCTTTGGAGGAAAACAAAAACCCATTTTTCTGCAGCCCTGGCCATGACATTTCATACCTTTCACAATTATTTAAGCACCCCTCCCATTTTCTTTCCTTTTGCATTCAAATTACAGTTAGAAAAAAAAATAAGCACCTATCAAGGTGACTTAAAGCAACCCATTAAGAATATCCTATCATCTCTCCCATGGCAAACTTCATTCTGATTTCAAAGAAGAAATCGCCAAATACTTCAGTATGAATTGTCCTAGGATTTAGCTACTTTAATGAAGGAAATAATTAGGCACTTACCTGGTTCCTTCACTTAGGTACCATCTGGATAGGTACAAAAAAAAAATGAGATGGCTACTGGAAAGTTGGGGTATTTGAGTTTTTATTGAAAAAAGGAAGAGATATTAAAAAAAAAAAGCCTCAACAAAATCCCACAGAATAAACAGAGCTACAGACAAGCAGAGACATAAATTGTCCCAGGCCAGCCTGAGAGAATGAGATGAGGGAGCAAGAACTGGGTGTTTGGGAGGGGAGGAGAAAAGAAATTGACTGGACTCCGTGAAGAAAGACTAAGTGGTTGAAAAAGGAACACAAGGCAGAACCAGCCTTTGTTTCTGACCAGCCCTGGAAAAGCTGGCTACAGGCAAAAAGGAGCCTGGGGTAGGGAATGGCCCCCAGAGGACCTTGAAGACAAGAGCAGCCAGAGGGGTGGCCAGGGCAGATGGCACCGTCACCTCCTTACCTTCAGGCATCTCCCCATCACAGATGTCATGCACAGGAAGGCCCTCACCAGCTTCAACAGTCAACTCAGCAGGTTCTATGGCAGCAGCAGTGGGTGCTGCTGCTGTCGTGTCCTCAGCTGTTGCTTCACAGATTTTACACTCTGGAGGACACCCTGAAACCTCATCATCGTCCGACTTGGGGCACACACAGCAGCACAGTATGTTCCCCATGGGGAACCTCTACTCCTGTCTGCTGCAACCTGTGCCTCCGCTCACAGTGTTGGCCAGGCACTCCTGCTGCCCTAGGCCGAGGCTATGCTGCACTTTCAGAGATGGTCTTGCCCACTGCTCACCTGCCCACCCCACAGCCCGGCCCCAGCCGGGGCTCGGGCCGAGGCCCACACCCTGCTGCCTCCTAAGTTGACTTGTCCGGGAGGGTCAGAAACAGCTGGCTAATTTAATAGGTTGGGAACCCAACGAGCGCTGAGTGATACAACTGTCTGAAGAGTACAAAAGGAGCTATTACTCCTTCTGCAGTCAAATACAGACTGAAGCCCACTGGCCCAGGTGGAAGCCCAGGCACGTGACTCACAGTGCCCTGCCCCACACCTCACAATGCCTCACCCTGGCTACCACCCCTCCCTGTTGCCCGGGCTACCCCACCCTGTGGCTTATGATGCCACTGCTCTCCTGGCCCCTCCTTCAGTGCCAGTGGAACTAAGGTTTTCATTCATCACCCACCAGCTTCCTGAGCTTTTTAGTCCTAAAAACAGTGTGGCTCATTACTGGAAGCCATTTTCCTCTAGTTCTATACAAAGTGGCAGTTAGCAGAGTGGGTCCCATTAGCAACCAGTTGAACTTTTATTTGTTGACTCAATGTAGATAAACCTGAAATATTCCTCTCCTGTCTTTCAATGAGTGGTAGTTTTTGTCTGCAACTTCACCAAAGCAATCCCTAGGGCCCTAGCTCTACTCTCACAAAGGAGTTATGACTGTGTGTTTTGAATGACACCTTAGAACCCATCCTGCCTCCACCTCCTTCTCCAGAAAATAGAAACCTAACTTGTCCCCCCAAGCTCTAAAGTGCTGAAACTTACCAACTTCCTTTTCTCCTCTGTTTCTTCCTTCCATGGCAGGGACTTTTAGATTTTCTCTCTTTTACTAACAAACTTCTAAGTATGACTTTGTTATACAAAATCAAGAGCCATTAGGTGGGTTACCAAAGTGTGAGCATGTGGAGGAGGAACTGTCAAACACATATAAAACCATCAGATCTCATGAAAACTCACACTATCACAAGAACAGCATATAAGAAACTGCCCCCATGATCCACTTACCTCCCATTGAGTCCCTCCCTCAACATGTGGGGATTATAAAAATTACAATGCAAGATGAGATTTGGGTGGGGACATGACCAAACCGTATCAGAAAGTACAGGTAGAAGTCAAGCTTGGAAGGGAAGTGACATTATAGACTGGCATATTTAAAAAAAAATAATTTTTTAATGTAAATTTTAAAATGCCTCCTCTTCATTCAACATTGATGAAGTCCCTTCTACATGCCAGACACTGTATGTGTGAAACAGTCCCAAATTTCAATGAGGGTAGGCAGATACACAAAGGCTTAAGAAGTTCAGTTTTCTGAGATCACACTACTGAACAGTGTAGGAATCTGAGATACAAACCCACCTCTATCTGACCCCAAATTTGACACTGCGGTGACTTCAATTTTATTCTGAAAAATTGAGTCATTGAACCATACGAAGGTGAGGAGTCTCTGTCAGATGTGTGTGTAGTGGTCTGTATAATAAGGAAAAACTGAAGGAAGCAACAGACCAATTAAGAGACTATCTAAAGGAAGACTGATGCAAAAGGCAGTGGCAGTGACAAAAGTGAGGGAAAAAATTTTGTGATTATTGGGGAGACAGAATAGGAAGTACTTGGTCATAAGATGTGAAAGCAGAAAAGTAGAGAAAAAAACAGGGCTGCTCGGGCTCTGTTGGGGAAGACCGGTTACAGAGTTGTACCTTTCTCCTGGCAGAGAATGTAGGGAGAAATAGGTAAGGAGGAAAAGACAGTTTTTTACGCTCAGTGTCACATTAAAATGGAACTCTCTGGTCAAAGTTGAATATAAATCTCTGTAGGCTAAGTCCATTTGTGACATCCCAACATATGTTTTTAAAAATAACACACATACTAAATCAAACCATTTACAGTAATGGGAAATTTCCTAAAATTTACATGCTAAGTATATCACCATTTTTTCTTACTTTCATGGAGCAACTCTGAATCTATGGTTAGAGCAAATGAGGGATCTTACAAAAAATAAAAACTAATATTTTAAATTTAAAATTCTATTGTCCTCAGCGAATAGAGAAAGCAACTGAAGCCATGGGCATGGAAGTGATTGCCCTGAGAAGTTGTGTATACTAAGAAGAACTAGAAAGAAGACCTGGAGAATAGGGGGATATATACAACATTAAGCAAAGCTTGCAAAAGTGAGCACTTGGAGTCAAGAGACTGGCCTTTGAATCAGGAATGGCTGCTTTTGTGAGACACTGGAAAAAAGATAATGTCTGATTTCATTTCTGTAACAGCAGCACCTAGCTTTTACACTTTTATAGTAAAACACTGAAACATATATTCATGATATTAAGGTGTGAAAAAGCTTCAGAGTTTAAAAAATTGGTAATAAAGGGAAAACCTATATAATTGGACAATATCAAAATTGGTAAGTTCTATCACCAATAGACACTATTAAAAGATTTCAAAAGCAACTCTCAGTAGAAAATATAATCTACATATATAATATGTAAATACACACATGTATACAAACATCTACATATTGACACAAAATATGATTTCTATCCAAAAATATCAAGAATTTTTACAAATCATTAAGAAAAAATACAAATAACCCAACAGAAGACATATGGCCCAATAAACACATGTCAAGGTGCTCTGCGAGAAGTGATCGAGAAATACAAGACAAAATCTCAATGCAATACCACTATACCCACTCCAGAATATCAAAAATGCAAAAAGGCAGAAAGCACCAAGTATAGAGAAGAAGGTGAAATTTCTGGAACATTCATTTACAGCCAATGAAGAGTGTAAACAGGCACAATCATTTTGAAAAACTGAGCATCTTTATACATCAGCATAGCCTATAACCCTATAAAATGTGTAGGAATCTCTCTCCTACACATTTTTCCAACAAAAATGAATAAATGTTCACCAATAAAAGCATACATCAAAATCTTCACAATAGTGCATACTCTAATAGCCAGAAACTGGAACCAACCTAAATGCCCATGAAAAGTAAGATAAGTTAGTATTTTCACACAAAGGAATATGATACAATAAGAATAAAGAAACAATAACTCACAAATACATAATATTAATGAAAAGAAGCCAGACAAAAATCAGTACATGTTTATGGTTTCATTTATATAAAGTTCTTGCAGAGTAAGAGAATGACTGAAAGGAACAGGAAGGCACTGTTTCTTTAAAAAGGAAGACTTACTATAAAAACAATGTCAGCAGAAATAAATAGTGGATGGAACTAAACTGTGTCAGAAGTGACACAGTTGATGTACATTCTAGTGAAAGCTCCTTATTTTGACCTGGACTGGAAGAAGCAGTGTTGTAGAGACCAAGAAAAGTGAGAATATGCTAAAGGTCTTTAGGTTAAGTTAGAGATACTATTTTGAACTACTTTGGCAAGGGGGTGGGGAAGGACAATTTAAATAAAAATAATAAGATGGCAGAATAAAGTCCAAGTATATCAAGAAATGCAAAATTAAAACCTTAAACTCACTAGTTAAAAGAAAAAGACAAATTGAAAATCTTAACAAAATAAACTATTTGCTATAAGTAAAAGGGTTGATAGTAAAAAAAGGGAAAAACATAAATAAAACTGGTAAGGTTTATTGATATTTGGAAAAAAAGAAGTCTGAAAACAAAAAGCACAATTAGAGAAGATCACTAAATAATGATGGGAAGTCCAATTCACCAAAAAACAAACAAACAAACAAACAAACAAAACACAAAAATTCTGAACAGGTACACATCTAACAAAATAAGCCTAAAATTTATATAACACAAAAAATTCACAGAACTTCAAAGCAAAAATGGTAACTCCAATATCACTGTAGGAGAATTCAACACACTGTTCTCAGCTTTTGCCATCAATTCTCTAACCGTTCTCAGACTTTGTCTTCTCTTTAGATCAGAAACACTGTCTTGTTCCAAAGCACAGAATGAATGTTTTTGTTGTTTCCCATACCATATACATAAACCTACTGAACAAGGAGGAAACTCATGGATCTTAAGGACTAAAGGTCAATCCAGATGCATTCTGAACTCTTTTAGAGATAGCTATTTTGTGATTAAATAATAAACTCAAGATTGTTAGCCTCTAAAAGCTGTCAGGTACTAAGTGGTACACTGCTGCCATCTGCTGGACACTGTTCATTTGCACGTCAATTATGTTTGCCTTAAAAGTCCTAGTAAGACGAAGGTCTTAAACTGTCACCTTTTCTGAGCCTCCTTTATCTACTGAGATGAAGATACTCTCTCTAGATTAAATGGTTGTATACAAGGTGTTGATAGAGGTTAAAGAAACGTTTGTGCTATTTAAGCCTCTGGTAACAATTACTTTTTTAAATAAAGGGATTATAGGAGTATAGAAAATTATACTGCCTGAAATCCACTTGGAATTTAATATATCCATAAAGACTACCAATTTGCCATACAACTATTGGAAAATCATATTTCATATACTGACTAATGGCAATGAGTCACTTTAAACATACCAATTATACTTTACCTATATGGCATATTATCCACATTACTTGCTGTTTCTTAAAATATGCGCATATAAATTCAAGGTAGGTCTTTTAACACTTGCCCATACCTGGTTCCCTTGCCTTTCAGGCACACAGAAAGATTACACTTCCTGTCTTTAATACTTATGTGGGACCACATGATTAGTTCTGGTCAACAGATCATGAATGGAAGTGCCAAGTCTTGCTTGCAGGCCAATGCAAGTAACTATATGTGTGAGACCCTCTGGCACTCTCTTCCTCTGCCATAGTGAAGAGACCTCAAAAGATGGTCAACCCCCAAATCAAAGCAGCTTAGATCACTAAAGGCAGCTGCCCTAGAGAGCTGTCCAGACCCACAACAGACTTTCTAAGAGTAAAAAACAAACTTTTACTGTGTTATCACACTGAGAGTTGGCACTTCAATTATGCCCCAGTAGAGCACAGGACAAGGTTTCTCAACAGCAGCAGTACTGCCATTTTAGGCTAGATAAATAATTCATTGTGGTCTCTGTCCTGTGTACTGTGGGATGTTAAACAACATCCCTGCCATCTACCCAATAGAAACCAAGAAGCCCTCATCAATATGACAATCAAAACCACCTCTTGTCATTGATCTCCTCCCCACTATCTTTAAGAACCACTGGCACAGATTAACCTACTAATATAGTATGTACATATTTATGTATAAATGAATATATATGTAAACATGTTGAGTATATTTAAGTCAAATGTCTCATATTCTCATGCTTTATTTCCTACTAGGGTCAGATATTTTATAAGCTCTTAAGAAATACGAATTCTCATTTCTCAAAGTAGTAAATTCATAAATTAAAAAAAATCAATTATAGCACAAGTCTCTCTATAATAGGGTATACAAAACATCCCAAGAGTATATAAATCCATACATACTATGCTGTTCATTTCAGAGGACATAGCTCGCAACCGGATTGACATTTCCAATGGATTCCAAGCCTCCTTCATCCACATGTATGTTCCATCAGAGTTAGCAGACAGAGAGAGTACAAATGAAGAACAAGCTCTGTAGTCTGTATCCAGTGAAACCAAATTATTCCCAGAAGTATATTTTGTACATTCACTCCTGTCTTCATTTCATTTAAAGAGAAAAAAAAAGATTATTGATTCACAAAAATATAATTGTTTCTCATGTCCTAAAAATCTAAGTGCGAATCATTTGATACAGCAGAAAAGCTGGCTCAAAAAAAGCACTAATAACTGTAGCATTTTCTATATCCTAAGCAATGAAAACATAAAGAGGCAAAATCTTAAAAATAACCTACTGAAATATTTTCTAATAGACAAAAAGAAAATGTACTTAGTCATCTTTCACTTCTGTAATATTTCAAAAAATGTAAATAAAGCCTCATATTCCTATGTTTCCCAAGATATTTATTTTTAAACATTAACCAGGAAACTCCTTTTCCTCTGTGTACACTATTTAACTTCATAAATAATGTAGGGTACTCATAACTGCCTCCCTATAAAGAAATAAAGTTGTTCTGGCAGTCACTTTTAGAAAACATACAGACAATCAAGGGTTTGTACATGCATCTCTATGCACTGATCTGATTATACCAGGGGACAAACTGAACAAACTGAAGGGATTGGACATACCACATGTCTATATCCAATCCCTTCAGTTTGTTCTATTTTCAAGCATATGGGCATACAAACACCAAATACATTTTCTCCAGCATTTAGTAATAGGATAATCAAACATAAGAGGAAATGTTTACCAGGTATTGTTTCACTTTCTTCAGTTTAAAAAATAAATAAAGCTCCCTCTGGATGTGTATCTACAAAAATTGCTAAACAAGAAAAATTTTTTGATTAAAAATATCAATCAGATTAGACATAACCTATATTATCTCATTTACCTTGTGGTACAGCTTTACTTGTAACAAATAGCAATGATATGCTACCCTAAAAGAAGAGATGGTTTGATGACTGTCATACCACTGGATGAGGTAAGTAGGGGAAAAGTCATTTAGAAGTACTGTGTATACTAAGCAGGAATAAGCCTGTGTATAACAGTCAAAGAACAACAAAGATTAGGAGTGGTTTTATTAACATTGTTTTAGATATGGTGAAAAATGGGGCAAAAGTCACAAGGATATGGTGAAAAATGGAGCCAAAGTCACAAGGAAAATGTTACCCCACTCCAATTTTGTCTAGATCCATCCCTCTGTGTAACTTATAGTACCTTGAAATCTATCTGAAGATAATCCTAAATGTAAGTTCAGTTATATTATCTAAAAGAAAGCAAAGAGACTTAAGGTTCGTAATATTTACCAGAGACACTTATGTCTATCCATTCATCAGTTTTACTGAGGGCTTTTTCATTTTCCTTGGGGGAATCAAATATATCCTGTGGTGGCACATTTTTCATGTTTCTCTTCTTTGAGAGACATTTCCTCTGAAGTTATTCTAGTGCTGTTAGAGTCTTCTGTATCTATAAAATAATCACTGAAGTCTTCACTTAAATCGTTCTTGTCAGAAGATGACAAGGAAGACAAGGAAATATCCACATCATCACTCAGGTATCTCATTTTAACATGTTTCATGCTCTGGTTTTTCGTTCTGTAACTTTCATTTTCAGTCAGTTCTTGGTCCTTATTAGTAGCTCTGTCCTCAGCCAAAACTATAGCATCTTCCTCTACGTATGTGTCAGCAGGTGAATTTTGATTTCCATCAACTGTGATAGTCCCAGAGAATGGAGATCGGCTAGATTTCAGTAGAGAGATAAACCATTCTATAGCCTAAAGTAGAAGTTACACCTGGACCATTTGGTAAAGCCAACTTCTTTCCACCAGCAGCACAAGGCCTATTAAACCCATACCCCAAATGTTCACTCCCATTGAGTACTTCCGACTGCCGGGAATTTCTTGTTAGCATACTTGACCGTAGAGGCACTCTAATGGATAGCTGTTGGTTTTGATAAGGCTTTGTAAGATCCACAGCTCTATTAAAGGAATGTGATCTGGTTATAGATGAAGGTGGAAGGAATGAATTCTGAATGGAGTGTGAAAAACTTTGTGACCTTACCTTTTTTTCACAATTAATAGGTTCACTACTGTCTGGGGACTGAGCTAAGCTTTCACCAGAACTGCTTCTGGTGGCACAGGAGTTTGCTCTAGGCCTTTGCATGCTACTAGCCGACCGGTTTCCATAAAATCCATTCAACTGTAATTTTGGAGTATTGACCGAAGAATATGAAGTCCTTCCTAGTAATGTGCCTTTGATAAATTTACCCAAATTAGATGGTCCAGAAAAAGACTTTTCGTTTAACTCCTCCGTAGATGACACTAACATAGTGGATGGCTTTGCTAACTTTGATGTGAATAACAAAGCACTTTTCAAACCTCCCTTTACCCCATTTTTATCAAACATTCTGTGAGTAGTAACATGTTTTTCAGGATCAATTATTTTATCATGTGAATTTTCAGTATTGTTAGGCTCTTCGGCACCTTGTGCAAAGTTGGTATTTATTTGCTTTTCTCCAATTAAATGAATGAGATGATGAACAATCAGAGCCATTATTTTTGATGTAACTTTTGATGTTATTATTCTTGGAAGTTCCTAATAAATTAACAAGTGTCCCATTTGGCATTGGCTGCAATGTACTTCCTATGGATTTTGTTCCATACTTTGGCAACTTGGAACCCAAAAATGTCTTGATTTGTGTTTTTTCTTCCATGAGCTATAAGGTGCATTTGTTCTTAAAATTTCTCAGAATCTGTGAAGAGAAAAAAGAAGTACATCAAACATTCCTAAATAAGGATAATTACTTAAATTATTATACAATATGATACTTATACTTTTATATGCAGAAAAGCTCAAAAGCTACTCATGATTTCTATAGAGTTCCTAGCAATAATGAATGCACTAATAACTTTATGTTGGAAGAAAATAAAGAACTTTTTTTAACTTTTACAAATGTATGCTATGAATGATGACCGCAAAATCCAGAAATAATAAAATTAAACTACCAAATTTGACTATGTAAAAAATAATACTTTCAGAGTACTTCTTCCAATTTCCAATCCAAGTAATTTTTTCAATTTGAGTAATAGTCTCTCCTTTAAAAATAAGAACATATGGAAAGCCATAGCCAGCACACTCAGGCAAGAAAATGAAATAAAGGGCATTCAGATTGGAAAAGAGGAAGTCAAACTATCTCTGTTTGCCAATGATATGATTATATATCTAGCAAATCCTACAGACTCCTTCAAAAGATTCCTAGATTTCATAAATACATTCAGTGAAGTCACAGGTTGCAAAATCAAAGTACACAAATCGGTAGCACACCAACAATGACTAAAAATCAAGAACTCAATCCCTTTGACCACAGCTGAAAAAAAAAAAAAAAAAACCTAGGAATACACTTAACCAAGGAAGTAAAAGATCTCTACAAGGAGAAGTGCAAAACACTTCTGAAAGAAATCACAGACCATGCAAACGAACGGAAATACATCCCACACTCATGCATTAGTGGAATCAATATCATGAAAATGACCATGCTGCCAAAAGCAGCCTACAGATTCAATGCAATTCATATCAAAATACCAACATCATTCTTCACAGAATTAGACAAAACAATCCTAAAATTCACATGGAGCCAAAAAACAATATAAACAGCCAAAGCAATCTTAAACAAAAAAACAAATCTGGAGCTATCACATTACTCGACTTCAAATTATACTACAAGGCTACTATAGTAACCAAAACAGCATGGTACTGGTATAAAAGTACATACATAGAGCAAAGAAACGGAGCAGAGAACCCAGAAATAAAACCAAATATAACCAACTGAACTTTGACAAACCAGACATAACAAAAATTGGGAAAAGAACACCTTATTCAATAAATGGTGCCAGGAAAACTGGATAGTCACATGTAGAATAATGAAATTGAATCTCTATCCCTTGCCATATACAAGATGAATTTAAGACTTAAATCTAAGGCATGAAACCATAAAAATGCTACAAAAAAACCTAGGGAAAACTCTTCTAAATATTAGTCTAGAAAGAGAATTTATGACTAAGACACCAAAAGAAAATGCAACAACAACAAAAAAAGGGACCTAATTAAACTAAAAAGCTTCTTCTCAGCAAAAAATAATCAGAGTAAACAGACAACCCCCAGAATGGAAGAAAATATTTGCAAACTATGCATCTGACAAAAGACTGATATCCAGAATCTATAAGAAACTTCAACTAATCTGCAAGGAAAAAATAAAATCATCCCATTAAAAAGTGAATAAATTACATCAATAAACATTTCTCAAAAGAAGGTATACAATGGCCAAGAAACATGAAAAAAATGCTCAACATCACTAATCATTAAGGACATGCAAATTAAAACCACAATGAGATATCACCTTATCCCAGCCAGAACGGCTATTACTAAAAAGTCCAAAAACAATAGATATTGGCATAGATGTGATGAAAAGGGAACATTTATATACTGCTGGTAGAAATATAAATCAGTAACACCTCTATGGGAAAAAGTATAGAGATTTCGAAAGAACTAAATCTACCATTTGATCCAGCAATCTCACTACTGGGTATCTACCCAAAGAAAAATTGTATTTAAAAAAACACCTGCATTGGCCGGGCGCGGTGGCTCAAGCCTGTAATCCCAGCACTTTGGGAGGCTGAGGCGGGTGGATCACGAGGTCAACAAATCGAGACCATCCTGGTCAACATGGTGAAACCCCGTTTCTACTAAAAATACAAAAAATTAGCTGGGCGTGGTGGCGCGTGCCTGTAATTCCAGCTATTCAGGAGGCTGAGGCAGAAGAATTGCCTGAACCCAGGAGGCGGAGGTTGCGGTGAGCCGAGATCGCGCCATTGCACTCCAGCCTGGGTAACAAGAGCGAAACTCCGTCTCAAAAAAAAAAAACACCTGCATTATGTATGTTTACTGCAGCAAAATTCAAAATTGCCAGATGTAGAACCAACCTAATAACCCATCAACTGATAGATAAGTGAATTAAGAAAATGTGGTGTGTATATGTGTGTGTGTGTGTATATATATATATATATATATATATATATATACATATATATATATGCATATACACTAAGGAATATTACTCAGCCATAAAAAAGAATGAAATAATGTCTTTTGAAGCAACATAGATGGAGATGGAGGCTATTATTCTAAGTAAAGTAATTCAGAAATGGAAAACCAAATACCACATGCTCTTACTTATAGTTGGGAGCTAAGCTATGTTATGCAAAGGCATACAGAGAGGTATAATGGACATTGGAGACTCAGAAGGGTGGATGGTGGGAGGGAGATGAGAGATTTTTAAAAAAACTACATAATGTAGTAAGGCATAATGTACACTATTTGGGTGGCAGGTGCACTGAAATCTAACCTCACCACTATAAAATTTATTCATGCAACCAAAAATCACCTGTTTCCTTAAAGTCTGTGAAATAAAAGTTAAAGACCATATATTTTTTTAAATGTATATAATTTTATAAAAGCTAGAAGACACTTGAAAACACTAATTACTAAAGCCATGGGAAGTATATAGGTAAATAATGTAACAGTACCAAAAAAATTCTTTTGGCATTAAGGGTTCAGTAATAAGCTGTCAATTTAGGCAACTATCTCAAAAGAATTTCCATCTAGTAACATAAATACACACTATAGTAAGTGCCAGCTTGATAATTATAAAAATTAAATAAAGTTGATTTGTCCACTAATCTCAATCTTACACAATTTATTTTATTTTTTGAGACAAGGTCTTGCTCTGTCACCCAGGTTGGAGTGCAGTGGTATGATCACGGCTCACTGCAGCCTCCACATCCCTGGCTCAAGTGATCTTCCCAGCTTAACCTCCCAGGTAACTGGGACTAAGGGCACACAGTATCACATCCAGCTAATATTTAAAACGTTTTTTGTAGAGACAGAGTTTAACTATATTATCTAGGCTTGTCTTGCACGCCTAACCTCAAGCGATTGTCCTGCCTTGGCCTCCCAAAGTGCTGGGATTAGAGGCGTGAGCCACCGTGCACAACTTGTATTTATTTTAAATATAACACAAAACTACAAAAACAAAAAGGTTCAATGCACACAAAAGAGCATAAACTAGAAACCACTAGTGCTGTCTATTTCAGTAACTTTTTAATAAATTATGACATATCATGTGATAAGATTATAAAGATGAGCTACAAATATAAAATGTTTGTCCTAATATTAATAAAAATATATGGTCACATATGCTCACTGTAATTATGTAAGAATTCTGTAAAAACACAAGGGAAAAATGGAAATTTAAAGATGCCCTAGGGTCACTGATGTTTTTAATGTAGTGTATAATATTGTCTTTAATTTTGTTTTGTTTTTTTTTAAGAGGCATGGTCTTGCTCTTTCACCCAGCTAGAATGAAGTGGTGCAATCACAGATCACTGCAGTCTCAAACTGCTGGGCACAAGTGATCTTCCTACCACAGCCTTCTGAGTAGTTAGGACTGACTACAGACACATGCCACCATGGCCAGCTAATTTATTTTTACTTTTTATAGAGGTGGGGACCTTGCTATATTGTCCAGGCTGGTCTCAGATTCCTGGGTTCAAGTAATCCTCCCACTTTGGCTTCTCAAAGCGTTGGGATTGCAGGCACAAGCCACTGCACTGAGCTAAATTAAAAAAAACTTTTTTTTTGTTGCTGTTGTTTAGATGGAGTCTCACTCTGTCGCCTAGGCAGAAGTGCAGTCGCATGACCTCAGCTAACTGCAACTTCCGTCTAGTGGGTTCAAGTGATTCTCCTGTCTCAGCCTCCTCAGTAGCTGGGATTACAGGTGACCACCACGCACCCTGCTAATTTTTAATATTTTTTAGTAAAGACAGGGTTTCACCATGTTGGCCAGGGTGGTCTTGAACTCCTGACCTCAGGTGATCCACCCACCTCAGCTTCACAGAGTGCTGACATTACAGGCATAAGCTACCATACCTGGCCAATTTTTTTTTTCTATTTCACTTCTTAAAACATTTTCTTTTTTATTGCATTTTAGGTTTTGGGGTACATGTCAAAAACAGCTGCATACATAACACACGGCAGTGTGGTTTGCTGCCTTCCTCCCCATCACCTATATCTGGCATTACTCCCCATGTTATCCCTCCCCAACTCCCCACCCACCGCTGTCCCTCCCCTATTTCCTCCCCAACTGACCCCAGTGTGTGATGGTCCCCTCCCTGCATCCATGTGTTCTCACTGTCCAACATCCACCTATGAGTAAGAACATGTGTTTGATTTTCTGTTCCTGTCAGTTTGCTGAGAAAGATGGTTTCCACGTTCATCCATGTCCCTACAAAGGACACAAACTCATCGTTTTTTTATGGCTGCATAGTATTCCATGGTGTATATGTGCCACATTTTCCATGTCCAGTCTATCATCAATGGGCATTTGGATTGGTTCCAAGTCTTTGCTATTGTAAACAGTGCCGCAATGAACATTCCTGTGCATGTGTCCTTATAATAGAACGATATATAATCCTTTGGATATATATCCACTAATGGAATTGTTGGGTCAAATGGAATTTCTATTTCTAGGTCCTTGAGGAATCGTCAGACTGTCTTCCACAAAAACTGAACTAATTTACACTCCCACCAACAGTGTAAAAGTGTTCCTATTTCTCCACATCCTCTCTAGCATCTGTTGTCTCCAGATTTTTTAATGATCGCCATTCTAACTGACATGAGATGGTATCCCAATGTAGTTTTGATTTCCATTTCTCTAAGGACCAGTGATGATGGGGATTTTTTCATATGTTTGTTGGCCTCATGTATGTCTTCTTTTGTAAGGTGTCTGTTCATATCCTTTGCTCACTTTTGAATGGGCTTGTTTTTTTTTTTTTGTAAATCTGTTTTAGTTCTTTGTAGATTCTGGATATTAGCCCTTTGTAAGATGGGTAGATTGCAAAAATTTTTTCCCATTCTGTTGGTTGCCGATTCAATATAATGACTGTTCAACCCTGGCCTAATAAGTAGAATTCCTATAATGCATAAGTGTTATTAATTATGTCAAAAGTAAATATTTAGAAAATCACACAAATGTTCAAATAAAGATAGTGGAGTGAAAAAGGACTAAAGAATGTCTTGTTACCCACTAATATGATATAAATGCATATACATATGTATATGTGATTTTTTTCCCACCAGAAACCCAACAGCTACATACAATAATACAAAAAGCTATTTAAGCTAAGAACCTATAAACTTTAAAAAGAAGTAGACAGAAAAAAAATCTGTATGATACAGTATGACTGGTAGCCTGATTACTGCCTGCAAGCAGCAGTGAGAAAGTAAGGTGAACTCAAAAACTTGAAAATTTTAAGAAATACCTCATTTGGATAGGAAAATTTGATTTGTCATGCCCTAGAGAAGTTGAGGAAAACATCTTGAGCACAGAGGCTTCAAAACCTAGGCAGAGGCATCACCAGGATCTGCCAACTTCTAAGGCCGTATACTGAGTTGAGGGAAAGATCTGAAGAACACAGAAACATATTACATCCTTAGTAGTATGAACTGAGACTGGTATAGGACATTTAACACAATCGAAGGAGATGGGAAAGTGTTTTTGCCCACAGAAGGGCAAAACCAAAGTCTTGACCTAGGTATCCAAATTAAGCCTGAGCAAGACAAAAAGAAATGGCCATACAACATATAAACAGTTTCTTGTAACACAGAGCAACCTAATAAGAACATGCATCTAATGAAAGAAAAGCCCAAAGATGAAAAGACAAAACAAATAAATTGAAAGGTTCTGGTTAAGGAAACCATTAAGAAGAAGAATGAATGGGGGGGGAGGGAACAAAAAAAAAAAACTAAAGACTTAGAGAAAAATCTCAAAATAACAAGAGTATTGAGAAGGCCAAAATGGTGGATCACTTGAGTCCAGGAGTACAAGACCAGTCTGGACAACTTGGCAAAACCTTAACACTACAAAAAAATACAAAAATTAGCCAGGCATGGTGGCACACACCTGTTGTCCCAGCTACTCAGGAGGCTAAAGTGGGAAGACAGATTGAGCGCACGAGGTCAAGGCTGCAATGAGCCATGATCACACCACTGCAGTGTTCCAGCCTGGGTAACACAGAGAGACCCTGTATCAAAAAAAGAAAACAAAGGAAGGATGGAAGGAAGGAAGAGAGGACAGAAGGAAAAAAGGAAGGAAACAAAAAGAAAGTTAAAAAAACATATTGCAGACCAAAAAAAAAAATGACAAAAAAATCAAAAGAATTAGAAAAAAAATCTAGGACAAAGGCTGAACAGAAAGATAATTAGTATCCCTCAAATAGAACAATTAATTAAATGGAAGAGAAAAGGCAGAAGAATATAATGGAAAATATCCCAAAAATGAAGGTGAAAAAAATCTATACAAGGAAAGAAAAAATATACCAAATCACAGATGGAAATAGATATCCTAGTTAATAAAATACCAATAAAGAAATAATTATCCAGAAATACAAGCAGACAAAAAAAATCAACTTTAAATTTTTTTTAACTTGGAATATACAAAGGAAGTCACTAGATATCCTCCCAAAGAAATGCTGGGGATTCTAGAAATAACTTAACCCTATAGGAATCACATTAATTTTACCTTTAAAATTTATTCTAAATTCACCATTTCCATTCCAGAATTTTAGTTCTTATGCTCATCATTATTTCCAAGGATTCCTACATTTATGTCAAGATTCCAACCTTACTTCTATTTAAACTCAAGAGTTATCTTCTTAAAGCACAGATCTGGATCACATCATTCTACTGATTAAAAAACATGTGTGAGACCAGGAACAACAAAATAAAACCCAAAACCCATTGTACAGGGAGGACGCTACTCTATTTGCTTCTACCTTACCTTTGTTATGTACTTAAGCCAAGATACATTATTTGTCATTCCCCAAAATCCATCCTACACTTTCTATCTTCTATGCCTTTGCTAAAGACCACTTTGAAGATTCTATTAGCCTCAAAGTCCAAAATCACCACATACACCAATGTTTTCCATAAAAATTAATCTTACATCATTCTCTATTCTCTTCACAGCAATAATATAGCAGAGTCTGTCTTCTAATTATGTGCCTGTCTATTTGACCCACAGGAATGTAAACCTGCTGAAAACATAAACTGAGTCCTATATACGATACTTTGAGGCCAGCTACAGGACTGCAAATTTAATAGATCCTCAACTTATAGGTAAATTAATAGTGTCTTAATGAACAATATAAGTAAGGAAAGACTAAAAAAGAACTTTGTTTTGTGAACCTATGATTGACTGGTAATAGCTCCCTTGAGCAGTATGTTGAAAACGAGTCTGAGGCCAGGCAAAGTGGCTCACACCTGTAATCCCAGCACTTTGGGAACCTGAGATGAGAGGATCACTGGACCTCAGGAGTTGAAGATCAGACTGAGCAACAAAGTGAGACCTCATCGTGTCACTGCACTCCAGCCTGGGTGACAGAGCAAGACTCCATCACAAAAACAAAAATAAAGAAAGAAAAATAAATTTAAAAATAAATTAACATTAAAATTTTTTAAAAAAAGATTCTGAGGTCAAATCTAGCTTCTGAAGTAGTCACATGATCAAGCAGCAATGTTTGCCAGGAGCAGAACAAGGGACCGTGGCAATATCCATGCCACACAATGGTCTTCTTCATTTTTGATAATGGTCTTTTCTACGAAACATACTCCCATACCCACAACCACTTTCAGTATAAACATAAGAAAACTGGTAGTGACATGACATATTAGGGTCATTTTGTAAATAAATAACTGACACATGTTAAAGATGAAAGAGCCCGAGAGTCAGAAAGGCTTTAATTAACATTTCCCTGCCTGTCACAAGTAAACCATGGAAAGAAAATTCTATCCTTTCCCTTCTCTGTATCTCTATTTTCCTGCCTAAGATGAGGGTAATGCATGTTATCTCCCAAGAGCATCCTAAGTCTTAACTTAAAGGCACAAGATGAGCTCAAAAAACAGATAAACTGTTACTAGTATTTGTGGCTGTACCACTTTGTGGAGGAAAGGAATAATGTTAGAACCTGAATGTGCTATTCTCTATTAAGAATATTTATTGATTTCCAAATGTACAAATAATTTCAACACAAATGCTATCAATCATCTTGAACTTTGGTCTTAAGATAAACTAGTCTGACAGCTCCACTATAAAGTTTACATTATGAATATTATCACTTCATTTGATGAGCTACCTACTATCTTCAAATGTTCATGAAACTTTCCCTTACATTTGCTTATACTTTTGAAGTAAAATAAACATTGTTGAGTCTGCCTCATTTTGGTAGCCATGCTGACTTTCATGCACTTTACCTAATTTGTAATCTGTTAGGTGTCTAAAAAATGCATTCATTAACAATTTGAAAAAACATGTTCCCTATATCATCTAATGATATAATCTTCTATGAGACACTTTAATACCATCTGTGACCTTTAATTTAATGGTGAACTAAGACTAATTATAGTACTTGGAAATGTCTGAGTCTTTTTAGTTTCTGGAAAAATAATTTTTTAAAAGTATAGTACATTGATAGTATTGGTATTTCATATTTTAAAAATTTTTTTCAGGCCAGGCATGGTGTCTCACACCTGTAATCCCAACACTCTGGGAGGCCGAGGCAGTCAGATCACCTGAGGTCAGGAGTTCGAGACCAGCATGGCCAATATGGTGAAACCTCATCTCTACTAAAAATACAAAAATTAGGCATGGTGGTACACACCTGTAATCCCAGCTACTCAGGAGGCTGAGGCACAAGAATCACTTGAACATGGGAGGCAGAGGTTGCAGTGAGCCGACATCACACCATTGCACTCTAGCCTGGGCAAAAGAGCAATACTCCACATCAAAAAAAAAAAAAGAAAACTACTAATAAATGCCTTTTTTAAAAACTGTAAATCACGTTTCTTGCTTTTAAAAAGAATCTACAACTTAATAAGGGAAAAGCAGAAGCAAATATTAAGCACTTACATGACAGGTACCATGCTTACCACTTCATCCTATTGTTCAATCTTCATAACATTTTAAGGTAGTAGATTTCATCCCATATTAAATAGCTAAAACCAAGATTCAGAGAGGCTAATACACTTGTCTAAAGTCACAAACTCATACACTGTCAAAGAGAATTCAGGTTCAAGTTTACCTGATTCCAGGGCCAATGAAAACTGCCTTCATGACAAAGGAATGAAATACAGTCAATGAGCCACATAATGATGTTAGTCAATGATAGACTACATTTACAACAATGATCCCATGAGATTACAGTGGAGCTGAAAAATTCCTATAACATAGTGACATGGTAGCCATTGTAACACTGTAATGCAATTACTTTATTTTTTACATATTTAGTGTATCCTGTGTGTACAGTGTTTATAAAGTCTACACTAGTGTGCAATGATGTCTTAGGCCTTCACATTCACTCACCACTCACTCACTGACTCACCCAGAGCAACTTTCAGTTCTGCAAACTCCATTCAAGTGCCCTATGCAAGTATACCATGTTTTCTCTTTTATATACTGTTTTATTGTAACTTTTCCACATTTAGATAAACAATTCTGTATCATCGTGTCACAAGTGCCTGTAGTATTCAGTACAGTAACATGCTGTATAGGTTTGCAGCCTATCAGCAAGAGAGTATACTATATAGCCTAGGTCTGTAGTAGGCTATACCATCTGGGTTTATGTAAGTATACTCTATGCTGTTCGCAGAACGACAATGGCCTAAGGAGGCATTTCTCAGAACAGATCCCGTTCATTAAGCAATGCATGCCTGTATTCTGAGAAGCTTACTGACAGCAAGGGACAAGAACGAAGGAAGGGACTGAATAGCTAGTGTCAGAGGAGAAGCATAAAGACTGCAAAGGGCCTAGATATTAATTACAGACATTTTACAGAACAGTAAAAGCCGTTACTTTTCACACTCCTATCATATCCATTACCTCATCATCTGAGGAACCACCCACTCACTTTTCTTTAGTTTTTCAAATAATTTTTTACAAGGTATAAATGGTCTGCACTTTAGGGATTTAAACAGACATAAATTTGTTACTAAGTACAAGAGCAATTAACTGAACAACAACACTGATGACTATACATGTATAAGCAGTTACTTCTGAAATCTGCTTTCACGTTCAGATAACTAGATCAGAATTTAAAGTTTTTTTAATTTTTTTAACCTTATGTTACTCAATTACTTCTTTCTTATTCCTTTTCACATTTTTCCTGGCTGTCATCTGTGGCATAAGTTGATTCAAAGCCTTGATGACAGCAACCAAATAAGCAAAATTGGTAACTTTAGCCAAAGTAAACGTTTAAAACAGTGCACTTACTTCCAGATTCTTCAAGGCTTTAAAAAGGACATGCCACGCTCAACACAAAGCCTCATTATTATATCAATTTGGCCTTTCTGTTCTCCAGCTATGACTTCATTTTCACTCACTTAAATGGAATTCAAAGTAACTTGTAAAAGTTAGGCTCAAAAGGAATTTGTGGTTTAACAACATTAAATAAGGTTATTATACAGATCCAATGTATATTACTTCCTGAAATTTCAATTTAAAAAACAAAAATACTAAGAAATAAAAAGAAACCAGAAGTTCCCCTGACTAAACAATAAAAATTTGTCACTCCAAATTTTACCAGTTGGCACAGGAACACAAACTCAAATACCTGTAGGGCATGCAAATGTCATTAATATGCAGAGGGGGTTAGGAAAAGATGACACATGCCAAACTACATGAATACTAAGCGATATACTGCCTTTTAAAATAGTAGAGAGGTATAACAATTAAGTACAGCATTTTACAAACACTGGGTCAAATCAGAGCAAGCAAACATTTAACATTTCAGTCTATATAAGATCTGCTTGAGCAAAGTTCTCTAAATTAAATTAAATTAAATGGGCATAAAGGACTGGGCTGTAGGAGCTCCAGCATCAGGGAGAAGAGTAACAGGAGTAATATTAACATAAATGGAAGACTACTAGGCCATAAATTCACTAATGGCACATACTGGGTTTGATTCGCTAGAACACATTACTCAACCCCAAGCTTGCTCAGTACATGACAAACAATAAATACCTAAACATGAAGCATTTTGTAAAGAACTACATACATTAGAATTATAGTTTCATAGGAAGATATTAGCGGTAGTTTTTACATAATAGAATATAACATGGCAATGAAGACCTAATTATTGCTATATGTAACAGTACAGATAAAACAGGATCCTTTAAACAGGATCCAGAGACTTGAGAGGAAACTGGTGTGGTTCCATTTATATGAAGGTCAGATTTCCATTTTCGGTGTAAAAAGCTGCAATTAATATCACTCTTACCTAAAAACCTGGAAAAGCCAGATAATCTTAAAAATCATAACCTTTCATAAGCCCATCAGAAAGCTGGTATTATAAGGCAGCCAAGTTGACCAAATTCCAAAGGGAGACAAGCCCCTCCAAAAAGAGATGGGACATTTACGGTTTCACTTTTGGCTGAGCATAAGAGACAGAAATGACCACAATAAGGAGAAGTAATAAGCTAACATTTTAATGTCGGCTTAAAAGCCAAATGTGGATTAGCACAACAGCAAGCTCTTCCACATGGACCTCAACTTAGTGTTCAAGAGAAAAATATGGGAAAGCCCCCTCTTAATGGCATACACATGCAGGAGGTGATCAAAGGCTGCACCAGGAAAACATAAAGCCTCTCACTTTCCTGCCTCCTCCTGTCCTCTGAAGCAAAAGCCTTATACTACTGGGGAAGAAGAAGCAAGACTTCTCACCCAAAAACAAAAGAAAAAGTCCACTGCATCTGGGGGAAACAGAATGGAATGTGAGATGTTCAGTTATTCATTTATGTGAGTGTAAGGTCACAAACTGATTAATTATAATAATATGTGTTAGAATAGAGCAGTGGTTCCACAGTGCTTGTGTGTATCAGAATCACCTGGAAGACTTCATTAAAACATGATCTCTGAACTCCACTCCCAGAGTTTCTGAACCAACGTATCTAAGGTAAAGCCTTAGAAATATGTATTTTTAACAAGTGTCCAGGTGATGTTGATTCTGCCAATCTGGAGTTCATATGTTGAAAATCCCGGGGATAGAGATTAACTCTGCAGGGGGTGGCTAACTGAAAAGGTGTTGACTGAGAAGTTGGCAACGTGATCTGGATGGTGTAAAATTCACCAAGACTGCATCATTTAAGATGTATGCATTTTACTGTATGTGAGTTATACCTCATTTATTAAAGTTTCCCTTAAATTACTTCATAACAATGTCATCTAATTGAAATATTCAGGAAATTGCCCTTTAAGGGATACAGAATAATTAGTCTGTGGTTTAAGCCCTATTCTAGGGTGGTCAACTCAAAACTATATTTTGTGTTTGGCATTCCTCCTGGCTATAACCAAAATGCATTTCCTGAATATGTGTTACATATAATACCCAGGACCAGGTGAGGACTTAACACTAAACGAGCTTTTCATAGTTGTGTACTCTACATGTTAGATCTAGCCCAAGGAAACAGCAAAGAGAATGAAGAGAGAAGAGATACCTCACCAAGACTTGACAACAAATGGAAAATGAAAGATAAGAGAAGTCTGGATTACTCCCAGCTTTATAATTTGGGCAGCTGAACGACTGGCAGTATCATTAAGTAAAATGGGAAAATGAGCTGAATAAATGAACAAGAGACAATAAAGACAGCTGGAAAATAAAAGGTATAAAAGAGAAACAGGGCCAGGCATGGTGGCTTACAGCCATAATGCCACCATTTTGGGAGGCCAAAGTGGGTGGGTCACTTATCAGGGAGACCAGCCTGGCCAACATGGTGAAACCCTGACTCTACTAAAAATACAGAAATAAGCTGAGTGTAGTGGCAGGGGCCTGTAATCCCAGCTACTTGGGAGGCTGAGGCAAGAGAATCGCTTGAGCCCAGGAGGAAGTTTGCAGTGAGTGGAGATTGCAACACTGCACTGGGCGACAGAATGAGACTCCACAACAAAAAAGGGAAGAAGGGAAAGAAAGGGAGGAGGGAGAGGGAGAGAGAAAGGGAGGGAAGGAGAGAGAAACAGGAGAGTGATGCTTTGGAAGACAGTGTCAAGAACATGGGCATGATGGTCTAAGGTTTACAGTGGGTTTAACAATTAGGAACTATGTCAACAGATAGTTTCAGTAATTAGAGGAAGCAAAAGTAAAATGCTGGGAAAGAATTAGTACAAAATCAAGGCAAATAAAGAATGTGTGAAATGTGCTTGGAATGGAATA
Source organism: Callithrix jacchus (assembly GCF_049354715.1). NCBI lineage: Eukaryota > Metazoa > Chordata > Mammalia > Primates > Cebidae > Callithrix > Callithrix jacchus. The sequence continues at coordinate 39,258,753 of NC_133513.1, forward strand.
CAGAAGAGTTTTGCTGAATGAAAGGTTCATGTAGCAGAAGATAAGAAAAGTCTAAATCAAGGGCTTTGAATTCTAGATTTTATTTTTGGAGTTCATTCTGTGAACAGAAGGAAAGGCATGTAACTTTTTTTCCTTTTTAAGACAATTTTCTGATGACAGGGTTCAGGAGGAACTGGAATGACAAGAGTTAAAGTAGGACTAGCTACTAAAAGGTCTTACAATTACCTAGACATAGTAATAAGGACCTGAAAGAGATTGGCAGTAGCCAAAGTAAAAAATAAGAAATATTTGAAAGAGATATTCTTTATATTCCCAGGCTGCCTTTGACACTGTGATATGATAATGTATTACATATATATTTCGTCCCTGCCCTGGTTCAGGACACACAGCTCCTAAAACCCGGGGAATCTCCAAAGTGATGAGTGTCTTTTGTATGCTAATGAGGACTGACCACAGGATGGAAGCTGGTCATCAGAAAGACCAGATCATGAGTACAGGGTTGGGACTTTTCAGCCCCATTCCCCAACCTCCAGGGAGGGGAAGGGGACTGAAGGTTGAGTTCATCACCAATGGCCAGTTATGTAATCAATCATACCTATGTAATAAAGGCCTCCATAAAAGGCCAAAAGGACAGGGTTCAGAAAGCATATGGATTGCTGAATACGTGGAGATACCTGGAGAGTGGTACACCCAGAGAAGGCAGAGAATCTCCATGCCCCTTTTCATGCCTTACCCTTTTCATCTCTTCCATCTGGCTGTTCATCTATATTTTTTGGAATATGCTGTTTAATAAATAGGCAAACATAAGTCAAGTGTTTCCCTAAGTTCTATGAGCTGCTCTACCAAATTAATTGAACCCAAGAAGGGGGTCATGGGAACCCCAATTTATGGCCAGTCACAGGCACAGGTCATCATCTGGAGCATGCACCTGAAGCGGGTAGGGGCAGTCTTGTGTTATCCTTATCCTAAAGGATTTAACACTACAGGAAGACAGTGTCAAATTGGGCTTAAATTATAGGACATCCAGTTGATCTTCACTGGAGACTCTGGTGTCAGAATTGCTTAGTGTGTGGCAAAATAATCTCCAAACATTTAGTGTAAGTGGAGCTCTGTGACCAGGTGCTGTGGCTCACTCTTGTAATCACAGCACCTTCAGAGGTCGAAGTAGGAGGATCACTTTAAGCTAGGTGTTTGAGACCAGCCTATGCAAGATAGCAAGACTCTGCCTCTTTAAAAAAAAAGGAGTTACAAAGGCCAGGTGTGGTGGCTTATTCCTGTAATTCTAACACTTTGGGAGGCCAAGGTGGGAGGATCTTAGAGGCCAGGAGTTTGACACAAGTCTGGGCAACATGGCAAGACTTCATCTCTACATAAAAATGCTTTAAAAAAACTTAGCTGGGCATGGTGGCACACACTTGTGGACCCAGCTACTTGGGAGGGCACATCAATTAAGTCCAGGAGGTCAAGGCTATGGTGACCCATAATCAAACCACTGCACCCCAGCCTGGGTGACAGAATAAGACACTGTCTTAAAAAAAAACAAAAAAAAAAAACGTGTTGTACTGAGTGTTATGAGAGAGTAGAAAAAACACTGGATTTTTTTTTCCCCATCTTTTTAAAAATTTATTTATTTTACTTTAGGTGCATACTATATCTGGCATTTCTCCCCATGTTGTTCCTCCCAACCCCCCACTGTCTCTCCCTTATCTCCCTCAACTCCCTCAGTTTGTGATGCTACTCTTCCTGAGTCCACGTGTTTTTGTTGTTCAACACCCACCTATGACTGAGAACATACGGTGTTTGGCTTTCTTTTCTTGTGTCAGTTTGCTGAGAATGATGGTCTGGATTCATCTAAGTTCCTACAAAGGACACTAACTCATCATTTTTTTATGGATGTGTAGTATTCCAATGTGTATATGTACCACATTTTCTCTGTCCAGTCTATCATTGATGGGCATTTGGGTTGGTTCCAGGTCTTTGCTATTGTACATAGGGCTGCAATGAACATACGTGTGGATGTGTCTTTATAGTAGAATTGTAGTTCTTTGGGTATATGTCAAAGAGGAAAAAAATAAAAACAGAGGAGAAAAAAAATTCAGACAAAAATAGAGATTTGGGTTAGAAAATAAATAATCAACAAGTCTTATTTGCTAATAAAAAGAAATATTTAATAAGTATAAATTTCCTAAGACACTTTAGGATACGACTGTCTTTAAGAACACTTTTTAAATTGCTCATTTGTATATTCTGTACAAACTGAATGATGTAAATTCCCAATCAAATGGGTTAATCAAAACTGGATCAACATTATATAATTATTTGCTTTCTCATTCATTCAACATAAAATTTATTGAGTGTCTATAAGTTGGGGACAAGAGGAACCTGCTATGAAAGCAAACAGTAAAATACAGCAACTACTACAACAAAATAACTGCGTAATGTTAACAGGAACACAGATAACAGAATATAATGAAGGATAGATGGAAAAGGCATAATGAACATGTCTAGCAGCTTTCTAGGAAGAACAGGCATCTATACTGGGCTCCTAAAAAAAAGATAAAGTGATGGCTAGGTGCAGTGGCTCACGCCTATAATCCCAATACATTGGGAGGCTGAGGCGGGTGAATCACCTGAGGTCAGGAGTTCAAGACCAGGCTGGTCAACTGGTCAACATGGTGAAACCCCATGTAAATTCCCAACCAAATGGGTCAATCAAAACTGGATCAATCTTGAATAATTATTTGCTTCTAAAAATACAAAAAGAATTAGCCAGGCATGGTGGCATGCACCTGTAATCCCAGCTACTCAGGAGGCTGGCGGGGGCAGAGGTTGCAATGAGCTGAGATCTTGCCTTTGCACTCCAGCCTGGGCAACAAGAGTGAAACTCCATCTTAAAGAAACAAACAAAAGATAAAAGTGATTTAAACAGAAGATGAATGGTATTCTATTTAAAAAAAAAAAAAAAAAAAAGGAATAGTGGCTGGGCATGATGACTCATGCCTATAATTCCAGCACTTTGGGAGGCCAAAGTGGGTGGATCACCTGAGGTTGGGAGTTTGAGACCAGCTTAACCCACATGGAGAAACACCATCTCTACTAAAAATACAAAATTAGCCGGGCATGGTGGCACATACCTGTAATCCCAGCTACTCAGGGGGCTGAGGCAGGAGAATCCCTTGAACCGGGGAGGCAGATATTGTGATGAGCTGAGATCACACCACTGCACTCCAGTCTAGGCAATAAGAGTGAAACTCCATCTCAATAAAGTAAAATAAAATAAATAATAATAAAGGAATAGTATGTGCAAAAGCAAAGAGATATCTAAGTATTTCTCATTATCATGGAACCTCCTCTTGGAGGACTGACTACCTGTATGCTAACAAAAAATCTGGTCTTAATTCTATAGTCCTATGGTAAGAAACATCATGTGTGCATTAGATTCCCTTAGGAAGGCAGGGCACGGTGGCTCAAACCTGTAATCCCAGCACTTTTCCCAAGGTGGGAAAATTGCTTGACCCTAGGAGTTCAAGATCAGCCTAGTCAACATAGCAAGATATCCTAGGAGCACTCCAGATCCCCTGAAGCATGTGCAGGCAAAAGGTGGGTAAAGAGGCAAAAAAAGAAAACTAACTTCTGCAAAGAACAGGGAGCCACAGATGACTTTTTAGCAAAAACAGAACTGGTCAGATCTGAGTTTCAGAAATCCAGAAGTCAGGAGCATGGATCAGAGGCTAAGCTAAGAAAATCTGGAGAAAGAGCAATAGAGGGTTAAGAAGCAACTGCAATGATGCTCCTAAATATTGACTACTACTTACTCAAACATAAACGAACCACTAAAAGAGACTTATAAAGTGCTATAACTGTAATACGTGCTTTCAACATAGTTTCTGAACTCATCTCAAACATCAACTCGATAATCATAAAGAATTATGGTAAAATTCAGTCAGGTATATTTGAAAAAAAAAGAAAGGGGTGGTGAAGAAGGGTAGCCTGGCCTGGAAGGCCAGGTGTGCTGACTCACACCTGTAATCCCAGCACTTTGGGAGGCTGAGGTGGGTTGATCATGAGGTCAGGAGTTCAAGCCAAGATGGTCAAACCCTATATCTCTACTAAAAATACAAAAATTAGCTGGAGGAAGTGGCAGGCACCTGTAATCCCAGCTACTCAGGAGGCTCAGGCAGAGAATTGCTTGAACCAAGAAGGAGGTTACAGTGAGCCGAAATATGCCACTGCACTCCAGCCTGGGCAACAGAACAAGACTCCATCTCAAAAAAAAAAAATTTGTGGAAAAGTTGCTCATTTTTTCTTAGATTTAATTTTTATTTTTAAAAAGGTAAAACTATAACAAACAGGTTGCTAAATCAAAATTTAGTGGCTACTACAAGGCAAGCACTGCACAAAACTTCTAAGAATAATCAACAGAGAAAAATAAGTTAGCACATATACAGCTATTTAATTCATTTTCTATTAATTCATAAAAAACCTTTGTTCATCATAGATAAAAACAACAGTTTTTATATTAATAAAAATTCACCCACTCCACCTACTAGAAAGTAAGTAGGGGTCAAGTGTTCAACATCTCTCCCCAGAGGCCATGTTCGTTTGAAAGAAAGAGAAAAATTACATGTAAAGACATATACGTGATGATGAGGGACCTTGGGTGCACAGATTAAGATACAATTAATTTATGTTTCAAAGAAATAGATCCTGTATTTCTTTCTCTGTTGAATCATTTTGTTAATTACATATACTTGTATTGTGAAAGTAAAAAATTAGAATGCTAATTTCACTATGCCAAAAGAAAAAAAAGTAAGCTGAAAGTAAGTCACAGAAGAAGCTGCCTTTCCTTTTGTTCTTGTTTTGTTTGTTTTTGAGATGGAGTTTCTCTCTTGTTACCAAGGCTGGAGTGCAATGACCTGATCTTGGCTCACTGCAAACTCCGCCTCAAGAATTCAATAGATTCTCCTGCCTCAGCTTCCCAAGTAGCTGGGATTACAGGCATACACCACCATGCCCAGCTAATTTTGTATTTTTAGTAGAGATGGGGTTTCACTATGTTGGTCATGCTGGTCTCAAACTCCTGACCTCAGGTGATTCACCTACCTCGGCCTCCCACCAAGCCCAGTCCCCTTTTGTTTCTAAGCTGATAGCTACACATAAAAAGTTAAATATGTCCATGAATAGCCTACTTGGTGTTCACCATATCTTATGTAAAGCACCAGTTTAGAGGGCTAGACAAATACATAACTGATTATTCCCCTACCTGCTCCTTTTCTTTTGCAATGTGTGGATTCAGTAATGGGATCATTTCCTCTCTCTTGCCCCTCCAACCTGCTTTTTCCATTTAAATAATGAAACTCAAAATCATCTTTGGAGAAAGACACAGACCTGTCTCCCTGGCATACATCCTTAACCTTGGCAAAATAAAATTCTAAATTGACTGAGACCTGTCTCAGATACTTTTTGATTTACAGTATGTATATATAAGAATACAAAAAAAAAAAAAAAAAAAAAGGAAAAAAGCACCTATCTTTAAAAAAAAATTCCTTGACAACTGGCTATTCCCCCCAGCTACCACCCTGGCTTTTACCTTCACTTTATAAACAATTCCTTGAAAAAAAGTCTATCCCAGCAGTCTACAATTCATTTCCCCCAATTCTCTCTTAATCCCACTCCAATCAAGTCTTCACTTCCACCACTAAACCAGTAACAACTTGTTAAGGTCGCCAATGATTTTCATATTGCTGTATCTTAGTCCTTAATCTAATAGCATCTGACACAAATTGGTTACTCACTTGCTCCTTCTTAGAACATTTCACTTGGCTTCATTGATTCTACTCAGTCTTAATTTTCTTCCTTCTTCATGGGGATGCTGCTTCTTGGTCTTCTTTGCTAGTTTCTTTCCCTCTGAATACATTACAGGATCCTAAGGCTAACTTGTGGGACTTCTCCAACCATACTCACTCCCTAAATTATTTTAATCCCTTCTCGTGGCATTAAAGACTATCTCTCGAATAACTGGAAATTTATATATCTCTAACCCAGACCTCTGCTGTGAACTGCAAACTCATGCATACTCAGCTCTCTACACAATCTCTCCACTTAGATTACTAACTTCAAATGTCCAAAATTGAACTCATTATTTCCCCCCCAAAACCTGCTTCTTCTGCAATCTTACCCATCTCAGTAAATGTTAATTCCATGTGTCCAGTTGTTCAGACCAAAACTCACAGCCCACATTCAACCCATCATTAAATTGTTGGCTCTGCCTTCAAAATGTATATAAAACAGGAGCACTTGTCCCAATCCCTGCCTAAAATCATCCTCCACCCAGGATTACTGCTGCAGCCTCCTAAACTCATTATGCATCACCCCTGACATTCTCTACATAGCAGCTGAGAGTTCTACTTAGAACAAGCCAAAACTCTGGTGGCTTCCCACCTTTTAAAAGCCAGTGTCATTGGCCTACAATGCCATATATGATCAGACATCTCCCCCAACTCAATCCACCTCTCTGACCTCATCTACCAATCATTTCCCCTCAATGCCTCCACTGGCCTACTTGACACTCCTAGAACAGGTCAAACAAGCTTCGGCCACAGGTTTTTTGCATTCCATTTCTGTCTTCATCAAGTACTCTCTCTTAAATATCTGCATAGATCACATTTTTACTTCTCTAAGATCGCTGCTCAAATGCTAGTTTTTTATAGCCTTCCCTAACCACCTTAGATAAAATAGCAGCTTCCCCCTCACATGCTCTTTTCACCTTATCATGCTTTATTTTTCCCACAGGGATATAATAGCCAACATATCACACATATACTTTTTTATCTTCTGTATCTTGTTTTTAGAATGTAAAATCCACAAAGGCAGAAAACTGTCTTATTCACTGAACTATTCCTAGCAAGTGTTTAGAATACATTTCTTGAATAAATGAATGAGAAAAATCCAGACTGAAGATCTGTTCTGTAAGCCAGGATTGAAGAAATTTAGAGTGTAGAACATCTCTAAGTCCTGGAAAAACAGGACTCCAAGAAAGGCCACAAGGCTGGGCATGGTGACTCATACCTAGAATCCCAGTACTTTGGGAGGTCAAGGCAGGCGGATCCCAAGGTCAGGAGTTTGAGAAGTGCCTGGCCAATATGGTGAAACACTGTCTCTACTAAAAAAAATACCAAAAAAATTAGCCAGGTATGGTGACGCACACCTGTAGTCCCAGCTACTTGGGAGGCTGAGGCAGGAGAATCACCTGAAACTGGCAGGTGGAGGTTGTAGTGAGCCGAGATTGCACCAGTGCACTCCGGCCTGGGCGACAGAGTAGACTCCGTCTCAAAAAAAAAAAAAAAGCAAAGAATGGAAGCAAGGCCACAACAACAGCCAAGTCTACAACTCTAGCTGGTACCAATAATAAAGGTTGACAAGCCATACTATTCCTAAACATAGGAAAATATACTTGAGGAAAATTTTTAAATAAAACAAAACAAAACAAAAAGATGGCTATTCTTGCCTCCCCACCCTTGAAAAGAAATATCACCTAAATATTTCCTGAATATTTGAGCCCAGCCTGGGAAACATGGGGAGACCCTGTCTCTGAAAATTTTTAAAAATTAGCCAGGCATGGTAGTACATGCCTGTAGTCCCAGCTACTCAGGAAGCCAAGGCAGGAGGATAGCTAGAGCCCAGGAGGTCAAGGCTGCAGTGAGCCATGATGGCACTACTGGTGACAAAGTCAGACCCTGTCTCAAAAAAAAAAAAAAAAAAAAAAAAAAAAAGAGAGAGAGAGAAGTAGAATGCCGGGGAACAGAAAACATTTGCTCAGATACAAGATGTCACGGAGCTGGCTTTTCAATACCAGGCACCAAAACAGAGATCACAAAAGGACCAAAACCCTGAGATGCCCATCACTCCTCAGCTAAAGAGCCATGCCTTGCATTTCTATTCCCACACACAGACCTCAAGATACAGGGTAGGAGGCCATGCCAAAATGAACAGCTGGGAGCAAATGTCCCTCATGGCAGGGACTGAAGCAGTAATGACTCTCATAACAAAGGGAAGGGAGGAGCTTCACTCATGCTTTTTCTGTTTTCCCCTTCCTACTGTTCTTACCAAGGCCAGAAACCAGGTAGATGAAAACCAGAGAAGGCAGAGAACAGAGGGTAAGGATGGCCAGAAGCAAATGGTTGTAAGAAAAAATAAAGAACAAATTCCTTTACCAAGTAACTCACTGAAAAATAGACACATGAAGTTAGGAACTGACCAAGAAAATGTAAAACAAGTCCCTATGTCTCATATAACTATAAAGTACAAAGAAAACAGATTCTTATTTGGAATAATCTGTGGCATTTTTAAGACCGACAGTCTTCAAAAATGATCCAACTACATTCAAATTAAGCTACTGATCAACATAGAAAAGGAAACAGGTGAAAAACTTCAGTGCTCAGGAATCCAACCTTTAAGAATCCTCTGGCTTCCCAATGGCTCCAAACCATAATATAACCAATCAGAAGTCTTTAAAGGTAGAGAAGTAACTCTACAGCATTCCAATGCAATCAACTCAGCAGAGAAGAGCTAAAAACTCAGAGATTACATCTCACATACTGTGACTGGTCAATTCACTTAAAAAGAAAGGACTGTTCTCATTGGTTAATCTCAATAGGCTGAATCACACCCCAGCATCAGCACCTGTAGCAAGCAGAAGTCAGAAGTCAGAGAGGCAGAAAGCAATCAGATACTCAGAAAAAGCTTGGCGGGGAGGGGCGTGGGGGCCATAGGGGGATCGATCTGTAACAAAGGAAAGACAAAGTCACCCCATACAACCACTCATCAGCTTATGACAGCAGGCCACATAAACCACAACTGTTTGTAGCCTGAGATGGCAGCATTCTACATCCTCACATCTGTGCTAATACTTTCCTCCCCTCTGCTCCCTCCCTGATGGCTCTTTCCCCATCCTCCCTGACAACTGTCACATTCTAGAGCTCCTCTTCCTCCACTCACTCTTTCATTTTGGTGATCTGGTGGTTCCCAGTTCAGTCTCTTGATGTCTTTCTGAATTATCTCATCCTATAGTCACTCATTCCTCTACCCAGTCCCTATCCTTGACAAGCACACTATCCAGTGGGGGAGACAGATGTGTCACTAGAATAGGTAAAATACATCACAGTCAATTCTGTGAAAGAAATATAAAAAAGGGCTGTGAGCACATATTCATCTGTCATTACCCCACTCTATGTCTTCCAAATCAATACTCTGCCTTCTCACTCTCTTATAAATCAGTTACTAAATCCTGTATCTTTCCAAAATATCCCCTGATCTACACTTCTACCTCAAAGTTTAGGCTTCATTTCTCACAAGACTATTTCAACCACTTCCTATTAGAAACATAATTCAATATATAGCCACTTTGTCACATGAGCAATCTCCCCAAAAGAGATAACATACCATATCATCCCCTTGCTTTGCAACACCTAATCTTTCCAATGTCTAAGAAATGAAGTCCAAATCCTTGGCATCAAATAGCATCTTTTAAAAGCAGGCTGAGTTCCACTTCAAATGCTCACGACCTATGTTATCTTTGGCAGGTTATGGTCTCTAAATTTTCATATCCACAAAATGAACATACTAAAAGAACCTATCTTCTAGGGTTGCTGAGGACTATGTAAGAAACTCAATGCCAGGAACCAGGACAAAACCCAGCACTCAAGGTAAACTATTATGCTGTGCGGTCTCATCTACCTAGAATGGCCTACTCTCCAATAGGAGCAGATTACTAAGCTTTTCTTTCACATATTTTAGAATGATTAACAAGAGCTAAAGACAATCCTCTGGTTAATCTTGAACAGACAAGAATTTCAATTAACCAATAAATTGCTGTCATAAAATTTTAGTTTATCAAAAGTTCACCATCAATTATTAAAAAATAAGTACCTATTTTTTTAAAAAGTTGGATTTTGTTTTGTTTTCCTATTTAAGTTCAGAAAAAAAGAATGAAAACATAATAATGAAGTTTTCTATAACATAAAATACACATAAATGAAATCTGACCTCAGTTGCATATTAACTTTCTAAATATGTATACATAACCAAATGAACTCCAGAAGCTTAAGGAAATAAAAGTATGCATCAGATAGGAGCATGACCTTCATTCTCAGGTAACACAATCAAAAGACAAAAATCACTGACTTTTTTTCTTTTTCTTTTTCTTTTTTTTGAGACAGAGTCTCACTCTGTCACCAGGCACCAGGCTGGAGTGCAGCGGCCTCCACAATCTCAGCTCACTGCAACCTCCACCTCCTAGGTTCAAGCAATTCTCCTGCTTCAGCCTCCTGAGTAGCTGGGACTACAGGAGCACACCACCACGCCCAGCTAATTTTTGTATTTTTAGTAGAGACGGGGTTTCACCATGTTGGCCAGGATGGTCTCAATCTCTTGACCTCGTGATCCGCCTGCTTCGGCCTCCCAAAGTGCTGGGATTACAGGCTTGAGCCACTGCCCCTGGCCCACACTGACTTTTTTCTTTTTCTCTTTTTAAATAGAGACTGGGTCTCACTATGCTGCCCAGGCTGGTCTCAAACTCCTAGGCTCAAGCGATTCTCCCACCTCAGCCTCCCAAAGTGGTGGGATTACAGGCATGAGTCACTGCACCCAGCCACACTGATTTTAAAATAGATATACAATAATATAAATTTAATAATACAAAACCTACAAAGCCTATAATGAGGAAAAACAGATCAGAAATATTTTTCAAGAGATTAATATATTTATGATACTAGTGCTAATGAAAATTGGTGAGAAGATTCCAATAAACTTATGGATGATGGACAAATAAAGGAGAAAATAAAACTGGAAGAATACTGCATTTGCTTTTCTACTATGGACTATGACGTTAGACTGCAAGTAACCTTATCATCGTTTTTAAAAAATAAACTTTTAAAAGCAAAATCCTATAAAGTATGATAGAACTAGTCAACCAAACTGTACTGGAGTCAGTGGAAATTAGTATCTTTTAGAAGTAAATCTGATATATTTTTCAAAATTAACAAAATCTTCATACCCTCTGACTTGTAATCCTGCTCCTAGGCCTTTAGCTTAAAGGAAAGAAGCAAAATGATGACCTATACACTAACTGCATTACCTGCAAAATAATAAGAAATCTAGATGTGCAATTATTAAGAAATAAGTCATGTAACACTGTATAATCATCTAAAGGTATAAAAACTACAGCAAAAATGAAACATCAAATATGAAAGCAAATATTCAGCAATTACATTTATGCTTTATTGTTCAAAATCACTTAGATATGACAGAAGATAAGAAGAAAAATTAAAAGTTTGTTTTGATTCTTAAAATTTCTTTGACCATTCAGTTGTTTGTAAGATAAAAAGCCTTTTGGAATTGGTCAGGCCCAAGCCACTAAGTACTCATTTCAAAACTGACTTTTTAGAGGCAGCCACAATCATCCACTTTTTCCCCCAAAATTCTATCACATAGGAATAAGATAGACTCTTTTCACAGATCAGCCACATAAGTAATTTTAGCCATGCTATTCGCCAGCTGCAACCTTCTTATATTAAAATCTCATTTTACCATCAAAACTTAATTACATGTGAGATCTCTATATGGTGATCAGAAGTCACTTGTTATGGGGCATCTGGAGAGAGGGCCCCAAGCACTGATGTTAAAACTATCTGGCTGAGTGGAATAGTGAAGGTTAGGTTTCTCTTATATCTCCAAATGAATTACCATGTTTCTCAGCCACAAGGGTTCTAAGTCCCTAGGAGTGACAGCTATGGATTCAAAGAGGGATAATGTGCAAGCAGATTTGCACTCCCTCTGAAAAAAAACTAGCCACTCCTTGATTTCACCCAAAAGCACCATGGAGTAGCAAAAAATGTACAATCACAAGGTCAGGAGATATGAGATATAGATGAGCCTAAGCAATCTCAAACAAGTTATTTGTCTTTTCAGGTGGGAGCTGTTTAATGCTAAAAATTTTTAAGTTAAACCAAATAATCTGTTAATTCTTTCAAGTTCAATATTCTATTAATTTAATAGACCCTTTATTCAGTACACCTCCAATTGCTCACAACCCCCATTAGAATTGTAAAACAATTAAAATTTAGAATTAGGAGACTGGGAGCAAGAGTGAAATACAAAGATGGTCAAACCTGGACTGTAATCCTTGCCTTCCCTTTCTACCTGCATGACTCTGGGCAAATTACTGCACCTCAAAATAAGTTGTAGGACCAATGAAACAGCAATCCTTATTGGTCATGCCCTTAAATTCCTGTGTCGTAAAGAGAATCTGTAAAAACATAACTGGGATTTCATTCCTAACCAGCAACAATTTTTGCTTCATTCTTGGATATTTAAAACAACCTTGTGCATTCTTCTTTTCTAAATTATCTGATGCTGAATGCAATGGTCTTAACATATTTCACCTATCCTACCGCTATATTCAAGACTCGGATTATTTGTCAAAAACGCATTGAGTAAATGGTTTTGAGCATTTGCACCAGACTGTGTTAGAGTTGCAAAGTTCTGTTCCCTTAAGAAGCCCAAAAACCAGGCTGGGCACAGTGACTCAAGCCTGTAATCCCAGCACTTTGGGAAGCCAAGGCGGGTGAATCACCAGGTCAGGGGTTCAAGACTACTCTGACCAACATAGCGAAACCCAATCTCTACTAAAAATACAAAGAAATTAGCCGGGTGTGGTGGTGTGCAACTGTAATCCCAGCTACCGGGGAGGCTGAGGCAGGAGAATCTCGTGAATCCGGGAGGCAGAGGTTGCAGTCAGTCGAGATTAAAGCCATTGCACCCTGGCCTGGGCAACAGTAAGATACACCCTCTCAGAAAAAAAAAAAACAAAAAAAAAACGAAGAAACCCAAAAACCTGGTGGAAACAGACATACAAACAAATCATTAACTACCAGATATCAAATACTAACTGCAGAATGTACGAATCAGTTAAGACAAGAGGGATGAGCTGTCTAGATAAGCCTCAGAGATAACACTTTAGTAAGGTCTTCAAGGGCAAGTTGTTTACTAAGTAGAGAATTCTCAACAAAGGAATACTGAAAAACCACAGAGGAAGATGTCATCTTCAGAGAACTGCAAGCAGTCTTACATGGAGAGGGCAGGCATAATGGTAGAAGATGACACTAGAATCTTGACAAATACCACTAACATGAAGGACTTTGAATTTCATCGATATAGACTATGGAGTCACTGAAGGACTTCTAAATATGGATTCGAAGTCCTTTCTTCCACCATACAGTCAAAGGAGTTGAGTCACAGCAACAAAAACGCGGGTCTGAATGCAGAAAGGTAGAATTTTTACAGAATTCTTAATGGAGACTTTGCTTGCTTTCAGGATGGCTTCTAGCGCCTTCTTAACTATGACTTATTAATACGATGCTGAAGTACCACAGTATGAATTATGGCTAAAAGGTTCAACAAAGTGTGCATTTTTAACCTGAAGATTATTTGATCCCAATGTGTTGAGAACACAAACGAAAACAAAAAATAACAGTAAAGAGTTTTCATAAATTAAGAGAAGCAAACAGTAATGAAGTCCAAGAGAAAGAACACTGATTTCAGGCAAACACTCAGGAATATTTACATCGTTATCACATACTGATGACGGATAAGATGTTTTGCACCTATCTTTTGCAGGAGAGCATCTTAAATTCCTTTTGGTTAAAGAGTAGCTGCCATCTCTAAAGTCTCTAAACTAGTCTAAAATAGGATGCTCTAAAAACACTGGCCAAATTTATAGGCTCTGCTATATTTTAATGCTCGGGAAAAAAAGGAATGCCTTTTTTTCTTTTCTTTTTTTTTTTTTTTTTTTTTTTTTTAAGACTGTGTTTCACCATGTTGGTCAGGTTGGTCGTGAACTCCCGACCTCAGGTGATCCGCCCGCCTTGGCCTCCAAAGTGCTTGGATTACAGGCGTGAGCCACTACGCCCAGCCAAAGGAATGCCTTTCATATGGCCATTTTGAAAAGCTTAAAGCTCAATTTCTCATCTATAGGAGTGAGCAACCAACACTCTAATCTGAGACCACAGAGTCCTTGCATCAGTCATTTCCACCGCGCTAAGGCCTAGTCTGGGAGCAGCCAGCCTCATTGGCCGCGGAGCCCACACACATGAATATGCAATTATTGAAATGAAAACTTAAGCTTTGCCACCAAGGGCCACCACGAAGGAGTCCTTTCATTCCTCCTTTTACTTTCGCAAGAAAGTAGGTGCATTAAAAATAAAATGTATGAAAATACATGTCTAAAGAGAAGAGAGAAGATCTGAACCTACGCAACGGTGTGCCCCGCCAAAGTTTCACCTCAGGATGTGTTTTAGGGTGTGTCTTTGATTTAGCCCTGCAATTAATAAAAAAAAAATCCCACTCCTTCGGGGAGCCCCGGTACTTTCCTCATCCACCCTCACAAGCTACCAGGCTCTGAAATCACTGAGTACCTCAGCCGCGCCCTGATTTCCCCTGAGAGACAGCGGCGGCCGCGGCCCGAGGCCCCAAGCAGTTACAGCAGCAGGGACGGCGTCCTCCCGCCTCCCAGGTCAGCGCCCGCCCCGCGTCCGAGGGGAGCTAGAGAGGCTCACCCTGGAGGCCGGGGGACAGGAGGGCGCCACCACCTCAGCCCGGGAGCCCGGGCCTCCGTCCCGCCCCGGACTGCGCGCCTAGTCCTGGGCTGCCCCCGGAACCCCGCTCTTACCGTGCGGAGGTCGCGCTGCCTCCTATGCCGAGGCCCGGCAGCAGGCCGCCCAGCGACCTGCGGGCCCGAGGACTGACGGTGAAGCTAGGGCCGCCCGTCACATCTCCGCAGTCCCGGCCGCTGGAACCGCAGCTCCCAGCATCGCGTCCGGGGCCTGAGGGAGCGCCGGACTCCAAAACCGCCGCTCCCGGTCCCTCTGCCGGCGGCGGCCTGGACTCCGCCCTCCGAGGTCCGCGAAACCGCGCAGCCCCGCCCCGCAGCGGACCCGTACGCAGGTGCGAGCCTCAAGGGGCTACGGTGCCCGCCCCACCCCCTGATCCGGCTGCACCCCACCTCTGGCCCTGCCCCGCCCTCGCGCCGTGCTTTCCCAAGCTCCGCCCCACTTCTGGCCCCGCCCCCTCCACTGACCTTGCTTGGCTGCCTCCTGACTCAGGTTTTTGCTCGGCCCACGCAGTGACGCCAGTCTTGCGGTCGACCTCACCTCTAGCGGTCCCTTGGACTACATTTGCTGCCTGACGGTGATCAAACCTGACAGCTCCTTCTCCAGGATGTGAAAAGTGAGGAGCGGTCTGAGCATTGGGCCTGACTGAACCACGCACCTGCCTTCCGCTTCAAAACACAGGATCTTGCTAAGGCTGAGAGGAAGGGGCACCTCAAATGCTGATCTGGTTTTCTTTTTTCTTTCTTTTTTTTTGAGATAGAGTGTTGCTCTATCACCCAGGTTGGAGTTCGGTGGCGCTGTCGCAGCTTACTGCAGCCTCCTGGACTCAAGCGATCCTCTCGCCTCAGGCATGCATCTCCATGCCTATGAAATAATTACATCTAAGACCACACTGGTCAAAATAAACTATCACATATTGACCTAACTACACGGCTAATTTTTATATTTTCTTTTTAGAGACGGGGGGGGGAGTAGTCTCACAGGGTAGTCTCAAACTCCTAGGCTCAAGCCATCCTCCCACCTTGCCCTCCCAAAGTGCTGGAATTACAGGCGTGAGCCACCGCTCCTGGCCTATTGGTTTCCTTTGCCAGAAACCAGGTCCTTTGGGGTGTTCATCTCCCAGAGGCCATCTCTTCCTCTCTTTTCTTCCTCGACCACGGCCAGCCCTGCCCCTGAGAGCCCTCAGCCTGGAAGCCTTCCGGGCCTGGCCGGCTGTTTAAAGCACTGGAGCTGCCCTTATCTGGTTGTAGACCTGCAGTTCTCTTAAATCCTTGTCCGCCCCAACAGCTCAATTGCAATAAATAACATTTCAGGAGAACTGCTTGAAAAATAAAAGTTCTTTCGTGTCTGCAGATCAGTGATACTCAAATGGGAAAAGCAGAGGGAATGCCTGATTTGTATGAGCACATTTCATTTAATAATATACCTTTATATTTAGAAAATAATGTCTTTTAAATATCAGTCCCTAAAAGATTTGATTGGACAAAAATGTGAGTGCCCAAAATGTTGAGAAAGACGTCTAAGCGCTGTGCAATTTCTCTTTGGATTAAATGAGATTAGAAAAGCAAATACCAGGCTAGGCGCGGTGGCTCACGCTTGTAATACCAGCTCCTTCCTTCCCCATCATTGCCCCCATTTCTGAGGTGCCCCTTCTATTTGGAGCTTGATGACTTTATGTAAAAAAAAATGCAGATTCACCTAGCATAATGCCAATGCATAGTTGACTGTTCCTCTACCTCCTCTTTTCACATGTGCAATGTGGATTCCATGAACGCTGATCAAAGCCTCGCAAGAATGCAATCACTTGCCTCTTTCATCTACTCTCCCCTTTTTCTCTTTCTTCTACTGCCTGCTTGTTCCCCTTTCAATATTGAAGGCCCCACATCCTCTTTGGAAAAAACATGGATCAAAGATATTCCTGTGATTTGTGTGTTCTTTTTCCTAGGCACATCCTCAACATTGGCAAAATAAAACTCTGAATTGACTGAGACTGACTTCAGTCATTTTCTTTGATTTACATGAAGAATCCTGCCTACCATGCTACCTCTGTGTTCAGCTCAGGCCTGGACCCCCTACATTCATGGTCCCCCAGCCCAGGCATAACAGCAGGCGGGACAGTCAGGAAACCCTGGTAAGGAACACTCTTGGGCTTCCTTGAGAGGGTGTGGGGGCAAAGAACAGGGGGAAAGGAGTAGGCAGCCAGCCGGGTGGAGGCTTTAGACAGGGGACCATGTGCTCAGACTGACAAGCTGCTCCAGGGGCCCTGGAATGGCTTCTCGAGCTCTCCTAGGACTTGAACCAGAACTGACAGGTTGATGGGGACTGGGAACAGGAGCAGTAGTGGAAGAATACATTCTCCAAAATCCTCTCAACAGTTTTACTGGCCATGTAAAACTGTTGACATGAGCCAGGATTCTCTCAAACTTATCTGCCCAATGCAGACATTTCTGTAATAAATATTTCTTAATACTTCCTAAACACACACACACACACACACACACACACACACACACACACACGGTTTTTCCAAAGTCAGTATAATGCCCTCGCTGAATAAAATAAAAAGAAAGTAATTTATAATAAAAGAATGTTCATTTCATCATGTAAATGTTCAGGCAGGCCTGCCCTTGAAGACAAAGTGAATAGTAAGGTGTTTGCACCTGTGTGTAGAGTCAACATGAGTATGGCAATGTGTGGTATAACGCATTGCGTTGGTCTTGGATACAGACTGTCACAGTGTGCTATACCAGAGACATGAGCACTAGGAGGGGTGTTTCCACTGGGGATGTGGCTTTAAAAATGCTGCCATTGACATTTTGGGCTGGATGAATAAGTAAAAAAAAATAAAAAATAAAAACGCTGCCAGTCCCAGCTTACCTCACTCCCCACAGTAGCTGTATTTCTAGAAAAATGCCTTACATAGAAAACTCTGCAAAAAGGACTTTATATTTACATGGAGTTCAAATCTAGGCCCAAATAATTATAAAAACATTTCTCTCTTGTGTGAATGTCTGGGAAAGCATTTGAAAGTCCTAAGTGACGTAGGACAACTGTATCTGCATCTTACATGTGGAGAATGTTAGAATCCTCACCCTGTCCACTAAATGTCTATGGTGCTGCCCCATCCATATGTCCACTATTCCACTTAACAAGGACCATGACATTAAGGGGTGCCCAGAGAATGGGCATCCTATGTATGTGTGGTTCTCTCACTTTTTTGGAAGGCCTAGAAAACAAAAACGGTTCCTGCAGAATTCAATTATAAGATACACCCAGTGGAGATTCCACCAACTTGCAAATTGTGCCGGGTGGAGGTGCTCTCTGTGGCTCCCTTTCTGCTGACCTCACACTTCTGCTAAAGCATATCACTCACTGGTGACAGGTTCATTATTTATTAACCTCAGACTCGTGCAAAGCAGCCAGTTTGGTCTCCACTTACTCATTTGTTTTAATTAAACCCTCTAATTTTATTTATGCTGCCACAAACTGATTAACAATTTGCCAGCAGAGAGCAGGAAGTCTTAAAAAGCACCTTGAAGAATCTGTGGGTCTCAAAACATAAACCTCACAGAAATGAGGTGGGTTGTGGGTGAGGGCTCCTGCCGGCTGGAGGAGGTAAGTTGTTGAAGCCTCACCATTTCCTACAACCTTGGAATAGCTTCTGGGTCTAAGATCTGGGGCCACCAGGAGCTGATGCATGGAGAGAGTATCTCTTTGTCTGACATCCCTGAAGCTGTGGGAGAGGGGATGGGGCTGGTATGGTGTCCTGTGTCCCTGGAGGACTGAGACTGTGGGTGGGGGCAGTGGAGATCTCAATCCCGAATCAGTGGCAGACATGGACATTGATCCAGCCAACTACAAAACAGTTTGGTTGTGTTAAGGTAGAGTTGGGCCTTGGGTGTTGGGAAAAGTTGGAAAAGGGCTGGAATTTGAGCTAAATCATGGAGGACTCCTAGAATATCACCAGACTGACTAGCTGGAGAGGACATGAGCAAACATTCAGACATTCAACCCTCCATTCTCCAAAGGCCAGGCATGCCACTAGTTCAAAATGTTAGGGAGAGAAAAAGGAATGGGAGACTGTAACAGGCTGAATCGGGGAATTTTAATCTGGTAATGTACAAGTGTGAATTCCTCAGCCCCCCACCCTCACAATAACCACTACTATCAGTTTTGCCTTTTCAGATTCTTTTTCTGATCCTGAAAGTGGGGAGGAAAGAAAACTTGGTCTCTTGCCCTATAAGTTTGGCTAGTATTCTGATACATGGTTAAAACCTTTGCCCCCTTTCAGGCAAATACTTAGTTTACTTGGGTGTGATAATCCTCTGTCCTGGTCTTCAGCAGTGAGGTGCTGGCAGAGGAGACCACGTAGCCTGCCCTCCCTGTGAACCTCTCTCTCCTCTGTTCCCTGCCCCAGCCATACAGAATTTGGAAAGCCATGAAGATAGTCCCATGTAGGGAGCACTGGCTGGTGGAGGAAGCTGCCATTGCTGGCTCATTCCTGCATCTCCTCTGAAAGCTGGTCTTCTGTACAGCCTTTAAAGTCCTGAGGATCTGCTTGCTCCACAATAACTGTGCAGTGACCCGCTGGCTCCCCCATTGCCTTTGTGCAAATAGCAGGTCCTGTCTGGTATTGTAAGCCCTCAGAGGGAGCCAGCTTTTTGTCCTCCACATCTTTGGCAATGAGCATGTGACAGCTTTCGGGGTTACCTCCCATATTTGTTAGCTTTTGCTGCATGACAAGGCATTAGAAAACAGTGTTTAATAGAATTAATATGCGTGATTTCTTACAATTCTATGGGTCAACTAGGAAATTCTCTGGTTTGGGTCAGCTTTCTGACTGCTGAGGTCAGCTAAAGGCTCAGCTGTGCTGGATGGTGTAGGACAACCTTAGTCACATGCCCCGAGTTGACCTGACATCCATGAGAACAATGTTGGACTTTGCCTTACAGAACTGTCAGATAATAAATCTAGGTTGAGACAAAAATAAAAAGAAATGTATCCATTGCCAAACCCCAGGTTATAAGGACTCACCCTTAGATTTTCTTCTAAGAGTTTGAGTACTTACATTTAGAGTTTGATCCATGTTGAATTAATTTTTGTATATGGTGTGAGGTAGGGTTAATTCTTTTGCATGTAGACATCTACTTGCTCCCGGATCATTTGTTGAAAAGACAATTATTTTCCCACTGAGCGGCCTTGGCACCCTTGTTGAAAATGAATTGAGCATAGACAGATGAGTTTATTTCTCAACTCTTAATTCTAACCCATTATCTATATGACTATCCTTATGCAAGAATACTTTTTTAAATGTAAATGCAATCATGTCACTTCCTTACTTAAAACTCTCCAACAGATTTGATTTGCACTTAGTATAAAATTTCATGCCTAGGTTACAGAGCTCTAGATATTTGGCCCCTTTCTATCTTGGTTTCAGTCAGAGTCCCAGTTTCTAGTCTGAAAACTTGCCAACTTTGTGCCTTACCCTCTTTACACTACTGCTTCCTGTGAAGAATCTTCTTCTGCCTGATCCTCCTACAGCTATATTCTTCCTGTTATTCTGACCAGAGTTGAAATGTCTCCTATTAAGATACCACTTCATACCCACCAAAGAGGCAGCCCACTTGCTCTCTGTTAACCTGTTTTATGTTCCTCAATAGTATTTATTACTTTATATATTTGATTTTATTGCATTTTTAATTTTCTTCCTCTGCTAGAATGCAAATGCCACGACAGTAGGGACCTTGTCTGCCTTGTTCACCTCATGTCCCCCACAACCAACAGAGTACCTAGCTCCAAGTAGTCACTCAATAAAATGAATCTGTTGAAATGGAAAATGCCCACATTCATTAGGTGGTGTTCTGGTCTCTCTCATGGCCATTTGCTGAATAGCAATCCCTGAGAGTAGGTTAATTTTAAAGGCAGTCACACTGACAATTAAAGAATAAACAAGTACAATTGCCCCATGATGTATGCATATCAAGATCATGTGATAGTTGATTTTAGGTCAATTTGACTGGATTAAGGACTATCTAGATAACTGGTAAAGCATCATTTTTGGGTGTGAGTGTGAGAGTGTTTTCAGAGGAGACTGGCTGTGAGTTAGTGGACTGAATGGGAAAGACCCCCCCCTCACTGTGGGTGGGCCCCATCCAATCTAAAAACCTGGACAGAGGCAGAAGAAAGGGGAATTTTTTTTTCTCTCTCAGAGCTGGGACACTCTTGCTCTTTGACATCAGAACTCCAGTCTTTGGACTCCAGGACTTACAACGGTGGCCTCCTGGGTTTTCAGGCCTTTGGCCTCAGACTGCAAGTTAATCATCGGCTTCCAGGTTCTGAGGTTTTAGGATTTAGACTGACATTCCAGGGTGTTCAGCTTGCAGATGTTCTGTTGCATAACTTCTTAGCCTCCATAGTCACATGAATCCATTTCCCTAGTAAATCACTTCTCATACACCTCTATTTCTATCCCTACTCTAACTCTATCATCTCTGTATTGTTATCTCTATCTCTATGTCTCTCTCTAGCTCTATCACTATCTCAGTTATCTCAATCTCTATCCCTACCCATACCCCTGCCTCTATCTCTATCTCTACCTATCTCTATCTTCCATCTCTATCTCTACCTATCTCTATCTTTATCCATCTATATCTCCATCTCCATCTCTCTATCTCTATCCTATTTGTTCTATCTCTCTATAGAACCCTAATACAGATATGATTCTCTTTTACTTCTACAGCTTTTATCTGGAATTAGATATCCTGAAAACATGTCCATGCCCTCGGGTTATTCTTTACTATTGCTGCATTCTTATTTATGTTCACATTTGCAATCATATTCCTCTTATATGAATAACAGATCAGCAGTAACTTTTCCTCTTGTGTTCAGAATCATTATAATTTCAAAATCTCTTCATGTATCTTCAAAATCTCTATTATGTATATTAATCCATCTTTTAGATCAGCTTCGAAGAGTAAGATGATTATTGGAGATTATCAAAATGACCCTAAAAGATTACCAAAAAAGCAATGTCCAAAATAAATCAGGGAGGATCTTGACAAAAAGTCAGGACAGAGACAAAGTTGGACAGAACACAGGAAACAACGAGAAAAAGAGTAAAAAAGGCACAGAACACCATGGTAAAGGTGGGACTAAAAAGGAGACTGTTCCTCACTCCTACCTTTCACCCTCCCACTATAGACATGCATACACGCACACACACACACACACACACACACGATTCAATGAAATCTTTTTTTTAACTAATGAAAAACTGTATTTACTTAGAAGCATTCAGAATGTCACAAAACTGAAACCACTTTTGCAAAATCATGACAGCAAGAGAAATCTGACAAAGCTGACTCCATCTTGCTTTCAAGCTAGCCTTGTTCATTCCTAGGTGTAGGCCAAGCCAACTTTGGGAGGAATTTAGCTTATGGTTTAACTGGTAAGAGCCCTTCCCAAAACTAAACTGCCTTTGTAAAACTAATAAAAGTCCACAAGATTAGTGTTATTTGCATCCAATAGTACCCAATATTAAACACAGTTAATAAAGAGATCTTCCAAACAGACTTTGTGTGGGCAACAAGGCTGTTTTATTTTATGCTTGGGTGCAAGCAGGCTGAATCCGAGAAAGGACAGGCCAAGGGAGTAGGGGTGGGAATTGGTTTTATTGGTTGGGGCAATATTTTAGGGGGTAGGGGTGTTATAGAGTAAGATTAGTTATGATGGTGGGGGTGGGGGAAAGTAGTATACATTACCATAAATTCAGTTTTAAGATGGTAGAGTGGGGTGGAGGGATATTCAAGAGCAGTTAAGATGGCAGGGTGAGGTGAGGTGTATTCACATTATCACAGTAACAGTTAAGATGGCAGGGTGGGATGAGGATTATTCACGTTATCATAATGACAGTTAAGATGGCAGGGTGGGGTGAGAAGTATTCACATTATCATAATAACAGTTAAGATGGTAGGGTGGGGAGAGAAGCTCAATGTCCAGGGGAAGCTCCGGTGGCAGGGATAATGGTGAACACAGGCAGGGGATGGGGGGTGATTAGCCTAGGCAGGTAGGACGTCAGACTTTCTGGGTCCAGGCATGGAGGCCTGACAATTAGGACTGTGAGAGTGGCCTGAATCTTGCTAAAATGTAGGTATAGTTAAACAAGTACCAATTATTGTTCTGGAGGTCACAAGATTTGTAACTGCCCCAATTATTCCTGCAAATAATATCACTTTTGTAGAACCTAAGCTTGGCCTTTTGAGATGTCTTTTCAGACTTTTGCATTTCTCATGACCAGAAGGCTCCATCCAGATCTGTTAGTCAAGACTCAACCAGTCCTGTGGCTCCCACCAGAAGCAGACTTAGCACATGAGGACCATTTTCCCACACCTGTATGATTACATTCCCAACCAATCAGCAGGACCTAGTCTCTAGTCCCCTACCTGCCAAACTATCTTTAAAAACTCTATCCTCAAAATTGTGGGGAGGCTGATTTGAGTAATAATAAAACCCTGGTCTCCCATTTACTTCGGTCTACATGTATTAAACTCTTTCTCTATTGCAATTCTCCTGTCTTGATAAACTGACTTCATCTTGATAGTAGGCAAGAAAAACCCATTGGGCAGTTACAAATTAGCAGCAATGCAGCAACTTTTTCATTTATTTTCAATGAGAGTGTTATTCAGTTAACAATTAATTTGATACAAGCCACATCAGAGCAAACTGAAGATGAAGAAACCATCACCCCTATATGTAACTGATTTGTACTGTGTACCAACAAGAACCTGCTTGAAATTTCCATGCCAATTTACAACCCACATACTGTACCAGGCAAGGTTAGAGTCTATTGAAAATATCATCAGGGCTATCTAAAGACAAAGTAGGTAGTGTGTTGGCTATAAAACAAAGACACTGTATAGTTTAAAAACAAATTTTACGTATTTCAATTGTTTTTAAAATGAGTGAATTATATACAGAGGGGTTAAATGCTTTATAGACAAGAAAAAAAACTGGGCTAGAACCAATTTATTCATCATCATCATCTTCATTTTCTGTGTTTCTCCTCCTCATCTTCATCTTCCTTTTTTTTTTTCTTTGCTTTCTTCAGCCTTGATGACTCCCTTTTTGGCAGGCTTTCCTTTAGCTTGGTATGCAGTAATTTCCTTTTTGTATTTTTCCTTCAGCTTCTCAGCTTTCTTTTCCTAAGGCTGCTTGTCATCTGCAGCAGTATTATTATTCCGGAGAAAAGAAAAACAGCTTAGAGCATTCTGAGCTATGTGAAGTATGCAAAATTCATCCTGTCCACAGAGACATAAGTATGGGACTTCAGTCATGCCCTCTACACCCATGCCCGGGGGCAACTGCTTACCGACACCTTGTTCCTATCTACCTCACCCATTATCTTCATGTTCCTGGAATTTGAATTATCTCCATGTTCCCACACACAGAACAATGTATAGACAATCAATAGCTTATGTTATTTTAATGTCAATTCTTGGCAAACAACTGAAAAACTTCCTCTCCTTTTTTTTAAAAAACGTATTTGTGCCAGGCTCGGTGGCTCATGCCAGTAATCCCAGCACTTTGGGAGGCCGAGGTGGGTGATCACAAGGTCAAGAGATTGAGACCATCCTGGTCAACATGGTGAAACCCTGTCTTTACTAAAAATACAAACGATTAGCTGGGCATGGTGGCGGGTGCCTGTAATCCCAGCTACTCAGGAGGCTGAGGCAGAATTGCCTGAACCCAGGAGGTGGAGGTTGCAGTGAGCCAAGATCACGCCATTGCACTCCAGCCTGGGTAACAAGAGCGAAACTCTGTCTCAAAAAAAAAAAAAAAAAAAACCAAAAAACAAAAAACAAAACAAAACAACAAAAAAAACCTATTTGTAACAGAATGTATATCCGCAGCAACTTGAATCTGTGCTCCCAGGTTGCAGTCCTCAAGCTTGGCCCAAATAAACTCTCTACTTGTATTAATTTTGCCTCAGCTTCTTCCTTTCATGCCAACTCCACTTCTCTCCCAGCTTCTCTGCAACATCCCCAAAGGACAGTCCAGATGGTTTCCTTTCACTCTGGAGCAACAGAATAGAATAAGAAAAATGCCGGAGGAGTCCTCTTGTGCACACTGAAATTCTTGAAGTTGTTATTTGTTTCTCCCTTAGGAGGAAGACAGGTTTTCATTTCTCTTTTACATCAGGCCTTGTCTGCCTTTGGTATGTCTTCAGGCAGGTATGAAGAAACCATCACCCCTATATGTAACTGATTTGTACTGTGCACCACCTTTCCCTTTAGCACATATAGACTGCCACATCTCTGACCACTTCTTAATAAACTGTGAGAATCTGACTGAAGCTTCTGGGTACTTCTGCTCCTCCAGGCAAGTCTGCACAAAGAATGCATATGATGACATTTCATCTCTCATCTTCTTAGGGTCTCCTTTGCCTATGTTTAGTTATTTCTCCCAGTGCCCATTTGGCTCTCACTTGCCCTGGCTTACTCTATGGAGCTCCATGTTCTGCAATTGAAACTGCCTTTGCAAAAATTGTAACGGAGACAATTACTACAGGAAAGACATCTGACCTGATTCCATCTTGCTTCTAACCTCCAAGTAGTCCTTGTTCATTCCTAAGTGTAGGCCTAACTAACTTTGGGAAGAACTTAGTTTATGGTGTTTTGAAACAAAGGTAACAGCCCTTTACCAAAATGAATCACCTTCCTGCCTGGGGACTAGACTGCCTTTGCAGGATTAACAAATTTGCTGCAAAGTTAGAAATGGCAGCCAGGCACGGTGGCACACGCCTGTAATCCCAGCACTTTGGGAGGCCGAGGTGGGTAGATCACGAGGTCAAGAGATCGAGACCATCCTGGTCAACATGGTGAAACCCCATCTGTACTAAAATACAAAAAATTAGCTGGGCATGGTGGCGTGTGCCTGTAATCCCAGCTACTCAGGAGGCTGAGGCAAGAGAATTGCCCAAACCCAGAAGGCGGAGGCTGCAATGAGCTGAGATGGTGCTATCACACTCCAGCCTGGGTAACAAGAGCAAAATTCCGCCTCAAAAAAAAAAAAAAAATGGTTTCTGAGTCTTGCAGCTGGAGGCTACAAGATTCTAAACCTTCTCAAAAAGATTTTAAACCTTCTCAAATCGCTCCTGGGGATAATATCACTATTGTAAAACTTAACATCAGTTCTTGAGGTATTTTGCAGACCTTGCATTCAATGAATCAGCTCGCACCACCCAGATTGATAAAACTGGTTCATCTGGTCTTGTGGCCCCCACTCAGGAACAGACTCAGCACAAGAAGACCGCTTCTACTTGCTGTGTGTGATTTAATCTCTGACCTGACCAGTCAGAACTCATGACTCACTAGCCTCTACCCACCAAATTATCCTTAAAAACTCCCATTCCCAGCCAGGCACAATGGCTTACACCTGTAATCCTAGCACTTTGGGAGGCCTAGGAGGGCAGATCACTGGAAGCTAGGAGTTCAAGACCAGCCTGGCCAACATGGTGAAACCTTATATCTACTAAAGATATAAAAATTAGCTGGGCATAGTGGTGCTTGCCTGTAACCCCAGCTACTCAGGAGGCTGAGGCATAAGAATTGCTTAGATCTGGGAGACGGAGGTTGTAGTGAGCTGAAATCACACTCCAGCCTGGGCAACAGAGAGAGACTGTGTCTCAAAAACAAAACAAAACTCCAATCCCTGAATTCTTAGGGAGACTGATTTGAGTAATAATCAAACTCGGTCTCCTGCACAGCTAGCTCTGCATGAATTACTCTTTCTCTATTGCAGTTCCCCTGTCCTGATAAGTTGGCTCTGTCTAGGAAGCAGGCAAGATGAATCCACTGGGTGGTTATGTCAGAGGTGTTTAAACCAGAGCGACTCCATCTTGTATAGGGTCTGGGTAAAATAAGGCTGAGACCTACTGGGCTGCATTCCTAGGAGGTTAGGCATTTGTA
Organism: Callithrix jacchus; assembly: GCF_049354715.1. NCBI lineage: Eukaryota > Metazoa > Chordata > Mammalia > Primates > Cebidae > Callithrix > Callithrix jacchus. The sequence continues at coordinate 39,285,385 of NC_133513.1, forward strand.
ATTACAGTATGAGATAGGAGGCTGGCACAAGACACAGGTCACAAAGACCTTGCTGATAAAAGGATGCAGTAAAGAAGCCAGCCAAAATCCACCAAAATCAAGATGGTGGTGAAGTGACCTCTGGTCATCCTCATTGCTTATTATATAATAATTATAATGCACTAGCATGCCAAGAGACACTCCCACAAGCACCATGACCATGTACAAATACCATGGCAATGTCAGGAAGTTACCCTATATGGTCTAAAAAGGGAAGGGACCCTCAGTTCTGGGAACTGCCACCCCTTTCCCAGAAAACTCATGAATAATCTACTCCTTGTTTAGCATATAATCAATCAATAACCACAAAAATGGGCAACCAACAGCCCCCAGAGCTGCACTGCCTATGGAGTAGCTATTCTTTATTCATTTACTTTCTTAATAAACTTGCTTTTATTTTACTCTATGGATTTGACTCAAATTATTTCTCGTACAAGATCTAGGAACTCTCTCTTGGGGTCTGGATCGACCTCCCTTTCTGGTAACATCTTCCTGGTGAACCATAAAAGGGACTATACTGAGGAGACCCCCCGACCCGAAGGAATTTGACTGCAGCACCAATTGGCTAACTTTGGGTACATGGTGAGGCACATTTTATTCAGGTAAAGGATGAGATTGGGTTAGAGGCCCAACTTAGGCGGGTTAGGTCTCTCCTAAGAGAGGGAGTGTTAAAGGCCCGTCTTAATAAAAGGCAAGGATGCCTGACCGAACGTGGACTTAAGGCCCAACTTAGGAAGTCTAGAGTCCTTCCTAAGATTTATGGGGTTAGAGGCCCCTCTCAGTAAAGTCCTTCTTGGTTAAAAATGGATTTGGCACTATGAAATGTTAACTATTATTCTCTCTGGATTAATCTGTCGTGCACTCTTTGGTGATGGCTGTGGGTGAGACAATTAAGCATGTACAGGACCGGGGACATGGAAAGCTTCTTTCTCCTCAAAGAGGGACAACTGAGAGCTGATGGGAGTGCTGAAAAAGATTCCTTTGTGACTGACAAGAAGCCACCTGAACTGGTTCAGTGTCACTGGAATGGGTGGGTCTTTCTCTGGCCTCCATGAGCTCTGAGACAATTAAGCTCTGAGACTTGCCCCGCTGCAGGCAAGTCTTTTCTCCCTTCCCTTTCTTCTCTCTCTGCACAAACTGGTTGTAGGAATGGTAAAAATCACCATCTCTTGCATTATCTCTTGCAATTTCAATTAATGAGAAAAAGGATTTCTGAGGCTAGACTTAAGCTGTAGTGAATCTGCTATACTTTGTGCTTTAAATTTGTCTTTCTGTATCATTCTGCCATAAAGAATAGTACCTTAGGGGAGAACATGTGCTTAGGATCCCATAAAACCACTGTTCAAGACACTCCAGCAAAGTGGTCAGAAACAAACTTTGCAGCAGGTCCCTGAAACAAACAAACAAAAAACTGAATGAGGTTTCCCTCTCATTCTTTGGAGCTTGATCTTGTAACCATGAGGCATTAGTTTCTCTTGGTTTCTACTGTCCAGAAAATAGAAATTTTGGAGTTCACATAATAGTCCTAAAAATTGTCCTAAGCAGTTAAAAGTTTTTGCAAGCTAAAAATTGGGTGCTTCTAGGCTCCTTATGGAAAGAGTAGTGGAAACTCCCCAATGCTGTAGCTTAGCAGCTAAGGCTTTGTCTTTTTGTCTTTTCACAATGGGTGCCCAAGTTTAGGGTTCAATTCCTGGCCTAGGGAATGAGTACTTTGTGGTTCATATATGTGTGAACCTTGCCATTTGTTGATTTTCTGCCCCTCCATGCTTTAAGGTCAATAGCTTCTGACTTCCTTCTTGAATTTTGCTTTCTCTGAGCTACCTTTGGAAATTTTAGATTTTGTAAAAACTGCTAACCATCTCTTTGAAAAAACCTTGTCAACTTGTAGTTAAGTAATAACCTTAATTAAGGCTTACTGCTTTTGCCTGTGAGGTTATCGTTGGTAAAGTTCAAAAGCCGGAAATATTGGCCATTTGGCCTGGCTGAGATCAGTAATAAGAAATTTAAAAGGACTTTTAAAAAAGAGTGCCACGGTTAAAAGTCAGCTTAATTAAAAGTGGGTAGCCAATTTCTACACATATTTAAAAGGCCTTTATGTTTCTTCTGTTTTTGGAACATGTTTTTTCAGAAAAAAGTTTTTTTCTTCTCAGATGAATAAACTATTTTTTTCCATTTTTGTCTTCTTGCCACTCTTGAGTCCCTTCGTGGTTCACCAGGAAGATATTAGCAGAAAGGAATATTCAACTCTTTGCATGTTTGGATCAGAGAGGCATGCTCTTGGCCCCCTGGCAGATATGGAAATATCCCCACTCACCACTGAGAGATAAGACTCCCATGGGAAATAGGCTGATTCCCTCTTTTTGGGATCCAGGATCTGGTATAAATATGGGACCCTCATTTTTGGGGAATCTGTTTTGCCTTCCATCTGTGTCTGCTTATGAGGCCCTAGAAACTGCATACTTTAAAAGGAAACTTAAAAGGTAGCAAACAAAAAATCTTACAACTACTGGACCTTTTGTCTGTTTATTTAAATGTGTTGTATGTGTGATGTGTATATATTATTTCCCAAAGATTATTTGATTTAATTTTTGGGAAATAAAGACAGTTTTACAGATTATTGGTAAAATAAAGACATTTGGTCTAAATTATGCTGGTTGTTGCATGCTTTAAGGTCAATAGCTTGACTTTTAAAAATTGTTCTAGTACCTTCTTTGGAGCCATTCGATTCTAAGTAAGGCCTGAGAACATGTGGAGTTAGTTAGCCATGCCTCCTGGCTATGCTAGAAAGAGTCAGACCTTATCTGCACTTCTGTCTGGTGTCTTAAGCTCCACAGCTGGTATATAATTAGAATCACTTGCTTATCAGGTTTTTTTTGCCAAAAGTAAAAGTTGCTAAGAGTTAACATTGTAACATGTAATTAAGATTACTAGAGATAGACCAAGCATGGTGGCTCATACCTGTAATCCCAGCACTTTGGGAAGCTGAGGTGGAAAGATCGCTTGAGCTCATGAGTTTGAGACTAGCCTGGCAACACGGCTAAACCCTGTCTTTATAAAAAATACAAAAATTAGCCAGGTTTGGTGGTGCCTGTCTGTAGCCCCAGCTACTCGGCGGCTGAGGTGGGAGGATAGCTTAAGCCCAGGAAGTGGAGGTTGCATTGAGCCGAAATTGTGCCACTGTACTCCAGTCTGGGTAACAGAACCAGACCTTGCCTCAAAAAAAAAAAAAAAGAAAAAGAAAAAGAAAAAAGGACTACTTGGGAAACAGTTTTACATGCAAGGTGTGTAAACAAAGTGACATGTACTTTTGGTAAAATATTATAAGAATGCATGGGAATGTCGGGGTTTTTTTTTTTGGCCTAGTTTAGAGGGTTAAAGGACTGTTTTAAGTTAGATAAGATAAAGCTGAAGGTTTGAGCAAGTTGTGGAAGGTTTGTGAAAAATGCATATTGTAAAAGAAATTCTGTGTGTGAACATATTGGCTAAAGTTAGGGGTGTTATTCGTTTTTTTCATAAATTGAACATTGGAATAAAAAGAAAACAGGTTTTTCTTAAAGCACTGATCTACTCTTTAACAAAAATTTGTAAAGGGTTATAAAAGATTTATGAGACTTATCTGATGGTCAGACATTAAAATTGGATAGATTTGTCTATTAGCTTTTATTAAGAATTTGGTTTAACATCAGTAATGCACTAATGCCATGGTGAAATTTGCCTTATTTGGTATAAAAATCATACAGAAAGCACTGCCAAATATAAAATGGTATTTGGCTTTCTTTGGGCTGCATTTTTATAATATGTTATTGGTATGTGATCCAAAATCATGAGAAACTCCTAAAATTCTTATATGACTTACAGTATATTGTTAATAATTATAATTATAAAAAGTCTTTGTATGCACAGAAGTAACCAAAATTCCTAGTCAATTGTGATTTTAATAGTGACTATCCTAAGACTTTTTGTCATCCACAGACAATTGTTATCTTGTATTGATCATCTTCAAAAGGTGGTTTATAATCAACTATAGAACTTGTGAAAAGACTATGTGAAAAGGCAGGTGTTCTTAAATGCAGGTTTCTGATATCTTTGGAGATTGTGACATTAGAATAGAGAAAAAATGTTCAGGACTCTCACGGAGAGCTGAAATATTCGTGACTATCAAGCAGAACAGGAGTCAACTATATGGAGTAAACTAATACAAGCCTGAAGTAACCTTTTTGACATTTTGCTTAAAATGTCGCTGATCGTTTGTTTTGTTTTTCACAATCAAGAAAACTTTTTTTTAATACTCATTTTCATCCTGTAAGACAACTTTTCTTTTATTTACAACTTGCAGCAACTGAGTAAAGTGTATGCTTGTAAATGAAATTTGAAGCATATTTCTCTCAGCTTGTTTTCTCCAGAATTTGTAAACTATTTGTAAGCATTCGTATAGCAACATAGTTAGTTGCTTAAGTGCAATAAGAATCTGTTATCTTTTACAACAGGACACAATTGGAGGAACCAGTTATTTTACAAAGGCTTTGAATGGAATGGCATGCTTTCAAATATAAACAAACTGCTTTAAGGAATCAAACTTGACTTACAGAGACAACAAAAGCCCTCTGGGAAAACTGGCCTCATACCTTGTCTACACAGTCCCTGTACAGGGTTCTCTGTTGTGTGATAAGTAAAGAATGCAACTTTTTGGCAGGCCCAGGAGCCCCAGTATCTTGGGACCAAAGGAGGAGAGGAATTTACCCAACTTACAGGTATTTGATGGCACCAACCCATGGCTGGTCAGCTTTAAAAAAAGTCGTATCTAAAAATCCTTATAGAACAAAGCTTCATCAAAGCCAATTTAAAACAACAACAACAACGACAACAACAACTAAAAAATCTATGTGAAAAACAATTATTTTTGCTGTACTTTTTACAAACAGGCCAACTATAAAACTAAAGATTATTTTGGAAGGAAATCAGTCTATGATTTGTCTTTAGTAAAAATGGGAGTCTGAAGAGAGAAAAAAATTATGTTTTAACTGTGGTACACCTGTTATTAGATTCAGTCTCATCAGTTATTTTTAAGGGTTTTTTTCCTCCTTCAATTTAGACTCACCCTATTTACTACCGCCAACTAACCAGTGATCTCTAGCTGCTGCTCAGAGAAAAAATAACAGAAATGGGTAATGTAAAACTCTGGATCAATATTCTAATTCTGGGCACATAATGGAACATACAGAATGTATAGCAACTTCATATCAGCTTGGTACCAAGAGTTGCCCAGTTCATGGAAAGCCTTCTCATTTAGTTTACTTGGGATAATTTTACTTATTTTGCTTTACTGTTGTGGAATATATTGCTGTTGTACTCTGTGTGTGGGAGAACAGAATAAGTTTACTCAATGTTTTCTTCAATTGAATACTTATTAATCTTACAGATACCACTTTTGCCCTCAAGAGTTATAAATGGCCCTCACCATAGTGACACCTTCTGACTGAGATCCTCTCTATCCTGAATACAAGAGACTATAATAGTTAGGTAGGAATAGCATAGCCCTTATTCAGCCTGAAGAAGTTACAGAAGATGCATCTTCCTCCCTCCACTATCCTTTGAGTTAGGGGTTCCCTTGTAAAAGGGAAGAGGGAAATATGTCAGAGACATTTGAACAAGAGTGACTCCATATCGAATTGGGGCTGGGTTAGGGGTTCCCTTGTAAAAGGGAAGAGGGAAATACGTCAGAGACATTTGAACAAGAGTGACTCCATATCGAAATAAGGCTGAGACCTACTGGGCTGTATTCCCAAGAGGGCAGACATTCTAAGTCACAGGATGAGATAGGAGGTTGGCACAAGATACAGGTCACAAAGACCTTGCTGATTAAAGAAGTTGCAGTAAAAAAGCTGGCCAAAACCCACCAAAACCAAGATGGCAATGAAAATGACCTCTGGTCTTCCTCCCTGTTAGCCAATATGCTAATTATAATGCATTAGCATGCTAAGAGACAGTCCTATCAATGCCATGACAGTTTACAAACACCCTGGCAATGTCAGGAAGTCACCCTATATGGTTTAAAAGCGGGAAGAATCCTCAGTTCTGGGAATTACCCACCCCCTTCCTAGAAACCTCATGAATAATCCACTCTTTGTTTAGCATATAATCAAGAAATAACTGTAAGTATTCTCAGTCAAGCAGCCCAAGCTACTGTTCCACCTATGGAGTAGCCATTCTTTATTCCTTTACTCTCCTAATAAACTTGCTTTCACTTTATGGACTTGCCCTGAATTCTTTCTTGCTCAAGGTCCAAGAACTCTCTCTTGGGGTCTGGATCGAGAACCCTTTCGGTTAACAGTTCACAATGGATGGTTTTTATACATTAATTGCTTTTAAGACTGCTTGTTCATTTATTCAACATACATTTAATATAAGTTTTTCTAGTGGTTTTCAACATAACTCTAAAAAGTATGCTTTTACCTCTTTTTTGACTTATGATTTTTACAAAATATTTATTATGCTTCCAATACATCTAATTTTTTAATGAGTTTTTCCACATTTATGAGGAATATGGTCATATTCATCCACTCTATTTTTTACCGTGTTCAGTCGCGCCAGATGACAGGAGAGGTCACAGCCTGGCGACCAAAAAGATGCCGCTAACTCCCCTGCCCAAGCTGACTTTCTCTTCAGGGTTCAAGGTTAATTGTGAGAATTTACGTTTGCACGGCACACTCGCATCCCCCTCTACCTGGAAATATGTCTTAAGTTTCATAACTGTCTTCCTAGCAAGGTATTTTCGCCGGGAGTGAGGCGGCCTCCGCTAAGCGCCCAGTGAGCCAGCGGCTAACTCTTCCGGCTAGCGGGCTCGCCGGAACAGAGGCCCTTCCCTCCGACCGCGTGGTCTCGCCCGTGCATAAAAACAAACGCTGAGCTCTGCGCATGCGCCGCGGGCCTTCCACACAAGCCCGAGTCAGAGTCGCTGTTGGGGGCGGCGTCTATGGCGGGCTGAGGGCGCAGGCGCCGAGGCCCGCCGAGCTGGGTTCCAAGGCGGCTGTAGGCTGCAGCGTCTCCGTTTCCGTGTGGGCGGCCGCGCGGCCCTGGGTGAGTGTTCGGGCGGCCAGGCCTCGGGCTGAGGGTGTCGGGGCCGGCTCAGGCTCCTCGGGCGGCCGCGGACCCATACCTTGGTCTCGCCGCGGTGATTGAGCCTGTCCACGAGGGCAGAGTGTAGCGGGTCTTAAAGTCACGCGCTCCGCTTCCGGCCGCTTCACCTGCGACCGGAAGTAGCGCCTCTGAGCTCTCACCTGAGAAGGCTGGAGTCCCTGGCTGGCCAGCGACCTAGCAGCTTCTCCTACTTTGTATAAGACCCCTGCGCGCAGGATCAGCTGGGTCCTGTTTGATCTCGATTAAAATACTGGAGCTGTTATTTTAAAGAGAGTCGGGCTAGAGAGTCCGACGTTTTGGGCGTTGATAGAGCCAAGTTAGAGTTTGGGCGGATGAGGCAGGCCGCCTGTAAAGCTGCTGTTATGTGACTTCACTCGGCGTCTTCACTGCTGTCATCCTGTGACAGGCTGCCCTCGCTTTTCCCCTCAACTTTTCCCATCATCTTGCTGCTCTGCCTACTCCAGTGCATTATCTACACAGTTGTTCAAGAGGTCTTAGGCATAAAGTAGGTCATGCCATCATCACCGTACTTAACAGTTTTCAGAGTCATTCCATTGCACGGGGAGTGGAATCCATGCTCGTGTTTTCCCAGGCCTTGTGTGATCTGGCCCTTGCCTGTCCCGTGTCAACTGTGACTGTGTTCGACCAACTCTCCAAACCAGACCCAGTTCGCCCCTGGCTGTGGGAGCCCCAGTGCTGGGGGGAGGACTGTGAAGATACTATTGTCCCAGATGATTAAGCCTTGGAAGATACTCTGCAAGACTTAAGAACGGAGCCCTTCTTGGCTCTTCTTAATTCAAAGTTAAGTAAATTCTCTTTGTCAAAGTAAAAATTCTGTGTTCAAGCCTTCTTTCATTGTCATAAATGCACCAGCTCTTTCTAGTCTTAAAAGTTACACACCAGTTGTTGAGAGGCCAAGGTGGGTGGATCACCTGAGGTCAGGAGTTCGAGACCAGCCTGACCAACATGGAGAAACCCTGTCTCTACCAAACATAAAAAATTAGTCGGGCATGGTGGCAGGTGCCTATAATCCCAGCTACTCTGGAGGCTGAGGCAGGAGAATCACTTGAACCCGGGAGGCAAAGGTTCCTGTGAACTGAGATTGTGCCATTGCAGTCCAGCCTGGGCAACAGGAGTGAAACTCTTGTCTCAAAAAAAAGGAAAATCACAAATGTTGTTTCCTTACAAGACGTTCACTTTATGTTCTACCTGATTGACCCCTGACTCAGATGTCACTTTATTGGAGAGATCTCCTTGACCCCACACCAACTCTACAATTTCAATTAGGTTTCTCTTATTTTGTCAGAAAGTCTTGTACTTTCTTCTTAACAGCAGTCACCACAATTATATTTGTATGTACACAGGCACACACACACGTAGTTTTAAAATGTCTGTCTTTCCCAAGAAACTGTAAGCTCTATGGAGACAGGAATTAGTTAACCTCGTACATTGCCTCATGTAATTGACTCTCAGTAACTGTTAGATGTACAAGTATTTCACTTCTGAAATGCTTTAACCTGATAAGAGCTTTCTGATTTCCAACTGTCACTCCCAAAAGACTTGGTTTTTTGGCTATTGCCAGATACTAAGTAGCTTCTAATCCCTTTCTCCCATTTCCAGGCACCTTCTGGTTTTTTTTTAAATCTTACCCAGCTTGGACCCTGAAGTCAGTTACTTTAGCTACTCTTCTCAGCATCTTCAACCCCATGACACTTGTGCTCTATCACTTCTGCTCTGAAAACCCTCAATAGTGCCGTTTCCCACAGGACTGCTAATTACTGAAAGAGGAGATTGTACAGCCCTGGAGATTGTTGGCAATCCATGGCTTTGTGGGGCGGGGAGATCCTCAGGTAGGTCCTCCACAGTGATTATCAGTGTTTGTTCTCTGTCAACTCCCTTTTCTCCTGTACAGGACATTTATTTTAGACTCTTAGTCTTCAACCCCTGTCCCAACTTTGTCTCCTGACTCAGGAACTGCCCAACTTGCTACTTTGTGGGGTATTTTGTATATAATCCACTTCAGCTTCCCTCCTCTCCACCTGCAAATTTAGATCTATCAGGAGTCCTCCTTCTGCCAGAGTCTGAGAAAGATGTGTTGTGCCTCCTGTTCATTTCTGTTCGGGACCTTCCCCTTCTGCTGTCTCTTCTGGTACAGCTTTGTGTGTGGGTTATCTCCTCTCTCTCCCTCTAGCTATTATATGCTCTAGTTTTTCTTGCCCTAGTTCTCTCTCCACCCCATTGTTACTTTGTCACTCTAGCTGTCTCCCTGTCACAGGCAAGCTCCTTGAAGAACAGGCCACTCCCTCGTGGCCTCCATTTCCTCATCCACTCTTTTCATACCAACTACATTTCAACTACTGCAGTATGATTTTTGGCCCCATTGTTCCACTGAAACTTTATTTTTTTTTTGAGGAAGAATTTTGTTCTTGTTGCCCACTGCAACCTCTGCCTCCTGGGTTCAAGCAATTCTTGTGCCACAGCCTCCCAGGTAGCTGGGATTACAGGCATGTGCTACTACTCCCAACTAATTTTTGTATTTTTAGTAGAGACAGGATCAGGCTGGTCCCAAACTCCTGACCTCAGGTGATCCAACTGCCTTGGCCTCCCGCAGTGCTGAGATTACAGGCGTGAGCCACCGCTCCTGGCCTGAAACTTCTTTTACCAAGATAAATGGTGACCTGTTAGTATCCAGATTCTCTCAGCTCTTTCTAATTCATTGGACCCTCTTTCTCCTTTTTTATTATTTGAAGTTTCCCCCAAACTTCATTACTTTTAACCTTGCCTTTGCACTACAATACTATTGTTTTTGATATTATTTTACAAAAATTAAAAATTGATTACTTAATATTTTTGGTTGAATTGGCATCCTTTTTTCTTAAAAAATCCTCATGTGTACAAATAAGAAAAATGAAAACAGAATTGTTAACTGCCGGCTAATACGGAGACTGAGCTGGAATCCTGCTCCCTCTGTTGGAAAGGGAGGTGTGCTGAGCCTTCCCCTTGAAAATAATCAGCAGGCCCCAAAAGGAGGAACTTTCTCACTGTGCTGTTTACTTTTTAACCTTTCCAGTGTTAGCCACCTTGTGCCCTCTAAAATAACCTTGGGTACCTGTTAGAGCCTAAGGAACCCTGGAACTTCTCACTCTGCTGATGTGTCCACGTGTCACCCAGACTTTCCTGTGTGCTCAGACTGGCACTTCTGACTGGATGCTGCACACGGTACTGATTACATGTAAGCTGCTTGGCAGTCCTGCTTCCCATCTGATTCCTTTTTGAGAGAGTCATTTTTGTGACTGAATTCACTGGTGACTCCTTTGTCCAGACCAAACTTTTTATTATTTTAGACTTAGCTCTAAACCTCCCCTCCTTTCAGCAGATATTGAGCACCTCCTATATATCAGACCATGCATGGCTGATGTGTTCAAATCTTAGCTCCTCTGTCATATTTCTTGGGCTCCGGACACCGTATATAGTTCCCTCAATGCTCATGTGACCTCTTGTCTGTGTCCTGGGCTAGCTGACCTGCCCTGCTCTGTGGTTATTGACATGCTGCTTCTCCAGTAGATAGCCACTTGGGTTAGATGATTCTGAATTCTTTGTATCCCAGTGCTTTATTGCTGGGCTTATTTTATTTAATGAGTAATGAGTGGGGCCCATTGGGGGCACTTGTCATTTCACAGAAAAGTTATAGTGCTCAAAGAAACCTTAGTTTATTCACAGTTAAATGGACAGCAAGACTGGTCTCTTGGTTGTTGCCTTGCTTTTTAATATATTTATTAGATGTGATAGTTGTATAGGTAATACAGTGAATATATTCTCCTTAAAGCAGGAAGTCCTGGGTATGTGGAGTACAATGTGAAAGTTCCCACTTATTTTCCCTGTGCCTTCTGTCCCTCCTCCTGACTTGCAGACTTAGTTTGTATCCTGCCAGATCATTCGGTGTGCAGGGTACATTTTTCAACCTAATGTGTTCATACCATGAATTTTTTCACTTAACATGGCTTTTGTATCAGTACTACAGAATATGCTTAGTAGCTACATTAAACTATTAAAAATGTGCTCCACTAAACATCCTTGCACCTGTGTGTGACTGGTTCTCTGGAATAAATACCTAGAATTGCTTGACAAAGGTTGTGTGCATTTAAGATTTTGATAGATATTGCTAAGTTGTCCCCCCAGAGGGCTTTACTAATTTATATTCTCAGCAGCAGCATGTGAGGGGAGATCCTCCTTCTTGTGTGTATTGGATTTATCAGACTTTACATTCTTGCCAACCTGATGGGTGAGAAATTATACTGTGTATTGAAATGGAGTTATTTTTGAGTTTTTTGTTGTTGTTGTTGATTGACTCTCACTCTGTTGCCCATGCTGGAATGCAGTGGCAAGATCTTGGCTCACTGCAACCTCCACCTCCTGGGTTCAAGTCATTCTCCAGCCTCATTCTCCCAAGTAGCTGCAATTACAGGTGCCCACCACCATGCCTAGCCAATTACTGTATTTTTAGTAGAGACGGGGTTTCACCATGTTGGCCAGGCTGGTCTCAAACTCCAGACCTCAAGTGATCTGCCCATCTCAGCCTCCCAAAGTGTTGGATTACAGATGTGAGCCACCGTGCCTGGCCTATTTTGAGAATATTTTAATTAATCTTTAAAAAAAACTTTATTTTACAAGATCTTGCTCTGTTGCCCAGGCTGGAGTGCAGTTGTGCTATCGTTGCTTACTGCAGGCTCCATCTCCCAGGCTCAAGCGATCCTCCTGTCTTAGCCCTATAAGTAGCTGAGACTATAGGTGCACACAACCATGCCTGCTTAATTTTTTAAATTTTTAGTAGAGACAAGGTCTTACTATGTATCCCAGGCTGGTCTTGAACTGAGCTTGCTGTGTTTCTTTCCCTGGCTGGTCTCTGTCCTCCTGCTTTGGCTTTCCAGAGTGCCCGGATTATAGGAGTGAGCCACTGTACTTGGCCTAATTAGTCTTCTGAGATTCTGATTTGTTCAAAGTTCCTACTTACGGGATAGGTGTTCTGCCTAGGAGTTTCTAGTCTCATATTCATACAGATGCTCTTTCCTAACATCACTGCTTCCTATGCATTACAGTTGATCTTGCCATTATAATATAAATCATTTGTGTCATAATGAAATGAAGATGCTGACTTGGAAAACAGCAGCCATATGACCCAGCTCTTTTGAAGAATATTCCATGGCCATCCCCCCAGGATTTTGGTGACTGGCTTTCTTAGCTAGCTGCCTAATTGATACTGCATTTCTTTCTTTGGTTAGTTTTTCTTATTATCAGAACTCAAGAAACGACATCATTTGTGCCTTTTTAGTAAATTAATACTTAGAAACCTGAATTTGTATAATTGGAAGATTATTACTTGATCTTTTTATAAATCAGTCTGCTCTAATTATGCAGTATTTAAGAACCACAGTGAATCCTACATGACAAAATGGCTTATAGATTTCATTTTTTCCTTTTAGTTAGTCTGTAGAGAATGCCAAATGAGGGAATCCCCCACTCAAGTCAAACTCAGGAGCAAGACTGTTTACAGAGTCAGCCTGTCAGTAATAATGAAGAAATGGCAATCAAGCAAGAAAGTAGTGGTGATGGGGAGATGGAGGAATACCTGCGCTCTCATTCCGTGGGTGATGGGCTGTTCACCTCTGCTGAGGGGTGTGCATCAGCAGCTCCAAGGAGAGCGCCAGCCTTGCTGCACATCGACCGACATCAGATCCAGGCGGTGGAGCCTAGTGCCCAGGCCCTTGAGCTGCAGGGTTTGGGTGTGGATGTCTATGACCAGGACGTGCTGGAACAGGGTGTGCTTCAGCAGGTGGACAACGCTATCCATGAGGCCAGCTGTGCCTCCCAACTCGCTGATGCGGAGAAGGAGTATCGGTTGGTCCTGGATGACCTCATGTGAGTGCGGCCTGTCTTCTCCCTTTCAAAGTTGTGGTTAAACATGATAGAGATATTCAGGTAATGGGAAGCTCTAGTATTCCAGAAGTTTAGGAGGTGTGTTAAACCTTTTATTTGGAGGACAGAGTCAATAAGGGCAGTCCTCATCCTTGTCTTTGAGCCCCAGTCCTTCCCCTCAGGAGCAGCATTGTACATGGTAAGAGTCTCCATCCAGCTCATGAAAGCCAGTTTCATCCATAATGTCCAGGAGAGAAGGGCTGTTCACCAGCATGTGCACAAAGTGATCTCAGGAGAAGTGCACCTAAAATTCTGGTGTTTCCTACTTGAGATACCAGGAATACATTCTGCCCCCTTCACATTTTTCTCTGTGCAGTAGTTTCTTTGTAGCTTGCTGTCCCCAAACTTAGTATTCAGTCCTTTGGAGAGTTTTCAGATTTGCATTTCTAGAAATAGCGAGAAAGACTCCCTGATATTCCTTTCTTCCATCCTAGTTTTTACTCTAGGAATGGAGATTTCATTTGTGTTTTAGAGAGGGGAAAGACTTGAGCTCTTCTGAGCATAGCACATTAGTGGGGAAAAAGGGGAGGCTATGGACCTGAGCCAGGGTGGGAGGTGAAGACAGGAGAGGGAAGCGGGAGGGTTGAGCTCACTTATTATTGCTGCTTGACCCCTGTTGAGCAGTGTTCTGGGCAGTGTCAGGTAAGCAAGAAAGAAGGTGAGTGCTGAATTGGATGGAGGATGGAGCAGTGTCACAGAGGATAGCTGGGGAGGGTGGAGTGTAGAGCCCGTGGCTGAGACTGTCACGAATGTGGCTGTTGGTACTTCAAAGACATGTTTTCTGCTAACCATTCCCTGGTGTGTTCTTTGGCCTCCTCAGTAGCAGGTGCTTGTTGTAGTTATAGTCTGAGTGTTGAGGACATCAGTTCTTTATAATGACACTTTTACATATGATCTTGGAAATGTGTCCTCTTTCTACAGAGGTGACCAAGGAGAGTTGTGGAGTCTCCATATAGAGTGATGCTAGATGGCTGGTGGCATGTGGTGCCTCAGCCAGAAATACGCATTGTTTATCCTGTAATCCACAGAGGTTATAAATAGGAAATTATTTATAAGCGTCAAGGAGATTGAATTTGTGTTTTGAAAATTGGAAGCTACGATTCTGTGGTGTCTATTTTAGGAGTAATTTATTTTAAATGGATTTGTTTTCTTTGCACCACAAAGCTTAATGTTATAGTAAGTGAATCTTCCATATATGTAAAAGAAAAATACTGTCACAGATGTGTGATTTATATAAGAAAATGTTTAAGCATTTTTAGAATGCTTCCAAACTTTAGAAGCCTTCCATAACAGGCTTAAAAACCCGTGTATGCATTTTTTCATGTAAAAGGACAACTTACTGCATATTGTTCTAGCGTAGTGTCTTGAATAAAGTAGGTACTTAAATAATGCTTGTAGAATGAATGAATCAGTTTATAAACGGGACTGAGCTGATTTAAATCAGCTAGATAGAAGAAGACACTAGCAGTCATCTTAAAACTCTAATGATCCCTCAAGTTTTATTTGTGGCCAATAAAGATAATGTACTCTGATTTCGTTTCTTCTATCTTTTAGTTAATAAGAAGCAAAAGGGGCATGTTTTTAGCATTTTTCTCTTATAGTATGCTATAAAAATATTATCAGAGTGGAAAATAGAAATTTATCTTATTTTTCAGGTCATGTACGATATCCCTAAGGCAAATCAATAAAATTATTGAACAACTTAGCCCTCAAGCTGCCACCAGCAGAGACATCAACAGGAAACTAGATTCCGTAAAACGACAGAAGTATAATAAGGTGATTCAGAATAACGTATTCAATATTTCATTTTTTAAAAAGTCATCATGTAGGCCCACTTAAGAATTTAGGAGGTATTTAAAAAAGTACTTATAAGATGTGAAGCAAATACTTATAATTACAGTAGAAAAATTTGGGGCTCCTTTGTATGTTTAATCTTTCTGCTGTTTCCCTTTAACGTCCCATTCTGTCACATTTAAAAACACACACATAAATAGACACACGCATCCATCCATACACACATCCATATGTATACAATTGCTCCTTGATTTACAACAGGGTTACATCCCAACAAACCTATCATGAATTGAAAATAGTCGAAAATGCATTTAATACTCTGAGAAACCTGTCTTAAAGTCAAAATATTGTAAGTCAAACCATATTTAAATCCAGAGGCTCCTCAGCTTACGGTGGGAATATGCCCTGACATATGCCTTTATGATGGGTTCATCATAAAGTTGAGAAATCATAAGTCAGAGACCATGATAAGTCAGGGACCATCTGTATATTTGAGAAAAGTTCCTTTTTGGCATTGCTTGCCTCACTCGGGTGCACTTCCCTAGTCTTCCTGCATCACCATTTCTTTGGCCCAGCTTAGGGTCACACTGGCCTCTCGCTCTGTCTCCTAGTCTTGTGTGAATTCTTTTTTCTGCTTAGCCCTTGCTGTCTCTGATTGTCTCCACTCTGTTTCCTGGCAGTGGAACTGTTGACCCTCACATACTTCTGCTCATTGTGGCGGGAGCCTGACCCTTTCTCCCTCCTTGGGCGTTATAGTCAGCACCCCACCACACTGGGACTGTACTTAGGTTCAGAGAACTTAAGGGTAGGGAATATTTGTTACTTAGAATATTATTTTTATGAGGTTTGAAACCTTTTTTTAACAATTTATGTACAGCTTTGTGAGGTTTGAAACATTTTTTAGGATTTATGTACTTCTTTGTTTTTTTTTTTTTTTTTTTTTCCGAGACGGAGTTTCTCTCTTGTTACCCAGGCTGGAGTGCAATGGCGCGATCTCAGCTCACCGCAACCTCCGCCTCCTGGATTCAGGCAATTCCCCTGCCTCAGCCTCCTGAGTAGCTGGGATTACAGGCACGCACCACCATGCCCAGCTAATTTTTTGTATTTTTAGTAGAGACGGGGTTTCACCATGTTGACCAGGATGGTCTCGATCTCTTGACCTCGTGATCCAACCGCCTCGGCCTCCCAAAGTACTGGGATTACAGGCTTGAGCCACCGCGCCCGGCCTGTACCTCTTTGTTAAAATACATTACAATAGATAGGAAAGAGTAGTGACCATTTCATTTTTGCCATCCCAAATGACTAACAGATGTCCTTGTGCTTACAGTTGATTCACTGCATTGAGTAGAGTCCTTGCATCTTTTCTTTAAGCTCTCCAGGAGTAGGGATGTTCATAGACTCAGTTCATGTGGCCCTTATACTTCCCACTCACCAGTCTGTTGTCTGCACCACCTCATCTTTTCTCACTTGCTTCCAGAATAGCAGTCCAAAGGTCAAAGCTAACAGTTGCTCAAGGCAGGTGGGTTCCTCCCAAATCAGAAAGGAGACGTCTGGTCCCTTGTGGGAGCATGTGAAATCGATGTGCAGAGACCTTCTTGGGTTTTTGGGGGCTGGAATTTTAAGGGTATAGAGGACCAAACTTGAGAGCACGTCAGGTCCTAGTCTAACTTAATTATGCATTCTTACCTTTCTTCAGCAGCTCTTTGATGGTTAGAGGTAGACTATTCAGAGGGAAAATGCTTTAAACAGGATGTTGCTGAGAGAAAGACTGAGAAAAAACAAATTGCAAGTCATTGCAGTGTGGTATTTATTTTCAGGGTTTCCCCTTGCCCCACACTGATATTTAAAGTTGAAACATTCTTGACCTTGGGAAGATGAACCAGGTACCCCAGGCCCAGTTCATTGGGGAGGCCCAGGAAGGGCACATATCAGAGTTCTGGTGATGTGGAAGGAAACGAGACAAAGAGGAGTCAGGATGAAGAGACATGGCAAAATATATTTTTCTCTTAAAGCTTTTTGATAGGGTAGAATACTAAAAGTACAGTCATAAATATGGTAGGTTATCAAAGCGGAATGACTTTTTCGACTGAACATTTGTGTTTTTATTTCTTATCTTACAGCTTATTGACTTCCATAGCCCATTGGCTCCTAACGTGAGAAACGCAGAGTAGTTTAGGGATTTTCCCAGTGTATAATGGGGAAACCGAGTAGAAGTCCTCCACCTTTCAGGTCAGTGCCCATGTATTTAAGGGCTTGGACACATAGAAGGCTGTCTGCCGCCCTCAGGAGAGCATGCCTGTCTGCTGGGAACGCTCAAGGCCCTTTGCTGCTAGACAAGTGGTAGTTGCTCATATAGGGCTCTCTAGTAATAATAATGTATGGAATTTTTATATAATGTACATTTTATTTGTATTTTCCTTTGGATTAAAGTTTAAAATTTCGTAATGCTGTCTTTTGTATTTAACAATAAATCGCTTCATTGCTGTTTTTTGTATTTGATATTTACCACTCAAGGAACAACAGCTAAAAAAGATCACTGCAAAACAAAAACGTCTTCAGGCCATCCTTGGAGGAGCGGAGGTGAAAGTTGAATTAGATCATGCCAGTCTGGAGGAGGAGGATGCAGGTGAGGATGCTGGGAACAGTTTCTCTGTGTTCTTGAATAGATGCCTGATATCTGTAGTCAGTGGACCGTGTCCCTTTAGTCTTTGCCTGGGTTTTGAGAAAAACACACTTCTTTGCCTCAGTGTCAAAACAGATTTAGGGAAATTCTGTTCTCTACATCTGCAGAGCCAACTCCCATTCGAAGAGAATGAAAGTAAATTTTAACTCAGCTCACTGGAGGCTGCTGGTACACATTTATTTTTACATTTAATACACTGGAAATCTTAAATGTTCTTATATTGTTAATTTGATAAAGACAAGTAACATCATGATTACTTTACATGTTGGAAGCCCAACATCATCAATTCGCATTTATAGAATGGTTCTCGCATATCTTTTAGGAGTGTTTTTGGCAAGCTTTCCAAACATCAGTTCTGTTGTTTAAGAAAAGACATCTTTTTCAGGTTATACTATGGCCAGTATTTCATTTGGCCATTACTGTCTTGGATGGTTATCTTTTGGAAAACCTTTTGGGAAAATTCGTAAGCTCTGGAACTAAATTATCTTTGCAGTCATTTGTGTGTGTGTGTGTGTGTGTGTTTGTGTGTTTGTGTATGTATGTAAATAGAAGTTGTTGGTGGCTGTTTGGTCATTGACTACTTGAAATATAGATTAAAGCTGTTTAGGATTAAATTTTCTAAGCAACTATTTTCTACCAGCTTTAGAAGTTTATTCAGTAAGATGAGAATTGTTACAAAGAATTAATTGAGGCAATAGAAAAAATATCAGAAAAATACGTTTTTTTTTTTTCTTTTTTTATTGAGATGGAGTTTCATTCTTGTTGCCCAAGCTGAAGTGCAATGGCACTATCTCGGCTCACTGATTCAAGCAATTTATCTGCCTCAGCCTCCCAAGTAGCTGAGAATACAGGTGTGTACCACCACCCCTGGCTAATTTTTTGTATTTTTAGTAGAAACGGGGTTTCACCATGTTAGCCAGGCTGGTTGGTCTCAAACTCCTGAGCTTAGGTGATCTGCTTGCCTTGGCCTCCCAAAGTGCTGGGATTACAGGCATGAGCCACTGCTCCAGGCCCAAAAATACGTGGTTTTAAAATTCAGGCTCTCAGAATTCATTAAGCCTATGACCAGTTCTTTTGACTGCTGTGTACTGTGTTTCTCATTGGTAACAGATATTTGTTCCTGTCTGGCTGTTACTGTCTTTCATCTCCTACTGTGACTTTGGTAGTAGGGTTAATAGTTACATTGTCTAGGGTTAATAGCTACCTCCTCAAATCCAAGAGCCCCTTTTTATCGTTGGTCACTCTGCCTGTCTATAGCAGCTGACACTTCTGTTCCTTCTGAGATCCCTGCTTCTCTCCTGGTTTTCTTTTTGGGCCGCTGACTACTTCTGCATAGTTATTTCTGGCCTTATCTTAGATGTTGATGTTTCTCAGGATTTCTCTGAGCCCTCTTGTTGTTCTGCTGCCTCTCCTTGAATAATATTATCTATTTCTGTGGCTTTTGTAGCCACCTAGGTTCTTCTAGTATCTTATACAGATCTGTAGATGTCTGGTTTTGCCTTTTTTTGAGCTCCTAGTTCCTATTATATCTCTCTGTCTGGACACCAGCCAACACTTGAGAATTGAGGCAAAATACTCAGTGAAGGAAAAGATTTGTTAAATGGACTTTAGATAAAACCAAGAACTTCTGTTCATCAGAAGATAGCATTTAGAGAGTGAAAAGGCAAGATACTGAGCTGGAGAAGATATTTGCCATACATGTGTGAATCAAAGGACTGAAATCTAGAATGTATAAAGAACTCCTAGAAATCATTTTAAAAAATAGACAAAGAAGGGCAAAAGACTTGAACACTTTCTACACAAAAGAGGCTGTCCAAAAGATAAATTCATGAAAGGTACTTCTTTTGTTAGTCATCAGGGAAATGTAAATTATAGCCACAATGTGGTACCAGTATACATCTACCAGCATAGCTAATGTGGAATGGCAAGAACATGCACTAGTTGGAACTTTGGAAGGTAACACTTTGGAAAACTGACAGTGTCTACTAAAGCTTAGCATACCCAGAGAATTATTTATTTGTCTATACATGTTACCAAAAGATCAGAATATTCATAATAACATTATTTGTAGTGGCCAAAACCTGGAAGCCACTCAAATGTGCATTAACAGTGACAGTTAACAAACCACAGCTACATTCAACAGTGACTATGCAGGCCAAAAGCATTATGTTATGTGAAGGAAGGTGGACACAACACAGACATTTCCACTTACATAGCATTCAGAGACAGGCACAACTTGTCTATATGTTAGGAGTCAGGTCCATCATTATCTTGGGGGTGGGTATAGAGGCTGGGAGGTGGCCTGAAGGGCTCATCTGGTGGTGCTAGTAATTTCTTTTACTTGATATGGGTGCTAGTTTATGAGTATACTTTTTTTTCTGAATATTCACTGGGCTCTACACTTTAATAATTTGTGCACTTTCAGATGTATATTTTATTTCGGTGCAAGTTTAATGAAAAACTAGGTATCATTGGCCTAAAGAATCGTACATTTTAGAATATGGATTCCTTTCTATTAAGCCTTAGGTCTTTTGGTATTTTGGTTATGTGGTAACTTTGCTGGAGATGAATTTCAACTAATGAAAGAGGGATTCTTTCTGGGTGACTTTACACTTAACGGCGTAACTTCCAATTTTAGTTCATATCTTCAAGTCAGTTAACTTCACATATCTGGTGCTGCTGTCCAATAGACCTTTTTCGCAGTGATGAAAATGTTCTCTGTATTGTCCATTTTAGTAGCCATTAGTCACGTGTAGCTCTTGAGCACTTGAAAAAGGGCAAGTGCAGCTATGGAACTGAATTTTTAACTTAATGTAATTTAAATTTAAATAGCTACAGGCGACTGGTAACTGCCATGCTGGGCAACGTAGAACTGACATTTATGTTTTTCCTATTTAGGCATGGTCCCTCAGATGCCTGTTTTCGGTTTTACTGTCTCTTGAATTTAAGTCCATCTGAGTGTTGGTTTTAGCAATGATGTGGGAACTTTGGAGCTTCCTTCCTCATGGGCTATTCCTCAGCTGATAAGGAAACACAGCTAAACTTGTTTATTTATAACTCTATGGAGTAATAAGCCTATTCTTGGATGGCAGAGAATACAGTGAAATATTTTGGAGGAAAGTTACCGAGAAGTTATATTTTTGAATGGGAATATATTAAATATAGCATGATGCTATAATACATTTTATTCTGTCCTTCATGTGTAACATGCTTTAGTACATAGATTTTTTTTTTTTATATGAGTTGTAGGGGCCTAGTATTTCTTGAAAGAGTGAGCATTTCTTTTGTACTCTGGGAAAGTTTCATGCTAGTGTGAAACACGTTGCTATTGTTCTTTCAGAGCCGGGGCCATCCAGTCTCGGCAGCATGCTCATGCCTGTCCAGGAGACTGCCTGGGAAGAGCTCATTCGCACTGGCCAGATGACACCTTTTGGTACCCAGATCCCTCAGAAACAGGAGAAAAAGCCCAGAAAAATCATGCTCAATGAAGCATCAGGCTTTGAAAAGTATTTGGCAGATCAAGCAAAACTGTCTTTTGAAAGGAAGAAGCAAGCTTGTAATAAAAGAGCAGCTAGAAAAGCTCCAGCTCCAGTCATTTCTCCGGCCCCAATGCAAAATGAAAACAAACCAAACAAGAAAACCAAACTTCTATTGAAAAAAGAGGAGCGTTTGAAAAAGCACATCAAGAAACTCCAGAAGAGGGCTCTGCAGTTCCAGGGGAAGGTGGGATTGCCAAAGACAAGGAGACCTTGGGAGTCAGACATGAGGCCACAGGCAGAGGGAGACTCAGAGGGTGAAGAGTCTGAGTACTTCCCCACAGAGGAGGAGGAAGATGATGAGGTGGAGGGGGTGGAGGCAGACCTGTCTGGAGATGGTACTGACTATGAACTGAAGTCTCTGCCCAAGGGCCGGAAATGGCAGAAGAAAGTCCCAGTGCAGGAGATTGATGATGACCTTTTCCTCAGTTCTGGAGAAGAAGCTGAAACTTCTGTAGGAGGAGGAGGAGGAGGAGGAGGGCGGAAAGTAGGGAGATATCGAGATGATGGAGATGAAGATTATTACAAGTGGCGGTTAAGGTCAGTCTGCAGGGATCATAAATACATTGTACTGTTTTCTTTATCTTAGGTGACAGGTTTATTACTGTGTAAACATTCTAGATGCAGCTTAATATATTAGATCCCTGAGTATGCAGAGGTTGGATTTCTTCTAGCCTTAACCTGCTGGAAGCAGTAGGGCCCCTAAGTCCTTAAAGGAGCTGTCCCCGCATGCATGTACTTCTAGGTCTTTTTTTTTTTTTTTTTTTGAGATAGAGTCTCCCTCTGTCTCCAGGCTGGAGTGCAGTGGCACAATCTCGGCTCACTGCAACCTCTGCCTCCTGGATTCAAGCGATTCTCCTACCTCAGCCTCCCGAGTAGCAGGGACTACTGGCTACTCGCCATCATGCCCAGCTAATGTTTTTGTATTTTTAGTAGAAATGGGGTTTCACCATGTTGGCCAGGATAGTCTCGATTCCTTGACCTTGTGGTCTGCCTGCCTCAACCTCCCAAAGTGCTGTGATTATAGGCGTGAGCCACTGCACCTAGCATACTTCTAGTTCTTTAGTTGGATTTGGAGGCAAGTCTAAGATGAAAAACTTAAGGGAAAGAAAAAGAACTATTGTTCTTTCAGAGCCAGGGCCATCCAGTCTCGGCAGCATGCTCATGCCTGTCCCGGAGGCTGCCTGGGAAGAGCTCATTTGCACTGGCCAGATGACACCTTTGTCAAGAGGCATGCAGAGGGCTGAGTGTGAGCTGTGTCTCCTTCATATCAGCCTTCACTCTGGAATAAGTGTCAGGAAAAAGAAAAGGGTGAATTATGTCATGCATACTGGATAGGGGTTTCTGTTTTCCCTTTTGAAGCAGGAAAGTAACTTTGGAGAACCCTTTTCCAAAAAAGAGCTGAAACTTAAGCTTTGACATAAAAAGAATAAGCTTACTTTTGTAAATCCTTCCTTTGCCTTGAGGAAATAGTCATCTGCATAATTATAAATGGCCATCATGTGAAAACTGTATTTCGTATGCACAGCATACCTTTCTTTTCATTGTTGTTTTTCTATGCTATAGGCTGACTTTGGCTTTTAGCTCCATGACTTTGTCAGTGTAAGTAACATAAAAGGGAAGGTGAACATGTGAAACATGAAGTCTGAATTGCATATTGCCACGCATTTTCTATGAGCCAGGAAAACTAATCTGTGCGTCGCAGGCCTCCCCACGGTGGCCCACTGAGCACGGTATACTGCCATGCATTTCAAGTCTGCATTAGCTCACTTAGCTCTAAGGAAGTCAAAGGGAAAAAGGAACCGTATTACTTTTAAAATACTTGACAGTGGGATGACTTTTTCCCAATCCTCAACAGTTTTCTCAAGGTGAGGAGACCTAGTTTGTTGTATTTATTGGCCTTCATGAGTGAAGGTTGACCTGGTGGTTTTCTTGTTACTTAGAACTGCTTGTTACCCCTGTCCAGACACTACACACATTCCATAACCTTTCCAAAATAGATGCATCAGAGTTCTTTTAAAGAATAATCCGAGGACCTGTGACTTAAATCCTGTTTAGAGCCGTGACATTCATGTTCTTGCAGCACCTTATGTAGTAATGCACAGTAGAGGAGTGGCTTGTATTTCATTCCTCAGTGCAGCTTTCGTTTCTGTATGTGTTTGTTACCTGTAAAGATGTTGGAGGGATTTTGCCTAGTACTCTTGAACAGTGAACAGTGTCCGACTTTTTCTTAAGTACTGCAAAGAATTAATAAAACTGTAAATCTCAACATATTGATTATAAATGGAGCAATATATATTCTTCCAGTTAAATTGGGTCAATATTAAATATGTTTTAAATATATTATATTTTGATCAAGAGCAATTTATTTTGATTGAATTTTAAATGTGGGTTTGGTTTAATTTCATGGCAATAAGTTTTTCTTAATAATGTTAAGATTGTAAAACAATTTATTATTTCCAGGGCCATATTATAAGCCAATATTTTGTTAAAGCTACAGAAAAATCTCAAATGAATTTTAGAAATATCAATAACTCTTAATTGCCACCAAAATACGATAGCTCTTAACATTTTATAGCTACAGTTATTAAGGTTGTCAAACCGCAGATATCCACATTGAAATATTTGTATTACATCTCCTTTGGTGCTATTTGGATTGGGGGATGTTGAAAGAAAGTAAAATGCTTAGGATTGAGAAGGAGCATATTAGAACTGCCATCTCTCCGTATTTTGTTACTCATTGCTGATATTCGTAGACTGATTGAAATGGTAATACTATTCCCTTGAGAGACAAAAAGACCTTTAGGGTTGCTTGTCTTAGCAGTGGTTTGAGATGGATGATTAGAATAAAGTCATGTAGTTTACAACATAGAAAATGTGTTTTCTTTTAGTGATTAGAATTTAGGAATACTTCCCAGGGTAGGTACTGAATTTACTTGAAACTTAAAAAAGGTTTTGCTGAACTTAACACCTTTTACTGAGGTTATAGCCTATTAATTATAATGCTCTTTTCAACTCTGGGAAGTGAGAGTGGGTGACTTCTGGATGTCTCATCCTCTTTATTCTCTCAGCTTGAGAGCCACTGGCCTTTCACTGGTACTAGGTTTACACTAACCAGGTACCTTTGTTTTAGCTGATACTTACTAGGAATTTCCAGCCAGGCCCTTTCCATAGCTTCTTTCAGGAACTGGACAGTCACACTTTGGATCCTGCTTTCTTTGATTTGGCTCAAGCCCTCAGGTCAGTCTTTGAATTTTTAACCATTTTTCAAACTGTATATTCCCACTTCCCACATGTTTCTGCTGCCTTCTCTGCACTGAACTGTATCTGGAGGCTGGCTCCTCAGTGGATTCCCTGGTTTTCATACCCTTTCACATCATACGGGATGAATGAGCCACTGCTTAGAAGTAAATGTTCTGTCGGTTCTTATTCATGTCAGTAGTATACAGGTCTTATAAAATATCCATTATTTTTTCATTTAAATTTTGTGCTAACATGGTTTCCATTTGGTTATGGCTTTTGGTTGTGAGGTCTAGTGCTTTCTTAAAATATACTACCACTTTGCACATTATGGGCCTGGGAGCTCCAGGTACCAAATAAAGATTTAATAGAACTAACACACTTGCAGTGTTTGATATGTGTTCCTGGTGAGCACCTACATGCTACTTGCCCAGGCTAGGCTGTGCAGCCAAGCAGCCCTGCATGGCTCAGGAGACCATACATTGTTTATGTACTTTTCCCCTTCAGGGTGACAAAGATCAGGGTGCTTGTCTCCAGTCCTTGTTACCTCTGTGTTGTTGATTCACCTCCCTGTTGACATACATGAGATCAGCCCCCATTGCTTTATCTTTGCTTCCATGTCGAGAATGCATATCTGCATTCTTGGACTGGCTTCAAGGGTTTCTGGCAAAAATGTGCAGTCTGTTAGTGGACATGGGCACAAATAGGACCTAACTAAGTGTGAAGGGAATAAGAATTCAGACTGAGGTATTTGGAAGAGACTGTGGAGGAAGTTCATCCACTACAGGGCCTTGTCTTGTTGGGTAGCTCAGATATATTAATATGGCCCTTATGATGCAAATTAACAACGTTATGTATTTGCCTCTAAGCTCTAGGTGCATCACTGAGAAGGGAAGGAATTTGCTTTGCTTTGGAGGCACATTATTTCCTCAGGGGTCTCATTTGGATTGCCTTGGAGATTGATGTGATGTCACAATGTACAGAGAGGCTGAGAACAGGGAGGGCAGGTGCGCTTCACTCTCCAGCCAGTTCTGATCTCTGGGGAGTGGTAGTCTATTCAGGGGGCTCCTAGGTTCTGTTTGGGTGGGCTGGGAAAGAGTGCTGTAATTCCTTAGTGATATCTGTAGTAGGCACGGTGGGGAACTAGCAACATTCATGCTGGGTATTTGCCAATCGACATAGTGAAACAAATGTCGGTGACTCTTGCCTCTTTGTCTGGTAATGTTCAGTACTGCTTGGTCAGGCTGTGGAGCATAGATGGTTTGCATCCTGAGTAAGAAGATGCACTCCCAGAGACTTTTTATCTCTTCTTGCTGGCAGAACTAGGGTTGGTATTTATCATTTGACTTAAACTCATTCCCCAAGCTCGTACTCTGTTTTCATCTGCCGGCAATTATTGTTTAAGTTGCTGCCCTCACAGACTGTACTTCCTTGGCAATGAGCACAGACTAGAGCAAAGCTTCCCCACCAACAGACTGATTATGTGGCATCACAGGGAGCCCCCAGTGGTGGAGATGCTGACTGAGGAAGTCTAGTGTGGGATCACCAGGCAGGACTTTCTAAAAATGTTTCCAAGTGGCTCTGATGCATTGTCAGATTTGGGAGCTAGGGATTGAAATAAGTCCATCCTACATACTTCTTTTCGGGGCTGCATCTTTTGGCTGATGCAGTTTGTATATCACTTCCTCAAACATCCTCTTTTATGTGCCCTACATAGTTGTATGTACACAGGGGAGGGCCTGGCAGGGAGCCTTAGTTAAATGCCATGTGTCATAGAGCATCTGGTTCTTGTAGGGTATGTGCATCAGTCACCTGGGGAGCACTTTCAGAAGGCAGGGGCCTGGGCTCAGCCTGGGGAGTCCGAGGCAGCAGGTGCAGGGCCGCAAGAGCTGGGTGCTGCACTTGTGTTTTGGCTGAGCTCTTGCTGACTCCGAGGGGATGTTGGTGACGTTCTTCATAGTCACAGGTCCTTGTTCAGTACGAACTATGTTCTCATTTAGGAGAGCTTTGAGGCTGTTGGAAAGCATTGTTGGTAAGGATGTTGAGGTTTGAGAATGTAATGCTTTTTTCTCTACTTCAGCCCACAGTTAGCAAATAATTGCCTTTGGGATAAATCCCCAACCTGTGCCCACCCCCATCAGGGAAACACAGTGGGGAGTTAAAAAATGGACTCTTCAGTTCTTAGTGCGTGAGTCTCTTCAGATGACCTGGTGCATTGGGCTAAGCTGCTGAGTGCACAGCCTGAGGTGGATTTGAGTTGGTTCCTCTGAATGGTTTGAAGCCTCCCTCCCCACTTTTCAACACTTCTGATGAGTCCCTATTTTTTATTGTAAAAATATGATAAGAAGAAAAAATAACTTCTGTATTTTGTTTTTATTTTCTACATGTCACTCCAGTCTTTGGTTCTGTGCATACATGTCTTTATGTAGTTATAATCATGGTCCCTCCAGTTAATTGGCTTGCCCACAGTCTTACCCTATGAAGTAGAGCTGAGGTTTGAAGTTGACTGGGCCCTGTATATTTATTTTCTTTCTTCCCTTTGTGGGATTGGGCAAAAGGTGCACTATTATAGGTATGACCACAGGGTGGTGCCAATAATCAACACATAGCTGCTCCCACCTTCATTGGACTGGAAACCAAACCAAAAACCTAAGCCTGTGAAATGGGAATTGGATGAGGATTCAGGGAGATGGCTCAGGAGTCTGGAAGGTCTGACAAATATGGGGTGGATGGGGATAGAATTTACCTCATGGTATGGTGTAACCTGAATCTGTAGTCTTGATGCCTGTTGATATAGCTGGGTTTTAATACATTTTTGATCCTAATGATTTTTCTTATGCCCTATTTTTTACCTTTCTCACATGAATAACTTTAAGTTGTAAAGGGCTGATAAAGATTCCATTCATTGTGTAAGTCTTACGGAATGTCTTCTAATAGTCTGAGATGTAATCTCCTGTGAAGATAATACTCTTGATTGTCCTCCTGCTGAACACTGGGCCGCTGCGGCCAGGGACCCGTTGGATCCTGGCTTTGGAGGGTTGGCTTGGGCACATGCACTGTTCTGAGGAGGGGGCTGTCAGCATTTCAGATGCTGAGGAGTCAAGCTAAGTAGGATGACTGTTGTGAAGAGAGTCTTGTGGATTTGGAACGTTGAGACCTAGAGGGCCTGAGCAAGGTTGGCATTGAGTGGGGGTAAGGGTGGAGTGGTCGGTACACAAGAACAGTGATGGCCGATGTGTTTGAATGCATACCACTTAGTGGTTCTTGTGGTTCCTGTTATACTGATTAATTTGTTTAATCCTTATAGTCACCCAGGAGATAGGACTTTGAGCCCAGAGAGATGAAGTCATTTGCTCAAGACAGCAGTCAGTGGAAGGGCTTGGAGAAGGCGAAGGGGTCTGAAGGTGGTTTGGGACACATGAGGCTGATCTAGCAGCTTGGTTTGCTGCAGCAGACTCGGACGAACATTGCTTCAGTGCCTGGTTTGTGCCTCCACTTGATGGGGGCCATTTCCACCACACTGTCCCATTCCTAGCCTGAAATGCTTCTAAAGGCAATGCCTTGAGAACCACCACTGTCCCAGCCTGTCTCCATTTTATTGTCTTCTGGGGACCTCTTCCTCTTCCTTTTGCCTAGCGCCTGTTTACACTGGGATTGTCCTGTCTGTCCTTCACTTGGATCCTGGTTTGCACTGGATGAGGATTCAGCAATTTTAGGTCGTGCTTCAGCAAAGGCCAATTCACATTATGTAGGTTGATTTGCTTGTACTTTTTGTTAAAAGCCTAAATTAAAAAAAAAAATCTGCCAAAATCTCAATTTAGTAAAAGTTTAAGATTTTTGTCCAGAAACCTAAATAGAATGATTTTAAGAATATTCTTATCATCTCTGAGAGTTCTTTTTTCTCAAGAAATAAGCCTGGCCAGGCACAGTGGCTCATACCTGTAATCCCAGCACTGTAGGAGGCCAAGGCAGGAGGATTGCTTGAACTCAAAAGTTCGAGACCAGCCTGGGCGACATGGTGAAACCCCACCTCTATAAGAAATAGAAAAACTTAGCTGAGTGTGGTGGTGTATGCCTATAGTCCCAGCTACCCAGGAGGCGAGACTGAGGCAGGCAGATCACTTGAGCCTGGGAGAAAAAAAAAAAAAAGAAGAAATAAGCCTATGTTGTTCTTTTTCTTTTAGGAATCTCTAAGTTGAAAGAAAAAGTTACACTCTCAAAACCCATTTATGCCTAGTGTTCCGCTATTGGAACACTAAGCATGTGGGAGTTATTTATATCCTACTGCTCAAGGTAATTGCAAAGGTCTGATTTTTCATGCATGTCTGCCTCCTGAGGGTACATGTTATCACATGATGCACAGATTTCGTCACTGCTGCAGATACTGGCATGCTGGGAGTTTATCAAAAAGTGATGGGAGTTTTTGGAAACATTTTTGAGGAAGTATGCAAAGACAGGTACATAAAACTTCACTACATTCTATTCTAGTAATTAAAAAAAACTTCTCTACTAGTTATGCTATTGTTCTGTAAAAAGAAAATACAGAAATTATTATTGTTGCATTAATTATGGGTTTGACATTTTTCATGTTCCATTTTTGGAACTCTAGGCAAAACCACTACTGCTAGGACTAATAATACCTTTTTTCCATTTTAGTCCCAAGATGCCTCGAACTCTAAGTTTACATGAAATAACTGACCTTTTAGAGACAGATGACAGCATAGAAGCAAGTGCTATAGTGATACAACCACCTGAAAATGCTACAGCACCTGTTTCTGATGAGGACTCAGGAGATGAAGAAGGTGGAACAATAAATAATCTGCCAGGTTCTTTGTTGTGTACCACTGCGTATCTTATTGAAGATGGCTCTGATGCTGAGTCTGACTCAGATGATCCCTCATACACACCTAAAGATGACTCTCCTGATGAAGTTCCGTCTACATCTACTGTGCAGCAACGTCCACCATCAAGGAGGAGGAAAATGACAAAAATTGTTTGCAAATGGAAAAAAGCTGATTTAACTGTACAGCCTGTAGCAGGTAGAGTTACAGCACCACCAAACGATTTCTTCACCAAAATGAGAACTCCCACAGAAATTCTTGAACTTTTTCTTGATGATGAGATCATCGAACTCGTTGTCAAGTATTCCAACTTATACGCTCTCAGTAAAGGTGTACATCTTGGCTTGACTAGCTCCGAATTCAAATGTTTTCTGGGAATTATTTTTCTGAGTGGTTATGTCTCAGTTCCTAGAAGGCGTATGTTTTGGGAACAAAGAACAGATGTGCATAATATACTGGTTAGTGCTGCCATGAGACGTGACCGCTTTGAAACTATATTTTCTAATTTGCATGTTGCTGATAATGCAAATTTGGATCCAGGGGACAAGTTTTCCAAGTTGCGACCTCTCATAAGCAAACTCAATGAGAGATGTATGAAGTTTGTTCCAAATGAAACATATTTCAGCTTTGATGAATTCATGGTTCCTTATTTTGGTCGTCATGGGTGCAAATACTTTATTCGGGGAAAGCCTATTCGGTTTGGCTATAAGTTTTGGTGTGGTGCCACATGTCTGGGCTACATTTGCTGGTTTCAGCCATATCAGGGTAAAAACCCAAATACTAAACATGAGGAATATGGTGTTGGTGCGTCAGTTGTCCTTCAGTTTAGTGAGGCACTTACAGAGGCACACCCTGGACAATACCATTTTGTATTCAATAACTTTTTCACCAGTATTGCACTTCTTGATAAGCTCAGTTCAATGGGACATCAGGCAACAGGTACAGTGAGAAAGGATCGCATTGACAAAGCTCCATTGGAATCAGATGTAGCCTTAATGAAAAAAGAAAGAGGCACATTCGATTATCGAATTGATGGCAAAGGTAATATTGTCTGTAGATGGAATGATAACAGTGTTGTCACTGTTGCCTCATCTGGTGCTGGTATCCATCCTCTGTGTCTTGTCAGTCGTTATTCTCAGAAACTGAAAAAGAAGATCCAAGTTCAGCAGCCAAACATGATCAAAGTGTATAACCAGTTCATGGGAGGCGTAGACAGAGCTGACGAAAATATTGATAAGTATCGGGCATCAATCCGTGGAAAGAAATGGTATTCAAGCCCTCTTTTGTTCTGTTTTGAATTGGTCTTACAAAATGCTTGGCAATTGCATAGAACATATGATGAGAAGCCAGTGGATTTTCTGGAGTTTCGTCGACGTGTGGTATGCCATTATCTGGAGACCCATGGTCATCCTCCAGAACCTGGCCAGAAAGGAAGACCTCAGAAGCGTAACACTGACTCACGTTATGATGGCATAAATCATGTGATAGTCAAACAGGGAAAGCAAACACGATGTGCTGAATGTCATAAGAACACCACTTTTCGATGTGAAAAATGTGATGTTGCCTTACATGTGAAGTGTTCTGTTGAATATCACACTGAATAGCAGCTGTCACCACATCCTGAGACAAGACAGATAATTTTATGCATTATGTACAGTGTAGCAGTGGTTTTGCCTAGTGTTCCACTTTTGGAACATTACACAATGGAACATAATAAATTTTTTTCCCTTCAAATTTTTGTTCCTTGGTTTTTTTCTAGGTAACATAAGAATTTCATGCAAAAATTTAAAAAATTGCAACCTCAGACATAAATGGGTTGAAGATGTTTTCTTAGTACATTGGCTTCCTTTAAATAACAAAGCTGAGACACAAATGCTTCCTGCTCTGCACACACCTTTCATTCTCAGCTCTGGGCATAATTGTCTGCATCAGTCTTAATTTACTCCGTGAGATCTGCACTCCTAACTGAGGGTATTTCATCTGCTCCGATGTGCCAATTAAGTTTACCCAGATAGACTATAAAAAGGCAGATAAGAAAAGTAAAATACCAAGTATCTCAATTTAGTAAATTAGACTAATCTGTGAGGGATTCTTAGCTGTCTGAAATAGAAAACCTGTTGTACTACAGAATGCAAACTATATTAAGTACCCAGCCTAGTGCCTGAATATATTTTTAAAAATCAAACTGTACTCATTGTGCCTCTGTTGTTAAATTTCTTAAATGGATATTGCAATAGGTAGAGAATGATCCTGAGGTTGAAAGGTCACTCTGTATTAAGAGTGATTTAACTGTATGGTGTGTAGTTTTTTCCTTACAGTCAGTGCAGACTGCTCTGTGTGCACTGACCGTTGCAACATAAAAATATTATGATAGAGCAGTAAAGTCTCTTGAATTTTGAGCACCTTGCTATGTGACTCCTTGAAGTTTTGGAGAGGGCATGTTTATTAATATGATCTCAGGCTACTAATATTTGACAATTCCCATTAATATGTATATTCTGTCCCTTTTGCGGGTTGGTATGGGCAATTGTGTACCTTGATTTGTCTGGTATAAAATGTATATTACGTGATTGGTCAGCCTAGATTACAGTCCAAAGAACTGCTAAACTCATTTTCCTGTTACTTGAAAAAGTTCGCAGGGGTGTATTGAAGAGTGAGTTTTGATTTACCTTGGACAATATTGATGTGGGGAAGGAATCATGTTATTGTGCAGAAATGAAGGCAGTCTTTCCCTTCTTTAAACCTTAGTCCAGATGTTTTTTTTTTTTAAGACAAAATTTGAATTGAAGTTTTAGAGTTTGGTTTGTTCTTGTGCAATTGCTTTCATTCTGTGGCAGTTAAAGAGGACCCTTCTGCCGGCACTGTGAGAAAAGGAGTGGTAATAGGGAGTTGGGAAGATACTTTTTGAGAGACAGTATTATGTAACAGATAGGAATATAGACTCTAGAACCTAATTATCTGGGTTTGAGTCTTTTCCTTAACTCGTTGGTAATCTTGGACAGCTTCCTTTATCTCTCCCTGTCTGCTTTAACTGTAAAAAAGAAAAAAAGAGAGAGAATTACAATAGTATTGATATAGTTTGGCCTTTTGTCCCCACCCAAATCTCATCTTGAATTGTAATCCCTGTGTGTCAAGGGAGTAATGTGATGAGAGGTGATTCGATTATGGGGGTGGTGTTCCGCCATGCTGTTCTCAATATAGTGAGTTTTCACGAGAGCTTATGCTTTAGTAGTGGAAGTTTTTCCTGTGCTTGCACTCACTTCCTCCTGCCACCCTGTGAAGAAGGTGCCCTTCACCTTCTGCCATGATTGTAAGTTTCCTGAGGCTCCTCAGCCGTGCTGAATTGTGAGTCAACTAAACCTCTTTCCCTTATAAATTACCTAGTCTTGGGTATTTCTTTATAGCAGTGAAATGGACTGTGAAAATGGACTCATGCATACAGTGTCTACCTTATTAGGTTGTAAGGATTAATAAATGTGAAATAATTAAAATAGTGCCCAGCACACAGTGTCACTATCAGTCATAATTACTATTTGCTTTCTGAACCAATTAAAAAATATGTATGTATGTGTATATATATATAATCTCAAAACAAAACTTGTCCAGAGCTAGCTGACTTTCCTTAAGGAGGCAGTATATAGCATAGGGGATAGATGCCACGGGCCATGGAGTGAGTGCCAGAACCTCACCTAGTAGCTTTGAGGTCTTGTGTATCCTCTCTGTAAGGTGGGGATCATAGCAGTATCTTCTTCACGCGTGATGATACATGTAAGATATTTGGCATATATCAGACACTTGGTAAATGTTAGCTATTCTTGTTACTCACATGCCCACGAGCTAAAAGTTATGACAAAGATTCCACCAAGCCAGTAAGATGTTTGAAATGAGGGTCTGTGAGAACCGTAAAGGAGGGTGTATAAATATTGATATATATGAAAAGATGACCTTTCACAAGTAAAGGTAGTTTTAACAATTGATATTACAGGTTGATCATCCCTAGTCCGAAAATCCAAAATCTGAAAATTTTTGAGCAACATGCTACAAGTGGAAAATTCCATATTTGACCTCATATGTTGGGTCTCAGTCAAAACAGTCAGAACTTTGTTTCATGCACAAAATGTTGTATAAAATTACCTTCAGGCTGTGTGTATGAAACATATGAAACGTAAATGAATTCATGTTTAGTCTTGGGTCCCATCCCAACATATCTCATTGTGTATATGCAAATGTTCCAAAATCCAGAACACTTCTGGTCCCAGGCATTTTGGATAAGGGTTATTCAGCCTATAATAGGCATAGTAAAATCATTAGCTATTACAAACTTTGTTTTATTGATATTATATTTGGTATATTTTGAAATGAAAAGTTTATTTGGTAACTTTCATTTTTGTTAATAAGCTTAAGGCCCACTTAATGATAAATATCTATAAAAATATAAGTACCATGTCAAGATTGGGAAGAAATATAATTATTTCTCCTTTGAGCACACTAGGGGGCACTAGACATCTGTCTAGGGGATGTCTAGAACCTGCAACATGCCCCTTGGTTCTAAGTGTAGGTAGGTCATGATTGCAGTGTGGTTTCTCACAGTTGTATTCTAAGGTAGATGTACCAGATCATTCTCTATATCTCTTCTGTGTCTTTTCTTTTGGCTTGATTTCCAGACTTTCTGCTGTCCTGGATAATAGGATGTCCTCACTGGAATGTCCTATCAATCTTGGCTGACCAGTATAGAGTGAGCTAGCATGACAGTCTTCTATGTTTGGGGCCTGAACTGAGCTCCTGCTGGCCCAAGATTGCATGAGGTGTTTTGATATTTGTTATTTTTTATTCACATTTAACCTGTAATTAATATTTATCAACCTTTTTGTGTAATCTGCCAACTATTACAAGATAGCATCTGAAATATATGTAGTTTCCAAAGTATAGTGTATGTACATTATTTCATTTAGTTCTCATAAAAAGTCATTTGGCTCATTTTGTGGTCAAGGAGGCAGATTCAATAATGTTACATGATGTTTTCTAAAATTCAGACCTCCCCTTACCAGTTAAAGGCCTGTAATGCACCTCTTTTGCCTACATTCAGTTTTCAGCTCTCTGTAGTTACCTTAAATCTGTGTCTGTTGCTGGGTTCTCCTCTAGGGGCCACCACCGGAGCCCGACAGGGGCTTTAGGAGAGTTAGAAAATGCCCTGATGGGTCGGGCATGGTAGCTCATGCCTGCAGTCCCAGCACTGTGGGAGGCAAGGCAGGTAGGTCACTTGAGGTCAGGAGTTTGAGACCAGCCTGGCCAAAAAGGCGAAGCCTATCTCTACCAAAAAACATAAAAATTAGCCAGACATGTTGGCGCATACCTGTAGTCCCAGCTACTCTGGATGCTGAGGCATGAGGATTGCTTGAACCTGAAAAGTATAGGTTGCAATGAGCCAAGTTTGTGCCACTGCATTCCAGCCGAGGTGACAGAGTGAGACGCTATTTTAAAAAGAAAAAAGAATATGCCTCGATGAGCAAGACACTTACTTTGTTTTATTTGGTTGCAACTGTGACTTTTTCATGTATAGATTAAAGAAAAAATGAAAGTGGGAACATCAAAAACACTATTTCCTTCTTAGTAATGTAAATATAGCTTAGGGCTAGACTTCTTTCACATCATAAGAATTCTTTAAAGAAGGTGCTTCTTTTGCCCAGCCTTTCCCACGTGGTCCTGGGGAAGGTTGAGACCAAACTCGGGGCTCTTGGTTCGTCCTATCAGCTGGTGTGCAGAAACCAAGCTCCTTACAGAGCAGACCTACTTGTGGTGAACCCAAAAAATGGAGCTCAGACTTAAATCACTCACACAATTTTTATTTATTTACCTTTACATTATTCAAGACAATGAGCTTTCTTCCTCCTCCTCTCTCTCTTTTTTTTTGTTATAAGATTCTAAATTAAGAGCTTCTCTGATGTTTCAGCCACCCTGTGTTATGGGTCATTTTTTATAGTGGACCATAACCAGCTTTATCTGGTGGACAGAGAGCTAAGAGCAGTGCTTTAAAGTCATATGGGTAGAAGGAGCAGGAAATGGAACAAGAAGTAGGCTCTAAATGAGATAGAAAGTTTCCAGAACCCATTTCTGGACGACCTCATTTGACCATTTTCAAGCCATGCTTCTCTGTCTCTATCTTCCTTATCCCTAACCCAATTCTAAACTTCATTTGTTCAGCACTATTGTCTGCCATGAGGAGGCATTATACTAGTCTCTAGTGCTGGAAAAATGTCTAAGATAATGTCTGTCCCCAGGCGGTTTCCAGTCCAGTGTAGGGTACTGGTATGGATTTCACAATATGCTACACTTGATGGGCATTGTAGTAGACATCCCAGGTATGTCCAAGATGTCACCGGGTTAGGAGGGCTCTTAGAAGACAGGACACTTAAGTCTGGCTGGTCAGGGGAGGTGTCTGTGAGAGGTGATTTTGCATTATTGAGGGTCTGAAAGGTCTTCTGAGTGGGTGGATATGTGTGTTAGGAGAAGGATTTGGGGACAGGTGCACAGAGATGAGGAGGCTGCATACATGGTATGGCGCAGTGGTAGCTAGCTTTGTCTTTCCACTTATTTATTTTGAACATCCTTGGAATGCTGGAAATTCTTCTAAAATGAATTAACTTTAAATGACAGCAGCTAGCTTTCAGGGTTCCATTGACAAGGCACCCTAATAGGTTACAACTGGAGGAAGCGTTGTTCCTGGTGTAGTTCAACTGGCTGTGCTGGGTCTGAGTTGCTTCTGACAGATGATTATTGCAGTCTCAGCCCCAGGCCCCACAGCCTGGGCCAGATTCTCATTCCTACATGAATGTAGGGAAACCAGGGAGTGTTTTCTCTGTCTGCATCTGACTGGAATTGTAGCTTTATGTTTGTTCCCGGCTTCTCTTGTAATTGGCTGCCAGTGGAGTTGACAGCAGGCTGAAACTGGCAGTTGTGTGAGAAGCTAGAAACACAGCCAGTGAACACCATGCCCACCACTTCGTTTTATGTGGCTGCAGCTGTGACTATTACGTGTGTGGATTTTTTAAAATGAGAGAAGAGAGAACATGAAAAAGTTATTTCTTTTCTGAAAGGGTAAATATTGGACTATTTACTGCCCTCTTCTGCTTTTTCTCAGTTAACTGGTCTACTTAATTGAAATGACAGAATTTAGACATTTTGAGGTCATTTCTCATTTTTAAGATTTCAGCTCACTTGGCTCAGATCTTAATACTGACCCTACCAATTTTAATTCAGTCTCTATCTATTTTTGTTACCATGTTCAGACAGTTCTGTTAAACAGTTGTGATACATTGCAATATACATATTATATTGGGCCACATATATGACCTGTTTTTTTTCAGTGAACATAGTGATAGTATCTGCTGCAGGGTTGTTGTGAGTATTTCAGAAAGTGCATGTGGTTATATGTAATACTATATTAGTTTATTAAGCACATTTTTCTAGGCTCTGTGCTAAAGTGCTTTACATGTGACACTTCATTTAATCCTTCCCAGAACCCAGTGAGGCAGGCGCTGCTGTTCTCCCCATCTCCCACTGGGGGAAACTTAGATGCTGATGAAGTTAAGTTACTTGCTGAGGGTTTGTGCGCTAGTAAATGGCACCAGGATTTGACTCCAGCCAGTCTGAGCTCAGACTTTTGTGCCTGGGCCTGCATTTTTGCCGATGTCAAACCTAGTGTGTTCATACACAGAATCCGTTTACATCTGCTGGCCAGATAGACTGCTCAGTCTGCCAGACTACAGGACAAGTTGGTTAGACATGCTAAAGAGAGCACCTTTCAGTCTCTTGGCAGCATCTGGGATGGGGAAGGCATATTTCTGTGTATGTGCAGATGAACTTGGTTCTCTCCCCCTTTCCCCAGTGTGCTGTGGTGTACTTGTCAGCCCCCATTTCAGCTATGCTGCTTCAGTCGACCCTCATCAGATGGTCAGGTCTGTTTTGGCTGCAAGCCACATGAGGAAGTATTGCTTATGGAACAGAAGGATCTCTTCGCCTTAGCTCTCTATGCATGTGGTTTTATAACCATGGTGTTTTCTGTCTTTAATATATGTATAATTCTACTGGAGTGATTTGTCTTCACAATGATACAAATGCTTGCAGGCAATAATGATTTTCCCCACCACCTTTAGTCATCCTTTAGCCAAAGTGAATAAATGTTTGGCCCTTTTTATCTTTCTTTATGAAGCGGAAGACACTAGAATGCAATCGTTTCTGTAGTGGCTTATGTGGTTTCCTAGGTGCTGAGTTCTGTGGTGATAAGATGCCTGTATATTTTAGGAGGGAGAGAGGAGAAGGAAGCTGAACCTTGTCGATGCAGAGTGATGTGGTGGGAAATTTAACAGCCACAAGATTGACTGGGTAAGTCTAAGGAAATGGTTGTCATCTATCAATAAAGTTTAAAAAGTGATACCCCATATGTAAAATATTTAATGACCTTGTTGTGCTAAACTTCTAAAGGCAATATCTCCTGGTGTTTTTATTTCTCCTTCTGTAAAATTATCTTGGAGAAATTGCAAAGTGAAGTATATTTAAGTGACTGTGATTCTTCCAAGGTTTATGTTATCCAGAAGTTTGATAAATACAAGTATCCTTTGTTATGCAGAAGTTTGGCTCTGAGTTTTCATAGTAAGAGTTTTGATACTGAGGACTATCTCATTATAATGGCTGAATTTCAGAGTGGCAAGAATTCAGAGGTGTGTATCAGGAAAGTGTATATATATCTGTTCAGTTTCTAAGTTTTGATCTAAGGTAAGGGTTACCTACATGCCAGGGCTTCTCAGCTTTGACATTATTGACATTTGAGACCTGATAACTTTTTACTGGGGAGGTCTGGAGGCTGTCCTGTGTGTTGTAGGATGTTTAGCAGTAAACCTGGACTCACCTGTAAGATGTCAGTAGTAGTATATCCTCCCAACTCCTTCCACAGTTGTAACAACCAAGAATGTCTCCAGGCATTGTCAGATTACCCCAGGGTGGGGTTGAAGGGGACAGAATTGCCCCCATTGAGAACTACTGTTGTACACCATTGCATTTAGCTAAATTTGTAAATAACATGAAACTCAGAAGACTCTTATAGCCACATAGAGATACTTCATTTTGTCCATTGCATGGAGGTTATTTTTAAGGAAGAAAATTACTAATAGAGAAGAAGAGATTGCCTTTAGAAGTTAAGCACAAAAAGGACATTAAATTTTTATATAAAAGGGTATCACTTATTAAACTGTTGTGAGATGATAGCTATTTCCTTAGACTTGGCCATATACTGCCTCTTCCATTTGCTGTTCTTCTCTGGAAATGACCAACAATGCTTCATTGATCTTATTTATAGGTCTTTTACTACCATGCAGTGCAATTTCAGATCACCAGTTCTTATTGATCACAAGTAAATTTCAGCTAGCCCTTCCTTTTATTACTTTGAAGAGTTGAAATTTTCAACAGGATAAGAATTTATTAGAAGTTGTGCTTTAAGGTCCACCAGCAGCTACCTAGATATTAGCATTGGCCTCTCTGCTGGTTTTGTAATGGATACTGGAAAACATACCATGCCTCTGGCCAGGCAGTATGTATAGTATTACCCTTCCATTTTCTCTTGCCTTCCCTCAGACATTCTCTCTTACTCTTGCATAGTCAGTGGCAGATAAATATCTTCTTATGTGTGTTGCTGCTCTTATTTGCTTCCTGTAAGTTGTTTATTATAGTTTGAAAGCATTTCTCTGTATTGTTTTATTCCATTTCTACCGTTTTGTGAAATTCAGAGCATCAGTTGTACAATGCTGAATGAAAAAACTCATCATTTTATTTTGAAAGTGTATAGAACTTGAGGCTGACTTTGTTTCTTTTTTTTTCACTCATGACAACTAGGATCCAGTATAGTTATATGAATGCAAAATTAGTCTGGTTAAATGGCTGCGCCTTTTCCACAACCTTGGTGTATTGCTAAGACATTCAGTTATTTAGATGACTGATATTTCTTCTGTTGCACATACATGGTGTTACCCTTCTGAAATATAAGGGTTCACCTTATTTTATATCTGAAAGTGTCGTATTACTGAATTTGTAACTTAGATTTTATTCAATGAACACATTTTTTTGAGTGTTAGTACTATTAGTGCTTGTATATTGCTGATACCTCTTCCCCCAGTTAAGTAATCAGTAATGTGAACCTAATACAGCGATTTTGACCCAAAATTCACTTTATGTTTAGGGTACTTTGCTGTTTTATGCTGTGACTATCATATCTTTAGCACAGAAATGGTAATTAAAATAAAATCTATTTTTGTTACACAGTATTGCTGTTGTGTTTGTTACACAGTATTGCTATAATTGACATTCAATTATATTGAAATTTTAACTGAATCTTTTCTAGAACTAATTTCATGTCTTATGAACTAGCAGAGAAATTTTCCCTTAGGGTATGCCAGAAGAGGAGCAAGTAGTTTTGATAATGAAATGAGACCTTTAA
Source organism: Callithrix jacchus (assembly GCF_049354715.1). Taxonomy (NCBI): domain Eukaryota; kingdom Metazoa; phylum Chordata; class Mammalia; order Primates; family Cebidae; genus Callithrix; species Callithrix jacchus. Next base: position 39,325,114 of record NC_133513.1, read on the forward strand.
GAAATATTTCTAGAGCAGCTATAATAATTTACATAAGAAGTGAATTGAGATGGCTGGAGAAGAGAATCGTTTTTCCTCTTTCAATGTCAGTGTTTTGGGTAATAATCACAGCAGAAACCTAAGAGACCATTCTAATTTGCCTGTTTTTTTCTTGTACACTATCAGGAGCTATCTTTTAAAATCTGCCTTGTGATCAAAATAATGGAAATATTATTTTTATTTTCATGGTAGGAGATGGAATAAACTGAGACTGCAGGACAAAAAGAAACGTCTGAAGCTGGAGGACGATTCAGAGGAAAGCGATGCAGAATTTGATGAAGGTTTTAAAGTGCCAGGTTTTCTGTTCAAAAAGCTTTTTAAGTATGTACCATGTGTTCTTTCCTATTTGCTTTCAAGCCATTATGTATAAATTAACATTTTAGGAATTACATAGTAGTTACCTGTGGGCCCTGAAGGTATTTGCAGCAATTTATTGCAACTGCAGATACTGTCAAATGAAATTTTAGCCACATGCTGTTCATTAAAATTAGATGATAATAAATTGACTAAAGGGTGCATTGGGTTTGTTTGTAAACTGATGAATCTGTATGGACATGTCTCAGCAGACTAAAAGCAACACATTTAAAAGCCATTGATGTTGAATAATTTTTTTGTTCTTAGTAATTTTAAGGTGACAAACTCCTAATTTCCTAAATCAGATTAATAGGAAGATCTGCATATTGAAATCAATATTAAGAAGGGTTTTTTTTTTCCTTCTATGTGGAAATAAAAAACTTTAGAGGTATTGTCAGTGTCTTATATTGTACCTGAGGGTATAATACTTTTGAACTGACCAAATATGCATCTAAATATTTTATGTAGATGTCATTCTAAAGTCAAAAGAGAAGATATGGCAACACCTTGAAGATTAAGTTGCTATTTGAAGTTAAGTTTCATGTGTAAAGGCCAAGCGTTGCAGATGACCGGATGCTCCCTGATAGATGCGTGCACGTCGTCTGTGAGGGCTGGCCAGTCTCCCATGATGAATGTAAATACTGAGGAACATTTTCAGTCTCATCCCTCCTGGGATTTACTTAACAAGATACTTTTGGAAGGCTTTTTAGATGCATTTAGGAAGTTAAACCATTACATAGCTTCTCTTTCTTTTGTATCATCAATTTGTAGTTGAGAGCAGGATGCAAAGTTCTTTCTTTATAGATTCAGCTGTCAGCCATGCCCTAAACTTGTGGAAGAAGTCTACTTAAAAACAGCATGTTCTTTATAGTTTCTCTCAAAGAGCTTATATTATAGTTTTAATTTTTCTCTACAAGGGGTAGTGGAAAGTGAAGAGTAGTTATTTTATCTCACTAAACATTATAGAAAACCAAACTCTAAAGATGTGAAATGACTTGATGTGATTGCCACAACTGGACGAGGAACAACCATGTAGAGGTTGAAATCCTAATCTTTAATAATATTTGCAGAGAGGTGGTTGCTTTGTTTATTGCTTCTCTCAAATGAAAATTAACTATGGAAAGGTAAATTAAGACCACATTTATTGGCAACTCTGTTTTCTCTAAAGTGATTATTTATTGAGAAACAGGCCAAATAGCATCAGTGTTGTACTAGCAAAAGGATACCCAAATTATAGATTAAATTGGTTTCAAAAAGACAGGACACTTCTGTGTGTGCATAGTAAGTGATCTGGCAAATATCCTCAAGAATCAACTTGAGTGTGCATTTTTGTATAAATGTCAGATTTTCTAGCAAAGGTATTTCACAATTAATAGAAATAAACGTTGCTTACTAAACATGTTTAGGATTCAGTTTATTGACAGAACTCTTTAATATAAATAATATATATTTTTTAAATTAGTCTTAATTGCACATTCCTGTATTGTGTTGTTTTAATCTCTGCAAAAATAGGACTTTAAATATTTTATAAATGTCATAAAACTTCTGTTCATTTTCTTCTGCTATATGAAAAGAAGTAATAGCATTGATGGAGTCTACTTTTTTTTACGATTATGTTTTAGCAAGGTCAATTTAATTTTAAACTGCAGATATATTTTTTTTACTGTATTTGCTGCATTCTGGGGAATTGAATTAACAGGGTATAGAGTTGTACACAAGGGAGTCAGAAGGTATAATTAGCCATTTAAGTACTATTTTCTGCAAGATAATGTTTAACTTTTAAATTTCTGTTATGAAAGTTTGCCCAGCAAGTACACTTTTCTATCTAATTAGCAGTCAAATGACAAATGTCAATCTTTTGACCTTACTTTCAGCCATTTACATTACTAGTAAATGTAATCTTGGATTAGTATGGCAGTGCCAAGGTACGCCAGTGATCTGTGGTCACATTGTGATGCTTCAGTCTCAAGGGATAGCAGAATAGATTTTTTTTTTTTTTTTTTTGAGACAGAGTTTTGCTGTTGTTATCCAGACTGGAGTGCAATGGCACAATCTCGGCTCACCTCAACCTCCGCCTTCTGGGTTCAAGCAATTCTCCTGCCTCAGCCTCCCGAGTAGCTGGGACTACAGGCACGCATCACCATGCCCAGCTGACTTTTGTATTTTTAGTAGAGACGGGGTTTCACCTTGTTGACCAGGATGGTCTCGATCTCTTGACCTCGTGATCCACCTTCTTCGGCCTCCCAAAGTGCTGGGATTACAGGCGTGAACCACCGCGCCTGGCCTCAGAATAGATTTTTAAATGTTTTATATTTATAAAAATCTCTAACTGTCACTAAAGAGTAATTTTTATGTGCTTTTCAAAAATTTTGAAAACTAGATTCTATAAGATGTTTTAATTTAAACTAATTGTTTTACACTGTTTATTATTAGGAAGGTGAAACAATAAAACCAAAGTCATTTAGTGGCACAGCTGAAACCTGAGCTCAGGTTCCTAACTCCTCATCTAGCAATACCAGCTATGTATACCATCTACCAGTTGTGTGGCTGGTGCTTTTAATCTGCAAGTGAATTTTCTTTAAATACCATCTGAGAGCCTCATGTGTTGTGTGGAAAGAGCCACTCTTTGCTGTCTTTGTAACTATCCCTAGTTGTTGGGGATCCTGCCAGAGATATGACTTACATGCTGCCTAGTAAGATTTTTTTTTTAATGTCATTTTTGTAGTGCTGATCATCTTGTAAACACACACATGTTGTTTGAAAGCCCTTGAAGATTAGATTTGTAGATGAGGAAACACCCAGCACATTGTATGCTGCCCCTCCTGGGCCACAGAGAATCTAGTTGTCTTAACCCCTTCCCAAAGTCCTTCTGGGATCCTATGCTGTCCACCATTCCTTTAATAATTTCTCAATTGCTCCTCTCCAGATTCTTCCCACTTTAATTAAGTTGATGAGCCCCAAGCAAAAGGAGTTGCTGGATCCATGTAGGATGGAGGCAGTATGGTATAGGAGTAATACACCAGAATGATCACTGGGAGATTTTGCTCCCTGACTGAGGGAGCTGGTCCCATGGTTGTTCTGTATCTCAGCAAAAGGAGGTCAGTTGACTAGAATTTAGTGATTCTGGAAACTAATTGCACATCAGTTTTTTTGGAGAGCTTTTTGCAGTATGTCTTTTTCAAAAGTTGAGATTATTCTAGTGTAGCCGATTCATGAACCAGCTTTTCTTCTAAATCATGTTTTCTCAACCTTGACACAATTGACATTTAGGGCTAAATAATTTGTTGCTGTGGGGACTGTCCTGTGCAGCATCAGTTATTGAACAGCTTCTCTGGGCTATATTATTGCACTTCTTCGGTTATAACAAAAATGTCTTTAGACATTGCCAAATGTCCCACTGGGAGAAAAATTACCCCTGGCTGAGAACTACTGGTCTAGGTCATTTCCAGAATCACTTTGGAAATATACAATTCTGGATTTCAGCTCTGGCTTGCTCATTGTTTTTTTCTAGCGATGTGACCTTTGGCAAATTACTTAACCATTCTGAGCTTTTGTTTGCTAACTATAAATTGTGCTGATAATCTCCTTTGTACAGGTTGATTGTGAGGCTGTGTCCAAACCACCTGGCCTGGTGCCTCTTCGGCAGTCAGCTCCTTAAGTGGTAGCCATTATTCTCTGATTACATACCACATATTTTTGGAATTTGTCCTTCTTCCCAAATTAAATGATCTTGTAGCTGTACTAGACTTCATCGTGTTTTGAGTTTTAGTCCTTTTCTCCAAGGTGCATATCCAGTGTGTGTATTATAATTTGCAAACTTAATAAGCAGCAAAATTCTCATTCAGAGTTTTCCTTCTGTGATAGGTAATAATGGAACAGCTAGAGTTAGACTTCTAGAATTGCTTTGTAGACTACTGGGGGAAAGTTAATTATGACATATTTACTGAGAGGAGATTAAATAAAACCAGTTAAACGAGCTGAAGTCCAAAATGAAATTTTAGATAGACATACCAGCTACCAGATGGTAAATATTTGGGCAGCACAACAACAAAACCATCTTCTTTTAAGGTGGGTAGCCCCTTAGCCTTGATATTTTCTTTGAAAAAAAAAAAATCCCTTAGCTTCTATCATCTTTTTGTTTATTTATTAGAGATTGGGTCTCACTCTGTTGCCCAGTTTGGAGTCCAGTGGTACAATCATGGTTCACTGCAGCCTCAACCTCCATGGCTCAAGCGATCCTCTCACCTCAGCCTCCCAGATAGCTGGGACTGCAGGCACGTGCCACCACTCCAGGCTAAATTTTTTTTTTCATATAGAGATGAGGTCTTACTGTGTTGCCCAGGCTGGTCTCGAACTCCTGGGCTTAAGTGATCCTCCTGCCTCGGCTTCCCAAAGTGCCGGGGTTTACAGGCATGAGCCACCTCATCCAACCCATCATCTTTTGATTCAAGTGACTTTTGCTTTAGATTTTTAAACTTGACATACAATCTTCATACCATTCCCTGTTGTTAAGTGTTTCTTCCACTCTCAGAAAGATTTTTTTGTATTTTTACTTAATAACTTTATTTTTAGGTTATTAAACATATCATTGATGGAGAAAGAAAAATATCAACTTCTGTGTTTTGCTGGGGTGGGGGTAAATTATTTCTCTTTGACCCATATTCCTTATTTAAAATCTTAATAGCTGTGATCTTTTTGTACTTATTGTAAAATCCCTGAATCAATTTCTGCTTTGAAATATTAAAAAGACCTTTTGTATTGTTGAGTCTTTAAACTTCTTTTTTGCATCTGCTAGTAATATGACAAAATCATCTGTTATGTACTAATTTTGAGAGCAGCCCTATTATTTATACTTGTTTATGGCCTTAAAATTTAATTTTTTCTAGTAAAAGAGAATATGATTATGAAGTGATTTTTCAACAGTATAAGCTGTAGGTTCTGGTGTTCTCCGTCCTGCTTTTTTGAGGCTATTCAGATCGATTGCTTTTTTTTGTAGAAAAATTAATGGAACTTTATAAAAAATATTTGGGATTTTTTTCCCCCAGAAGGTGAGTAATAAATAATAAGTTTATGCTTGTTTACCAAGCTATTTCTAATGTTGAAAAGAAAGGAAATATTCTCTAATTACCCTGTCCATCAGCTTAATTAGAAATGTGTTAATGTTTTGTAAAGAAAAATTTGTGATTTTATGCCTAGGTGATCAAAAATGTATGACCTTATAAATATAATACTCATGTAAAACACACATCCTGCATGTTTCTCTGACTGGTGCTAGAACCTAGCCAAATGATTAATTCATGAGTACTTTCTGTTATGATCTGTATTATCCACCATTTGCCATTTTCTCTTTTCTTGTTGGTGTTTGTTGTTGTAGGTACCAGCAGACAGGTGTTAGGTGGCTGTGGGAATTGCACTGCCAGCAGGCAGGAGGAATTCTGGGAGACGAAATGGGATTGGGCAAGACCATCCAGATAATTGCCTTCTTGGCAGGTCTGAGCTACAGCAAGATCAGGACTCGTGGTTCAAATTACAGGCAAGTGCTCCTCTGCAGACTGTCAGTCTGTGGAGCTCAATTAATATTTCATCAGATGTATTGCTGTGGAGGAGGGTCTTGTGAATTATTGATGACATTTCAATTACAATATTCCTTTAATTCTTTTAGTGGAGGACATCAAAGGAAAAATTTTACGAGACAATGGAGCTGTAGGGCAGGAGAAATTAAACATGTAACACTTTTAATGAATTCCAGGCATTGATGCTTCATTTTGCAGATGAGCCCCACTAGATATTTTGGGTCAATATGATGTCTAAGGTTAGCTTCTACAAATGGATTGTTTACAAACTCAATTATGTTAATATCAATAGTTTACACAATATGGAATTTTAAATTAGACATAATACCTTTAGTTCCATTTATTAAATTTTACATTAAAATATTTGTTCTGGCAGGAGACCAGGTGAGCATTACAGTAAGTACAAAGTCTATTCATGGGGAGAGCTGGAGCTTTGAAGAAGCCATTCTCCCTAATTTCCTTTAAAATGAGTGTGCATGATAGCATTTCTAGATAGCTCTCTCTCTCTCTTTTGTTTTTGAATGAAGTTGTTTGTCTGATCTCTGTGCTTTCTGTGCTTCCCAATCTATGAACTTTTTGTAATAAATTCTAAGGCCAAAACCTAAGTGACTACCTAAAATTGTAGGTTACTGTTTAGATGTTAATATTTATTCTCTTTAGAAATTTAAATAAACTATTAAGGCTTTTGTATTCCAGAAGAAATAAGCATTTAATCTATTTGGTATGGTAGTTCTGAAATACTTTATTTTGAAAGAAAGTACTGTGAGCATTTCCATATTTAAACTGTACGTTAATTTTATAGAAATTGGTATTGGTAAAAATATTGATAGGTAAATTATGTAGGATATTTCATCATCTTGAACCCAGATAAGTGCAAGCTCCTGTGTTTCAGTAGGCTTATGTAAAGAGTAAGAGCAAGATATTTACCAGGGAGGTGTGCCCTGGAGACCTCAGACACTCACTACGTATGATTTGTAGATACCTTTACAGTAGTGTCAGTGTGCCTGCAGTCAGCAACTGCCCAAAGTTCTTCCTACATTTCAGCTCATCGGCAGCAAAATGCTTAGTAGAGAGCCAGATACGAGCCATAAACTGAGTCAAGATCACGTTTCTTTAGTCTTCAGAGTTTAGTGTTTTGTTTTTATTTCTTACTCTTTCGTTAATTTAGCAGATCAGTACTTCATGTGAGGAGTGTTTGGAGTCTTCGAATACTTTAGAATCCCAGTTGCATTTATACAGATGTAGGAAGGGAAAGAAAACACTTGGAGATTGTTGAACGCTAAACATTTTGTTGTTGTTGTTACAAGGAGGTTCTATTGAAGCGGGAGATTTTTTTCAAATAGGAGAATTCTATTACATTTTGCGTGGAAGCATGTGAAAACATTCCAGACCAAAGGAAAACTCAAAGTTGAAAGCTGGTATTTAGTGTTGTCTTATCTATGACTGTTATTTTCTTAATATACTTTTTCTGTTTTAAATAAAATGCTTTTTCTGTTTCAAATAAGCTCTTTGGTTGGCTTGTTTTCTGCAACTCTGTTGGGTGTTTTTGGTAACTAGACTACCCCAAACTCCTCCAAGTGATTTCTAGGACTCTTTCTTTTCTTAAATGATTTTTGGGATTTTTTTGTTTTCCATTTCTTTTTTTTCCCTTCCTATTACCATGAAACTTATGTGGAGTCTAATGCTCAGGTCCTAGGACACCTAAAATCATCCCTGCAGTGTAGTTTTGATCTAAATATTCAAACATGCTCTCTTGAGTGTTGACAGTCCTACTAAGAATGAAGTCAAGGCTAATAATGAACAGCAGCTGTAATCAATTAACTGTCAATGTTTATATCCACTTCTTTATAATGAAATAATGTGGCATATTGGACTGTAGCCCAGATTGTCTTTATTAAGATGGTTTGGTGGAAGTGGCTTGCAAGAATGTGGTGCTGCACCACAAACACCTGGACTCCTCATGAGTAAAAGTTTACAGAGGTGTGTGGTCCCCTTCACTCACATGTGCCAGGGCAGACTGGATCACATCTTCCTAACAACTTCATAACATGCCCTCCTCTGGAACCAGATGAACTTGGGAGTTCTCTATATTTATGTCTTACAGAAAAATAGCTCTTAAGGTCAAATGAAGTTCTGTGTGAACTGTTACTGCCTCATTGGCTATGTATATTTCCTGTGAACTCTTCAAACTATAGAGGGTCCCTAATTTGAGATCATTTTAGTGTTATAATTTTAAGGACTGTGAACATTGAAATGGAAACAGTATCTCTGTGATACCAAGAAACTTCATGGTAAAAGAAGTTTGATTTGTTTTTTAAAAATGTATGTTGTATGCATGTTTCTAGAAGACAGTGAAGCATATTATACATAGTTAATAAACATCTACACTGGTTGCTGTGTTCCCTGTTCATAATGTATACACCACCTTCTTTTCACTTTGCCATTCATATTATAAGGATAGGCCCCTGAATCTTATAATGAAGAGAAAAAAAGTTAACTTTTCAAACTTCAGTTAATTCTTTAAAGTCTTGGAATCAGTTTGTTAATTTCTAACATTATTAAAGTTAATAAACTTTCAAGGATAAATATTTTACTTTGTAATTCCTGGTACGTTTTGGGTATGACTAGCAGGTTGATGTATTTGACCATGGAGCTACTGCCTTGCCCTAAATTTATGAGGTAATCGATGGTAATCAGAGATTAAAGGAATTGTAGTCTGTTTGGTAATTGATGCTAATCACTGTAGTAGACTTAGCCATTTCTCATGTTCATCTCACAGGTATTAAGGGTTGAGAAAGGGTGGTTCAGTTGATGATGTGACTGTTAATGGAGTTGATTGTCCTGCTGTGATCCAGCAACAATCTGGGTCTGCCCTTGGATCTCAACTCAGTGTGAAAATCTCAAAATTTTTCTACTAGAGAGAAAATAGCAGAAATTAAAGGGCATCATAATAATGCCAGATAGATATTCAGCCAGAAGAATGTACTAGCAGATGGCAAAATGTGAGTCATCAATGTAGCAGTTTGTAGAAGGCATATTATAAAAGAGGAAAAAGTGATGTGTAACCTGAAAAAGCATATGCATGTGTTTATGCTTATTTGAATGTGAGTTTGTTGTAAAATATTTTGGACAGCTTTTGATTGGTTGTTTTCTAATCCCTGCTAAGTGCATATTGATGATAGCTCTTTTATTCCCCTTGGAGGATAGAAAGAAGCTGGTGCATTTAATCCTTTTAGAGAGGATTGCTGCCATGGAAGGGGCCAGGGCAGAGTCCCGCTCTCATCAGGGAGTTTGAGGGGCACCTGGACAGGTCCTGCCTTGGTGAGGAGCATGGCCTAGGAATGCCGTAGGAAGTGTCGGAATCTCTTGTAGTTTGACCCTTTCCACCTAGTTGAAGTACAGGGACAATAATTGTAGCGGAGGCAAGGGAGATTTCAAAGTAGACAGAGGCATTTTGTCATGTTGGAGTGTAAGGGTAGGCCTCATTTAAGTTAGGGCTTGACCAAAATTTTATTGTTTTTCTATAGAACTACAAATTACCTTTCAGTTGTGTAGTAGATGATTTTTAATATTTTAATCACTGTATGAGTTACTCTTATTTGTAAATTTTTTTTTTTTTTAGACAGAGTCTGCTCTTGTCGCTCAGGCTGGAGTGCAATGGCATGATTTTGGCTCATTGCAACCTCTGCCTCCCAGGTTCAAGTGATTCTCCTGCCTTAGCCTCTCATGTAGCTGGGATTACAGGCACCCGCCACCATGCCTAGCTAATTTTTGTATTTTTAGTAGAGACAGGGTTTCACAATGTTGGCCAGGCTGCTCTTGAACTCCTGACCCCAGGTGATCCATCTGCCTCGGTATCCCAAAGTGCTGGGATTGCAAGCATGAGACACTGTGCCTGGCACAAAAGTTGTTTTAAGTTCAGGAATCATTTATTTCTGAGCTGTAGTAAGAAAATAAAAATCACATGATTCCCCAACTCTGAAATAATCTCTTTTAACATGTTGATATATTTTCTTCCAATCTTAAATGTTTTAATTTAATAAAGTCATACAATTACAGTAAAGATGATTTGCATTCTGTCAGGGTTAGTGTGGGATAAACCAAGGAAGAGTCCTCAACTTATTTATAGAGAAAGGGACAGGGAAGGCTTTGTCGAGGAAGCTGAGATCTGCATGTTGAGTAGAAGGTAGCTGGAGGAGTAAGAGTGTAATCAGGACCAGGTGAAGTTCGATTGGGGCTGCTGGCCACAGGAGCAAGTGTTAGGATAGTGGCAATGAGAGGTAAGGCTGGAGAGCCAAGCAGAGGTCAGTCTTCGTGGCCTCATAGGCCAGGTCCAGGTGTTTAGTCTTTGTCCCAAGACCAGTGGGCAGCCATTAGAGGTTTTGAAGTGAGGGGATGAGGAATTCAGATTTTGCTGTTTGAAATGATCATCCTTGAAGATGCAATAACCCAGATGAGAGAGGAGAGTGGCTGGAACTGGCATAGCAACAGCGTAGAGGGAGAGACATGGCTACTAAAAGGATTCGGGAGGTAAAAGTGATGTGAACTCAGTGTAGGTTGCTCATGGTGGAGAACAAGCAGATTGGCTCAAGGATGAGGCCTAGGTTTCTGGTTTGGGCACCTGGACAGTGGGGGACAATTCTATGCAGTGGATTGCAAACATGGGGGCAGGGGACAGCCATGTTAGGAAGGATGGTATGTGGTGCTATGGGGACATCCCAGTCAGCAGTGAGATATGTAGTGTGTGGTGGTCTGGCGTTCAGAAGAGTAATCTGGGCTGGAGACCTAGATATGGTATTACCAGCATCTGGAATTGAAATTGTGGGAATTAGTGAGAGAGCATCGGGGTAGTATATACAGTGGAGTAATGTATATGCATTTTGCTTCCATAGCATCTTTGTGGGGCAGGAAAAGGGAGTGGAAGGGAGGAATGACAGTGTGCAGAGTACAGTGACTCTGCTCCAGGTGTGCGAGAGGAATGCGTATGGTCCTGTGGTGCCCTTAGTCAGTCCCACTTCTTAGTTGCCTCTTGTAGCATGAGCTGAGTATGTCGTTGAAGAGGTTGCCACAGTTAGTTTTGACTTCTGCTTAATTTTTGTCTTAAGCACTGACTGGCACCCAACCCCCTGCAAGACTGAAGATAAATTGGCTAAGTAATGGGAGTGTTGCTCCTGGAGATATAAGCTCAAGAGTTTAGGTAAAGGAATTGATCTCAAACAAGAAACGGGACACTTGTCCCATTGTCCCAGAAGGGCAGGAGGAGTGCAGATGCAGATAGGGAATACAGTGTAGGATGTATCAGGATGTTTGACTGCACCTAAGTGAAACCTGGCCTCAAACTGGGTTAAATGTTCACAAATGTATGGTATACCTAGAAACCTACTTAGGAGGCGGCTGGTGGACACAGCATGATCAGCAGCCCAATGATGTCTTCAGGGACCCAGATCTTTGCCTAAGGCCAGGTCTCCTTCTGATCATTAGATCTCCTTACCCAGTGACCATTGGTCTGTACCTATAGCCAGGGAGACCAGGAGAGAAAACTCTCTTCCAACCTAGAAGTTAATTCTTCCTTACATAGTCTGTCAGTCTTGCCAGGCCAGCTTTCTGGACTAGTGAGAATTTCAGGGGAGTACCATGCACTGAGAGGCTATAGATGAGCCAGGATTCCTGCTCCTGAGCCAGGCAGTGGTCAGAGTCCCATAAACTGTGTCTGCTGGAAGGAATAAGGAGGGGCACCTGCAGAAATCAGTTTCTTCAAGAAGAAGAGAGAGGGGAATGGATGTTGAGACAATGGCTACAACGAGTTTGTCCACCTATACTTATGTCTAAGGAAATAGGGGTGATTCCATAAATAATTTTTAGAAATTATGATGAACATTTTTCCAGATTATTAACTATTCCTCAAAATGATTTTTAATAGTTACATGATATTTCATCTTATTTAACAGAATCTTATAGTATTTTTCATATGGTTCTGTTCTAAGCACTTTAAAGATGTTAACTGATTTAATCTTCATAATAACCCTATAAGATCAATACTGCTATTCGCATTTGGAAATGAAAAACTGAGGTTCCTAGAGGTTAAATAGTGTGCCTGATATCATACAGTGTGTGCAAAGCTGGGATTCAGATCCAGGCAGTGCCCCTAACCACTGGCTTGTGCTGTGTTAAAGAAATGGGGTAGTTCATTCAGCCTTCCTCTTCACTATGGATATAGGTAGTGCCCACTTTTTCCTCAGTATAAAGAATGCTCCAGTGTGTATCCCAGTGCATAAATGTTTGCATTGGGATTGCTGAGTCCATGCAGTGTATTAGTTTGCATTGTGATCGCTGAGTCAATGAATGAGTGCTGTTAAGGCTCTTGATTTTTCTTGTTAAGGCTCTTTGCTGCTCAACTGCCTCCCCACACAGCAGTGCCAGCTTGCACTCGGTCAGTCGGTGTGTTCTTCCCAGGAGAGAACACTCACTGGGATGCTCCTCCGTGGTGCTTTCATGGCTTGGAGGAGCAGGCAGGGTGGGGTGTAGTGAGGACAGGCTGCAAGAAGCGAAGACTGGCCACTGGGCAGCCCTCTGTCCCCTGGTAACCATGTCACCTGGGCCACGCCAGCCTTCTGAGCCCTCATCAATGGAGTACTTCTGGCCTGCTTGCTTCGCAGGGCAGTGAGATTGAAATTCTGTGGGTTGAAAACTCTTGGTAGACTATCAAGCTTCAGACAAATGTAAGATCCTATTATGTTCACTTAGGTTAAGATACACTGTGTAAAAACTTCACTAATCTGTAATAGAAGGGAAAAGAAGAGTATTTTTGTTAAATAGTATTTTAAAAAATTTTCCTTTATGTTACTGTAGATGTTATATCTCTTAATGTATTATTTAATGTTTACTCTTAACACCTACAGGTTATTGATGAATGGGATTATAGAGAGTTTACTTACTGGATTTTAACCTCAGTAACTTTTTCTTAAAGAAAATATCAATAATTTTCCATAGATTGCATTTTCTTTTTTGAACTAAGTTTTTTGTTTGTTTGCTTTGGGGATGGTTTGAGCAGTTGATGACTGTTGTTTTCTTTTTGGACCTTTGGATGCAGGTTTGAGGGGTTGGGTCCAACTGTAATTGTCTGTCCAACAACAGTGATGCATCAGTGGGTGAAGGAATTTCACACGTGGTGGCCTCCGTTCAGAGTGGCAATTCTACATGAAACCGGTTCCTATACCCACAAAAAGGTAACACAATATTTCAATACCTTTTTGTTTTGTTTTAAAGTCCTCCATTTTACATATTTGGTTTTTCTCTGATCCATGTGTTTCTCAAATGTGTATTCCTGTGTTTCTTTCCTGCATTTGAAGTTATTTTATTATTACTTACTTACTTTAGAGCTCTGTGTTTTCAGAACAGTTATGATTATAGGCCTTATTGTTCTAACAGTCTGTGGTGGTGGTGTGGCATGTCTGTTGTCCAGCAAAATATGAATCGTCTCGGACAGGACACAAGCCTGGCAGTGTAGGTTGGAGTCATAAGTCAGGTGGCTGTGTCCAGTAAGGAGAGACTCTGGGCATTAGCAGCTTTAAACAGTTTTAGGAAGGTGGATACAAAAGTAAAATAACAACTCTTAATGGGTAAATGCATTCGTTAATATGCTTTTAAATCCTGTTTTTGATGAATGAAAGAAGAAACCTTCCATTTTGAGAATTTTGCAAGTATTGTTGCTTTTAGTTGTATTTTGTTCACTGAATCCTTGATAGTCATTTATAGCCAGTTGTATTTCTTCACTTACAGTTTGGTAACATCACAGTATCAAGAAGGAACTTTATCTGTGCTCCTGTGGGTAGCACAGATACGTTGTATTCTTTTTTTCTTCTCATCTGTCTAACCATCCAGACTGTGAGCTCTGTTGAATAGGGACTGTCTGATTCATTTTTGTATCCCAGGTGATTCATAAGCATTTGCTGAATAAATAGTAATCATACAGTTTCACTGTGGATTTGCGGGTTACATTATTGAGGAGAAGCAGCAGTCTGTTAGGAATTAGTTTGTTCTTTCCTGAGTCTTCTGAGCTCTTGAGTGAGTTCCTGGGCCCCAGGAAAGCAGTGCCAGCTGCAACGGCTATGGAATGTTTGCCTCACGGAGACAGATGCACGGGGACCACGAAACTCCAGGATTCCTATTGTGTTTGTGTTCATGGAAAAGCAAACTTTTGATAGAAGTGACTCAGGAAGATCTTTGGTTTGGTAGTCAACTAAGGCAAGATAGAATCTTGCTTACACTGTTACTGTTAAAACCAACTGACCTTGCCCAGAATTTTAAGTGATAAATGGAAAATTAACTGGAATTAAGATAATTAATAAATTAGGGTAAATGTTGTGAGTTATAAAAAGTGATTTTTAGCAGTATGAAGATAATAACAGTTTAAATTGTTGTGCTGTTAACCTTAAATTGTTTGTCAAACTTTAGACTATCCTGTTATTACCCTTGTAGAACATTCGTGGTTCCTTTTTTATTTCTGTTAAACTGTTAACATATTAGTGTTTTGTGCTGCCAAATCCTGTAGCAGGACGCATTAGCTGATGTTTGTCTTATAAGGGCAATTTTAAAAACTGTTTTTTCTTTTATTTTCTTTTGGAGTAGTAAAGTGTGTATATTGGACACCTTCACCTGGATCGTGGCTTACTGCCAGTCCCTTTGTCACCATAGTCTGAAGAACTGCCTTCATGTAAACCACATACATGGACTTATTATGGAAGTAAAATTGACAGTGAACTTGGTGAAATTTACTTCCTTAAGTTTGGAGGGCAAACTTATACAGAAGAGATACCTCACTTTTGGTTGCAGTGGCTCTAGCTTCCGAGGTTGTTTTACTTACCAGACACATGCATACATATGACTGTTAACAATTTTTTCAGTGTTTTACAGTTTACCAAGGACTTCAACTTGAAGATTCTTACTTAACTTTTGAGGAAAAACAGCATTACAGTTTCCTTATGTTTTTACTCAGACTCTTAACTCTCTTCCTACTGTTCCTTTTCCATTACAAAGTATCTCAGATCACTAAAGATGTAAACTGTTAGGCAAAAGATAGAAAAGATATACTTTTATACCTATCAAACCATATTCTTGACTTAGACGCCCTATATTTATTACCTTTTATTCCTGTTAATATTGGTTTATTATTTGCAGTGATGACACATTGAAAATGTATTAATAGTTCCTTTCCATAGGCCTTGCTGTTGACACTTCTAAGATTATAACTTTGGTTTCTGGATTCAACTACTGAAGGGGTATTTGCTTCCTCTGTACCTTCTATCCTCTGTGTATGTGCAGATCTTTGTCACCACACATGCCTACCTGCTGGCTTACACGTGTATTAAATTGTAATAGAGTCTGTATTTCTTATTCTAATTTCAAAAATTCTGTTTATGGTGGTTTGTTCTCTAACTCAGCATCTAATGCCTGACTTCCTTATCAGCTGTGATTTCTTTTTGCAGTGGGTGAGCTTTCTGTGCCCGCTGGCTGTCTTGTCTTAAATTTAATAATGGTACTCTGACATTGGAACATTCAATACTGGACAGAACAGGGAAGAGAAGAGAATTTCTCTTTAGAAATATTTGAAAATATAATAATGCCAGAATAGTTTTACCTATCATTCAAGTAGATTATCTTTATTTTCTAAATGCTTTGTTGTAGTTGGCATGACATAAATTTAAAAAATTTTTCATTTGGAAAAATATCAAATGGTCAGTTTCTGAAGACAGCATATCTGTCATTCTTATTCCCCAAATTGCCCTTTAGCATCCTACCTCTCTCACCCTTTGGTCCTATATTAGCTCTGTTAATAGTCTCTGATTAGCAGCATAATTTAGAATTGTCAAGTGCACACCCAGCAGCCATGCAAAAAAAAAAATATACAACTGATAGTTTCAACCACATTATGAAATCTGATAAAGAAATGTTTAGGCTTCTGAATCTCTTAATGGTCACTTGAAATCTCATTTAATAAAAGTTCAAGATTTTCTTTTTCTCATTATGTTTTGTGATTCTTTTTTCTAATATAGAGCAACTTTCATGTGAGTTGATTAATATTTATTTGTTAAAACAACTATAAACACTGCATTTCAGGTGTTTGATGTTGCTAGGGCTCCAAAAAAAAGGGATATGATGTTTTTAACCTCAAAAAGCCAACTGTTTCCTTGGGGAAAGAAAATATAATAAATGAAGAGATAATGAAAAGATAGTCTCGTGGTATCTATCCCATTACTCACAGTAGGTGGTGACATTTAGCACTGTGTTGTAAAGTTTATTTAAATATTAAGGATCCTTTTTTCAATTAATTGGAAGGTACATAATGAGAAATTGCTTATGTTCTGAAACCTTTTTTTTTTTTTTTTGCTATGTAGGATCTAGTACTGTAACATTTTAGATAATGTAAAGAATTTTGTCTCATTTTGATCATGTGGATGCATAAGAGTGGGAAAAGCAAGAAGAGCATGCAGTTGTAAGTGCATTGGTTTTGTGCTTACCAGGCCAGGATATGAATCTTGGATCCACTGTTTTATGACTTTGTAACCCTGGGCAAGTCACTTGCTTTTCTGAGCCTGATTTGATTACCTGTAAAATGGGTAAGTTTTTATAAGCTCGTGAGGACTTTTTGGGTTAATATGTATGTATGAAGAGCTCATTGTGGTCCCTCATAGGTAACATTTACTCAGGTAATTCTTGCTGGTGTTAGAAACAAATAATATTTTGGCCTCTTCACCTCAGTAGTCGAGAAAAGAAAAGATGCTGAATTAGGCATTCCTGAATGACTGAAAATGTAGTCTAGAGAGAAAGTACACATCTACTTTATCAAAAATGTTCATGGTCATTCAATATCATCTAGACCTTTTATTCTCGTGTTTAGATAACATTTGGCCCCAAATGGAAAGAATGAAGTGCAGGGTGTGGTTAAAAAGCAAATGACACAAAAACGTGGCCATCTGATAAAACTCCCATCACATATTCTTTAAAAGGGCTTGTTTTCTGAAACATGAGAGCAAAAAGACGTGGCTTTTAAAAAAAGCTAAAGGGAGTAAAAAACATAAAAAAAGAGAAAGGGGCCACATTATCCCTCAAGCATCTGAAATGTTTCAGACACATTCTGAGTACACAAATTATAATAGAATGCAAAGTGGTAACATTCCTATTAACTTTAGAGTCAGTGTATACACCTGATAGAAGACTTGATAGATGCTGGGCTTGTTCTGCGAGGTATGTTGTAAAATTATGTTGCTGGAGCCCTTTTTTTTCTTATTGTCAGCACAAATCCTTGTTTATTAAAGATTTAGCTTGAAGGAAATTTTAATTAATTACAGGTGCAGTAAATCCTGCCTAGGAAGCGGCTGTACAGTGTTTTCCGTGAATGGCCTTCATGTGCCTGTGCTTCACTCCTCTCCCCGCCGCCTGACAGTGTGATTTATGGCTGTTGTTTTCCACCAGTTCACTGTTTGCCCTCTAGGAGGGATTGGTCTCTTGAGCCTCCATAATAACAACAGCACTTTCACAGACATCTTTTAATGACAACAGCACTGCATTCAGTAAGTCAGGCTAATTGCAGATGTACCCTATTAATTGCAAAAACTAGGAGAGGTTACATATTTTACAAGCTTTTAATTTGAAACCGCCCGAGATGATTTGTCTTAAGTGTTTGGATAGAGACGTCCATAATATTCAACAATTCACCATTATTGAAACTCCAGTCTAGGCAGCTATAGAATTCTGTGATTGAATCAGGTAATAACAGATGGTCTTAGATGGGGTTTTACCCAGTGGCTAAGTGGAGAATATATTTTCAATTGGATCATTTGGAACAATTTCTTGTTCTTTTTATATATGCCTCTTTTTAACTCTTGTTAATCATTAATACATCTTCCTGAACTCAGTCGAAGTTTTGTATTTCTTTAGTTAACATTTCTATAGCTATAATAATATTTAGAATTTTCTAAATGAACTTCAATCCTTAAGCAAGCATAAGAAAGTGATAACATTAAGATAAATACCTAATGTGGGTGACGGGGATGGATGCAGCAAACCACCATGGCGTACGTATACCTGTGTAACAATGCTGCATGATCTGCACATGTGCCCCAGAACTTCATGTATAATTTAAAAAAAAGAAACTAAATATCATTCCAGTGGTATACATTTAAGAAACTTGGTGTCTCATTTGGTAATTGTGGCAAATCTCTAGCTACACTAGGCGATGTCCAGAATTTACTTCAGTGTTGGCTTCTAAAGGTAGCAGGACTGACCAGGTAAGGTGCTGGAGGTGGATGGTGCTTCTTTGGGCAGACTGCTTTCTTCACTGGCACGAGCAGCTGAGTGGGGCTGGTTGTGAGGGAGTCCTGAGGGAATCCGTATGTGTGCTTTTAAGGCTGTTGTGTACCCCAAGATGTTTATTGCTATATTCTTGTGAGGTCAAAAGTCAGGAAATGGTTCTTTCAGGTGTGGCCTTCAATATGGTATATTGTGCAGGTGTTGAATATTGTGAACGGGAAGATGGAACATGAGTAGTCATAATAGTAATAAAAGTATGGCACATACCTGTCAAATTGTTAATAGGTCCAGGCATTGTGGTTATTCTCTGCAGCAATTGTATTAACTCTTTGAATGTCACATGAATTACAACATATGAGAAGACAGTTTCCCTTCATTGTTTTGTTCCTTCGGACTTTCTTAGCCTTTCTTGTACCCTTTTATACTCTGTTGAATTAAAACAGATTTTAATTCTAATTCTTTAAGAAGATACTGATAAAATTGCCATTTTTTTGAAGATGTTGAATTTTATAAAATTTGTATAATTGTGATTACATGAATCATATTAGGCTTCCTGATAGCTGTTCTTGTATTCCTGTGATAAGCCTTATTAGGTTAATATATCACTAGATTTTATCTGTAAAGTAATGGCTCTCTAGTTTAGAGGAGTATATACACACATGTAAGTGTGCTGTGTCAGTTTTGAAAACAGGGTTTGCTAGCCTTGTAACAGTGATTTGGAATGCATTCTTTTTCTGTATTTTGGAACAATTTCAGTAACAGGATCTATTCCTACTTTACTTATGAAATCCTCTGGGTCTGGTAGACTTTTGGTGAGAAGAGTTTAACATCTTTTTCACAGTCTTCAGTATTGCTTTGTTCTGTTGGTCTGATTTTTCTTGGGTACATTTTGGCAATGAATTTTTTAGCTATCATCTCTGTCAGAATGTTCAGATTTTGTGACATGTATATTGGTCACCAGTCTTGTATTCCCTACATCTGTAATTGTGTTCCTTTGACATTTCTGATGCTGTACATCTCAGTCTGTTCTTTTGGCTGACTTTTCAGAGATTTGTTTGGTTTAGTCTTTCCAAAGAGTTATTATTATTTTGCTTTATCAATTCTACCAGGTTTTTTAAATACCCACTAATTTTTATGTTACTAATTCTCTCATTTTCCTTTTTTAGCAGGTTATGTTGACTGCTCATTTTGGTTTTAGCCTTTCTTAATAGAGTGCAAAGAATGAATATTCTTTGTATAAAGTGCTGCTGATCACTGTTAAAAAGAGCTCTGATGGTGATACTCAAATCGTTTGCATCCTCTTTTTAAACATTTTGTTTTCTTTGATCTTACTTTTCCTCTAAGAGAGGCTGTGGTCAGCCCTCTGGGTAGGCCGTGGGTGTGTCACTTTGACGGGCAGCTCTAAGGGCTCTGCTTTTGTGTTTATTGCTCTGCTTTTTGGTAGGTAAAGGTTCAGGGGTCTGTTTTCTTATTGCGGCATCCCCACTAAAATATAAAATATCCCTCTTCTTTCTGTTCACTCCTTTTTGTTTCATATTTATATTGCTAGTCCTGGCCTTTTTTCATTTGCATTTCTTTGATACGTCTTTGATAATTCCCATATTACAACTTTGAGTGCCTGGTTTGGGTCTCTTTTAAACACAAGGCTAGGCTTTTGCCTTACCCAGTGGAATGTCTCACTGTTAATAACCCACTGTTTTGTGGTAGGTTACCAGGTTTAGTCTGAAACCTGATACCTTGTTTTCTGTTTATTCTGTTTTCTCCTAATTTTTGCTATTTTCTATTATTTTTCCCTATAATGGTTTGAGAGTTCTACGTTCTATTTGTTTTCTATTATTTATGTGGAAGTAGCAACTGTTACTCAGTAATTAGCTTAAAGTTTTGACAAATGTATTTTAACATATTTTTATCACATGGTTAAGAATTAAACATTATCTATTGCCCGTGTCCCATTCTACCATTGGACAGAATGAGATTTTTAGTCCACCTTTATTTTCTCCTAATCTCACTCCAGCTTTTATGAAACTAAACTGGAATTACAGTAACACTTAAAAATATATGCCTTTTAATATTTTAGATCCTTTCTTAACAGTTTCATTCATACTTAAGTGTTTAATATTTAGGCTTTATTAGGCATAATTAGTCATTGTGCTTTAATGATTTATTTTAAGAAATGGTATGTATATCACATAAAATCTTTTGAATTTTTCTTTTATAGTTTAGTAGGAGGTAGTGTAGCCTAATATTAATAGTACTAGCTTTGGATTTGGCTGCCTTTCTCCATTTGAATTCTGACTCCACCACTTAGCAGCTGCGTGACCTGGTACATTAGTTACCATCCCCAAGTCCCAGTTCCCTCATCTGTAAAATGAGGTTAGTGATGACCCCTCTGTCCTTCCTTAGGGAGCTGCTGTGAGCATCGTCTGTGGTGAGAATGTGGGGCAGGAGCATTGCTGTCTTTCGTTCTTCAGGGTGCAGTATCTGTGCATGCCTTCCTCTTCTGTCCACAACTGTGCCACTCTGCTGTCTGGGTACAGTGCACTGTAGCTAGCCCATCTCTTGGTGACTGGTCTTCCAAATCCTTGCCTATCTGAGGCTGGAATTTATTTTCTTCATCAAGCTGACTGGTAGTTTGGATGCATGGTCACCACTTTTCCTTCTTAGAACTATGTAAAGATTTTCCTCTTTGCCTTCATACATTTTTAGTGTTGCAGAAAAGATGTCAAATGCAGGCAGAGTCTTTTTCCTCTGAAGAGAATATTTTCTTTTTCTATTTTCTTCTGACTAGAGGCTATGATATTTTCTCCTTATATTTTAAAATATTTTTCTCTTTTGAGTTGAGATCTCACTCTGTTGCCCAGCCTGGAATGCAGTAGTGTGATCATAGCTCACTGCAACCTCAAACTCCTAAGCTCAAGGGATCTTCTTACCTGAGCCTGCTAGGTAGCTGGGACTGTAGCTATGCACCACCATGCACTGCTAATTTTTTTTTATGTTTTGTCAAGAACAGGGGTCTTGCTTTGTTGTTCAGGCTGGTCTTGAACTCTTGGCCTCAAGTGATCCTCCTGCCTCAGCCTCCCAAAGTGCTAAGATTACAGGCATGAACCACTTTGCCTGGCTGTTTTTATTTATTTTTGGAATTCAGACATCTAGTAGGATATGCCTACAGATACATCTTTTTTGTGCGTCTCTGCCTGACACTCTGGGAGATGTTTTGCTCTATAGATTCAGATCTTGTCTCCATTTACGGAGTTTTTTTTTTTTTTTTTTTTTTTTTTTAGACAGAGTCTGACTGTTACCCAGGCTGGAATGCAGTGGCACCATAACTGCTCACTGCAGCTTTGACCTCCTGGGCTCAAGGGATCCTCCCACCTCAGCCTCCTGAGTAGATGGGACTACAGGTGCTTGACACCACATCCAGAGATTTAAAATTTTTTGTAGAGAGAGGGTTTTGCCATGTTGCCTAGGCTGATCTCTAACTCCTGGGCTCAAGCAATCCACCCACCTCAGCCTCCCAAAGTGCTGAGATTACAGGTGTGAATCACTGTACCTGGCCTTTTTCTATCATTTTAAAATAATTGCTTTTATATCGTTTCCACTCTGTCCTGGAATTCATGTTATATATTGTTAGAGATCCTAGGTTTGTCTGCCTTGTATCTTTGGATGTTCTCGCTTTTGTTTTAAATTAATATATTTTCAATCCACATTGTTGTTTTAACAAGGATGGACACAAAGGATTATTTTGAAAAAAACATAAAAATATAATATATGTGTATTATAACTTTGTTATCTTTTTGAGTCTCCTTTCCCCAATAATGGCTGTATTAGTCAATGTTTACTATTTGCCAGGTTAACAAGTACACTTCTAGTGCTGATAGTGTCTTTGACTGTGAGTGTTATGTTTGTATTTGTGCATTTTTATAAAGTGCTTTAGATTGTGTCATGATTGAAAGGGTGTCGCTTCTTATTTAAAACTGACTTTACCATTTTATTATGGTCTTAGGAGAAACTAATTCGAGATGTTGCTCATTGTCATGGAATTTTGATCACATCTTACTCCTACATTCGACTGATGCAGGATGACATTAGCAGGTATGACTGGCACTATGTGATCTTGGACGAAGGACACAAAATTCGAAATCCAAATGCTGCTGTCACCCTTGCTTGCAAACAGGTATGACCTCTTATAATAAGGGAGATTTCCAGGTGGAGAAGAATATTTAATTCAGAATAAACTCTCTGCTTTTAGTAACACATTTGTTGAATCTTTCCTTGTGCCTTTGCACAAGGAATTTAAAATACGCGTTTTCCTTAATGCAGAAAATTCTGTGTTTTTACTCTTAATCATGTGTTTAATGCTGATTTTCATGTTATTTAATGTCTCTTGTAGGGACCAGTTGTTAGAATGTAACCAAACCCAACTCTAATCTATAGTATTCAGCTTGAACAATAAGGAAAAAGTATTCCTCATTTTTTCATCTAAATGTAATTAAGGATTTATAATTGCATAAAATGTATATGTTTTGGAGTGTACCAAAATGATGCAAGAATGATGAGTAAGTGTATAAATAATATTGCAGAGAAGCATTTTGGGATAGGAATGGTGATTGTATGCTAAAGGGTACATTTAATAAAAAGGTGTTTCCTTTCCTCAAATAGTTTCGCACCCCTCATCGAATCATCTTGTCTGGCTCACCGATGCAAAATAACCTCCGAGAGTTGTGGTCGCTCTTTGACTTCATCTTCCCGGGAAAGTTAGGCACGTTGCCTGTGTTTTTGGAGCAGTTCTCCGTCCCCATCACCATGGGGGGATATTCAAATGCTTCCCCAGTACAGGTAATATATTAGGAAGATAACACTTTTGGCATTTTAATATTTAAAATGCTCATACTAAATACTGTATTTTGTAGCCAAGTCCCCCAGAATGTAAGCTTATTGGTATCTGGTAAAAAAAAAAAAAAAAAAAAAATCACAAAATTATTTTTGCTTGATCATATTTTTTCACTTAAAACATGAAAAATATTCACAGAGAGGAAAGCCCTAGAATAAAATTTCTCTTTGCTTAATAGAAATTAAACAATTTTGGCACTGTGTTCCTGGGATGTTTTGGTCGGATAAGAAATTTTAAAAAGATGTCACATGTGGTCAAAACAGTTAGAAATTATGAAATGGGCAAACCAGTTTGGGACAGCATGTAACTTAGTTCTGTAAATTGAGGTAGTGCTTCTTATAAAGTAGTGGAGAAACTTAGAAAAGGGAACAGCAGGAGGATCGGACTGTTTGGGGATGATTTAATGAATCCCTTAACCTGATTTTGGGAATGTAGGCCACAGAGAGTGACAGCATTCTAGATTAGGGCAACCATGTGGATGCAGCCACCATATGTGGCTGGGGGCAGTGAAGAGACCCATTTGACTGGACTGGAGATGCTTATGGGGGCATAGCTAGAAAGCTATGGATGCCAGAACTGGGGGACCTTGAAAGGGAAGTAGTGACACTCAGGCAGGGCTGGGTTACTGAGGGTGTCTGAGCAGGACGCTGGAAGATGCTGGTTCTCAGGGGTAGTCACAGGAGAGAGGCTGGCATTGAGTGACCTGTAGGAACTACTAGGGTGAGGGCCATGAGGACCTGGACCTGATCTTGGTCGTGGTCTGAGAAAGGTGATGAGGCAGGAGATCCAGGTGGCATTTTTAGGCAGAACAAACAAACATTTTAGAGGCTGATAGGGTTGAGGAGATGGAGTAGGGGCTAAGCTTGCTGTGATTGACTGACTGACTCCTGAGGTTTCAGGCCCTGGCACCTGATGGAATGGGTGGTCACAGGCAGGAATGCCAGGAGGTGAAGTTAGCTTCAGGGCACTTTGTGGCCTGCAGGGCAGGCTCCAGCCTGGGTGGGAGGCAGGGTTTCTGCGCAGCACTTCATGGGTCGGGCTGTGCCTACCAGGCCATGGCTGAGCCAGGGATGAGGCCTTTCACCAAAAGAGAATCTCTCGTATTTTGGAGTATTTAATCAGAAAAAGAATTTTAGACCTTTAAGATCAAAAGATTGTCAAAAACAATTTTAATATGTTTTGCATTTTGAGATTGAATGGTTTTCAGTTAACTTTTATAAGGACACTCTTCTTTTTCTGAATCTCCTGTTATACCATTCTTTTTTTAAAAAGAAAATTTGTTTTGAAATAATTTCAAACTTAACAAAAAGTTGCAAGAATTGTAAAAAAACAAACAAGAAAACCCTCTTAAGTACACTTCACCCAGATGCACTGATTGTTAGCATTTTGCAAACATTTTGCCACATTGGCTTGACTATTTCTCCCCAACCTCTTTCCATGTAGATTCACAACTAAAGTTAGTTTTCTCACCATCTGAGGGCAGGTTGCAGATCTGATGCCCCTTCCTCCAAATCCTTCAGTGTGTATTTCCAAGAACAGGGATAGCCTCTTACATAGCCAGTGACAAAGCAACAAAATCGGAAGGAAGTTTAGCATTGATAAGAGTCTGTTACCTAGTCTGTCATCACTCATATTTTGCCAGTCGTTCCAATAGTTTCCATGTCTCTAGTCCTCTTTAGTCTGGGACGGTTTCTTTTGCCCTTCATTACCTTGACATTTTTTAAAGATTAGAGGCCTGTTAGTTTGTAGAATGTACCTCAGTTTGGGTTTGCCTTACATTTCTTCATGATTGGATTCAGCTTATACATTTTAGCCAGGAATATCACAGAAGTGATGTGCCTTCCTCAGTGCATGGTATCTGGAGGAACATGCTGTCTGTTTTTCCCATTATGGGTGATTCCCATTAACTCTGATTACTTTAAGTAAGGTGGCGTTGACCAGATCTAAACTGTGATGTTACCACTTCTCCTTTGGCATTAATAAGTCATTTATAGAAAAATGATTTGAGAACATGTCATTTTGATCTATTTTTTTTCCTTGAAGTTCTTGTTTTAGGAATTTATGTACTTACCTTTCTCTCCTTTGTAGCAGGTAAGATTCTTGGGAGCAGAGTATTGGTTGTATTTGCTTTCTGTTTAAGACCATGTTGCTTTGTATTATTGAATTCTAAGAAGATAGTTCATGTGCTGGTATTCTGTCATGCTGGTGCTAAAATGATGGCAGGGGCTGGAAACCAGAACCTCCCCATGACTAATATTTCCAGTCTGGTAGGGGTGGGCACAGGGGAAAAAGACAAATAAAACCTGGTACCAGTACAGGGCGATGAGGACTGTGATCAGGGGAGATGCCCAGTGTCAGAGCTTATGGGGCTCAGAAAGGCTTTCTGGAGAAGGGATGACTAAGTTGGGGCCTGAAAGGTGAGAAAGCTATTGGGGAGCATGTCAGCAGCCCAAATACAACTGCTGCTGAGGTTGGTTTGCTCAACTGGGGCAGAGCATGTGAGAAGTGAGAAGAGCCTACAGAGATTTCTCGTTGAACCTCTTCATTTCACATGCAAGGTTTTTGATTCTCAGCATTCTGGTGACTAACCTGATCACTGTGCTCAGGAAGAGGCAGAGCTCTGCCTTGTCAGAGTGGGAAAGAGTGTGGGCATGCTCAATAAGGTGTCCGTTTTCCATAGCACTGGGGTGTGGGCATTTGTAGAGAAATCTAGCTGGATCCCCACCTTGTGTTTTTATGAACAGAGAAGCAGACTGGGAAGCCAGTTGGGAATGAGATAGAAGATCATCTCCATAGGGTGTCACGCAGGAGAGAGTAGGAGCCATAGCCTGGCCACTCCCCAGCCTAGCCCTGGTTTAGTTGACCAAGCACCTCCAACGAGCATGCTCGCTCTTCTGCCTGAAGGGGTGTGGGCAGAGGGAGGATGTGGGGCAGTTTCCTTCACACACTCTACATTTTTACTTCTTCAGTGGGACTGTATTTTTAAATTCTGAAATTCTATCATGTCTGCATCAGAAATCATTATATGTACCTCATCATCATTTTCAAGGTGATTTTTATCAGTGAATGATACATTTAAGGGATTATATAATGACCAAAAGGCATTGATTAGTTGAGCATCTTTTGTATATGTTATTCCAAGTAAAGCCTGTTTTAATATTTATGCACATGCATCCACACAACAAGTACACATACATATATGTGCATGAGTGAGGTGTTCTTAGCATTCTTTAAAATATTTTTAACATGTGTGGTCAAGCTCTTTTTTATTATTCATTTTACAGCTGACTTTCTTAAATTTAAACTTTCGTTGGAATTTTTTCCATGAAATAGTTTTTACTAAGTTGTTAAGCTATTTAGATTTTTTTTTGAAGTAGCAATAATTTACTGAATACTTTGCTTGTAAGTGAATTGCAGAGGGTTTGGTTTTCTGGACTGTGGGGCTTTGCTTTTCTGCATATATTTAGTACCCATCTCATGTGGCTGTGCTCCATTACAGAACCATATGCTGCATTTTAGGGCAGAGTGACCTTTTGTTTCTGGGATCAGAGGGCTCTTGTTGAACTTACTCTTGTAAGTCTCTAGTGTGCAGTAATCTCTGCTTATTGGCTGACTGCTCCATCACTGCAGCTTTTCCCCAGAGTTAGCTTTTGATCTTCAGCCTTGCAGAGTTCCTTTGTAGCTTTTGGAGAATACATGATCATAAACAGAGATTTGTACAAAAGCAGTTTTTCCCTTGGGGGGTGATGGTCAGGAACCCAGTAGGTCTCTACTTTAGAGTTTAACTATATAATAATATTTAAAGCAAAGTGTACAAGAGAAATAAGACAAATTATCAGTTTTTCTTTTGTTGTACATTTTGGTTAATGAGATGATTTTTTTAACTGTTAATATTATGAAAGCTACCACCCCTTGGAGTATATGGAACTTATGCTAGCTTTTTCAAACCACTGTGCAATCATTTCCCACTGATTTTGTACAGCTGTTGGACATTCTTTTATTTTTTAAGGAATGGAAGCAATTGAGAGGTAAGAATAAATGCGTTCCTTAAACATATATAATAATATTTCACTCTATGCTCTTATATTAAAGGTAAAAACTGCTTATAAGTGTGCATGTGTCTTACGAGATACCATAAATCCATACCTACTGCGGAGAATGAAGTCAGATGTCAAGATGAGCCTTTCTTTGCCAGATAAAAATGAACAGGTCTGTAAATTGCGGGAGTTAACAAAACATTCCTAAAGCATAAGTGTGCTTGTCCCTTCACTCTGATTCTCCTCTGCGAGTGAGAGAGTCTGGTGAGGTGTGGTCCTGGAACTGTGGGCAGGCTGGGCCTGCTGTGGCATCTGCCCTCAGTGGATTCTTCTCTAGTCCACAGGCTTTGACCTCCCCCTTATTGACACATGGGTTCTTACAGCTACTCTTTTAACATCTCCATTCTCCTTAAGTCCCTAATTCATTCATGCTACAAATTGTATCAGGTGCCAACCATGTGCCTGTCATGACCCTAGGCTCTGAGATACAGCAGTGAACAAAGCAAGTTTTGTTCTCACGGGAACTTACATTTATTCTTGAGGGATAGTGTCACAGAAAGGTATAGAAGATGTCAGGTGGCAGCGGTAAGTGTGCAGACAAATGAAGCATGGTTCAAGGATAAGCTGGGATTGCTGGGGAAGTGGGCCATTTATAAGGGATGGTTAGAGAAGACCTCTGATGAACTGACGTCTGAGCAGAGGCCTAAAGGAGGCGAAGGAGTGAGTCATATCAGTTTCGAAGGCAGAGCATTGCAGATGGTGGGCTGTGACAGTGCTTTGGGGCATCCATGGACAGCAGAGAGGCCAGTGTGGTCAGGGCTGGGAGCAACAAGGAAGGCAAAAGAGGAGGAGCTAACTGGAAAGACTGGGGAGGCTGGAGCAAACAGGTTCATGAACAGAAGTGAAGGCCTGGGCCTTGGAAGGTGAGTGGGGTGACCTGGGAAGGACCCGATGTGTTTGGCCCCTAGGAAGTCATGAGTGATGCCTCAGTGGCATCAACAGAGGTACCCATGAGGTTTGCTCTGGGTGTAGGCTTCAGGAGTGACTGGAGGTGAGGAAATGGAGGTGGGGATTATACCATATTTTCTCAGGGACGCCCCATCTTCCACTTGGAGACTTAACAGGTGAGGCACTATACTGAGGAGAATGAGTGGGTCTTCAGTTGTAGTGCACAGGTTGAAGGGTTGCCCTCCATCCTGTAGAGGAACCTCTTCCTCTTGGAATAAAGGACAGTGAGCCAAAGTGGGTACAGAAGTAGAGACATATTAGGGAGTGAAAACCAGGGAATTGTGCCTGATCCTGGTAGGTTCAGGTTTGATTTTCATGTTGTTTTTATTTGTCTGATTGTTTTTAAGTAAAAGTTGAGACAGAGATGTGGGTGGCTGGGTGGTGAGGAGCACGGGCACAGCTGCTCTGGGCTTGTGGAAGGTGCTGGGTGGGCATGTGTGGAGGACCCCCCTGG
The DNA here is from genome assembly GCF_049354715.1 of Callithrix jacchus. Lineage (NCBI taxonomy): Eukaryota > Metazoa > Chordata > Mammalia > Primates > Cebidae > Callithrix > Callithrix jacchus. The sequence continues at coordinate 39,353,779 of NC_133513.1, forward strand.
AGCAGGGCTGGCCGTGGCAGTATGCTGCCAGGAAGGGGCTTTTCAGGAAGGAGCTTTTCTCTAGCAGCACCAGCACTGACCGTAGGCCTAGAGAAGGCTGATGATTGAGTTGACCTACATTTAGAAGTTTACAGGGAATATGCAGGGGGTTGAAAGGGGTCCAGGTAGGTGGCAGAGGGGTGGCTGAATGAGCATCCATGGGAATGTAACTGTTGGTGATGGACTTGGCAAAGGAGGGAGGGTTGGGAGGTGGAAGGTCACAGAGCATGATGGCATGGAGTGGTTGGTGCAGTGGGCTGGGAGGGTAAGGGTTGCTGACCAAGGTAAGTCTGGTATCTCGTTGACCTGTACTTAGAGCTCCAGGAAAGGGAGAGCTCCAGGTGAGGTTGTGGTCTCTGGTCAGTTCTGCTGATTAGAGCATGGCATGAGTCACAGGAGGTGGGATGGTTTAAGCATGTGGAGGCTACCATGGAGGGTGGTCTGTGCATCTGGTCCCTGAACTTGCTGGTGAACAGGAAGCCAGTCTTTGGGGACTGTGGGATGGCGCCTGGAGGTAGATGAGTGACAGAGATGAAGGGGCTGGTGAGCAGGGTGTGGTGAGAAGTATCCTCACCCTTTGTTGTTTTAATATTAATAATAGGGATATCATTAAAATCGCATGCATTATGCTCTTTTGATTGGGAAGTTTTGTTGATATTTTAATTATTTCTGTTAATTTTTTTGAAATTACAGTTTCCTTGTTTTTCCTTCTGTAGGTCTTATTTTGCCGTCTTACAGATGAGCAGCATAAAGTCTACCAAAATTTCATTGATTCCAAAGAAGTTTACAGGATTCTCAATGGAGAGATGCAGGTCAGCTAAAGAATAGAAGCCGGAAAAATGAATTGTGGACCAAGGGAAGCAAGGGAAGAAAGGAAACTAGGATCTAGAGTGTGCCAGGCTTTTCACATCCTGTTATCTCAGTTCACTTGCATGCAGTGCTACGTGGTAGATGTGCAGTCAGCCTGTGGCCTGGAGCCATTAGGTGCAGAGGAGTTAGATAACTGGTGAAAGGTGGTAGGTTGCAGAGCTGTGCACTGTGGATCTGAACACAGACACAGATGCAATGGTGAGCTGTGCAGTTTCTGTTACTCCCGAGGGTCTTAACTGGTAGGTGGGCAGGTGTCAGGTGCATAGCTGGGTTTTTCCAGAAATTATGACCAAAATTATATATCTTGTGGAGAGGATCATGAGAATTCATAACTTTCATCAGCTTCCTAAAGGAGCCTATGCCTCAATAAATGTTTATGAACCATTACAATGTTAGGAACCAGATATAAATCTGGTTCAAATGTCCCTGGCTCTAACTCTGGTTGTCCTCAGGGTATGACAGTAATGTATTTATGGTGATTCTCTTTTTTTCAATACTGAGAAAGCTCTCTTCCTACTAGTGTCCAGAATTCAGAAGTTCCTAGCTAGTGTCTTCTCCAAAAGACTCTATTGTATAAATATGTGAGTGTGATTAGGTCATTTCAGTTCTTTTAATCATCTCTCACGATTTCTTATTTTATCTCTTATTGGTAGCTACAGGAGGTTTTTTAGTCATTCACATCTATTCATCTCCGTGAATCTCCCCTTCAGGTCTCTCCAAGTTAGGGGGTCTAGATCACACTATTCAGGAGAGAGAATGCAAGCCAGACTTGGAATTGTAAATTTTCTAGTAGCCACATTAAAAAAGGGAAAAAGAGAAACAGGTGAAATTAATTTTGATTATATATTTTATTTGACCTAATGTATCTAAAATATTTTAATATGTAATCAAAAATTAAAAATGATTAACAAGGTATTTTACTCCTTTTTTGTACTGTCTTCGAAATTGGGTTTTTTACATATGCAGCACAGGACATCACAATTTGGACCAGCCACCCTTCATGTGCTCAGTAGCCATGTGTGGCTAGTGAATACTGCATTGGACAGTGCAGATTGAAAGGAAGAAAAATGAATCACAGATGACTCGGGGGAGGTTTGCCAATGTTCCTGACTTACTCAGATTGTTGTTAATCTGTTTAACTGTTGTTTACTAGTGATGGCTACCATACCCTTTGATCATTGGTTTAATGGTGATTTTTTTCTTTTTCTGCTCAAGCTTTTTTTTTGAGACAGAGTCTCGCTCTGTCACCCAGGGTGGAGTGCAGTGGCACGATCTTGGCTCACTGCAGCCTCCACCTCCCAGGTTCAAGTGATTCTCCTGCCTCAGTGTCCCAAGTAGCTGGAATTACAGGTGCCCATCAGCACCCCTGACTGATTTTTGTATTTTTAGTAGAGATGAGGTTTTGCCATCTTGGCCAGGCTGGTCTTGAGCTTCTGACCTCGTGATCCACCCGCCTTAGCCTCCCAAAGTGCTAGGATTACAGGCCTGCGCCACTGTGCCCAGCTGCTCAAGCTTTTATACCAGTGAGTTTGATTTGAGTCATCCTCTCAAGGCTGGAAGAGCCCCATTATTGGAGTTTTGTTGATGTCCTTTCATGGGGATGGGCTGGGAGCACTCATCCCTCGTCTTTTATATCCTTCTGCTGCATGGACCATACTTCATATCTTTCACATATTTGTATTTTTTCATGAATTTTTTTCTGATCTAAAAATAATCGAATGGTCAATGGATCCTCAACTTCTGACTCATATTAAACTACATAACTTTTAGTGAGGTATTTAGGAGTGTAATATTTAAATGTATTTGATAAGTCATATGACTGATAACCTCCAAATTTAGGTTGATAGGACATTTCTGATCTATTTTTAAAAGGCAAGTTCCTCCTTTATATTAAGTTTATAATGCTGTGATCTGCATACCTTTTTCCTAGTGAGGGAAAATGAATTATCAGCAATTGAATATGACCCCTGTAAACGTGTTCAGTCCAGTAGAATTTTTTTTTGTTACTGAGAACTTGTTCTAACAGGGAAACAAGATGAGTGAAAGTTAATTTCTCCCAGCTCCTGATAATACTGTGATTAGGGAAGAAACTAAGAAGCTTGTGGAGAACTGTTTTTTCAGTCTGTTATATGTTAAACAGCCTTCTTCCCTAGGGAATCTTACTTTACATGGGGTCATTGATTGCACATATGTTCTTTCTTACCACAGATTTTCTCCGGACTTATAGCCCTAAGAAAAATTTGCAACCACCCTGATCTCTTTTCTGGAGGTCCCAAGAATCTCAAAGGTCTTCCTGACGATGAACTAGAAGAAGATCAGTTTGGGTACTGGAAACGTTCTGGGAAAATGATTGTTGTTGAGTCTTTGTTGAAAATATGGCACAAGCAGGGTCAGCGAGTATTGCTATTTTCTCAGTCAAGGCAGGTGAGTGCACAGACTTCATACGGGAAACAGGCTTGTTTTTATGACAGCCATAAACTCACAAAATGGGATTCAATCTAAAGTAATGACTCTGAAGCAAGTCTGCCACTCATGTTGAGGTGGCAGTCTGCTGATTTCTTTGGGAGTTTAGATCTTTCTCTAGAGTTGATGTCTAGAAGTTGACTTTTTAAAAAAGCTCACCATGTGATTTTGGTGTGCAACTGTGTTTAGGCCTGAGCTTCAGTTGTTTACAAACGTTGTAAGAATTAACTATAAGGAAATACCAAAAATACTATTAACAGTTCTGTTTATTTGTCCTAAAGCAAGAAACTCCTTTTAACTTAGGCCTTTTGGGGAAGGTGTGACTATTTTTATAAACAGAGATGCACTCACTGGGAATGTGTATTTGCTTTGCAAACTCTTATCCCTCATCTCCAAACAGATGCTAGACATACTCGAAGTATTCCTTAGAGCCCAAAAGTATACCTATCTCAAGATGGATGGTACCACTACAATAGCTTCAAGACAGCCACTAATTACGAGATACAATGAGGTAACATGGGAAGGTAACAGGGAAGTTGAGCGGTGCTGCTGTGTCTGGAGGGAAAGAACTAAGCGTATCCACACCCTTACCCACTGAAGTAGTGTTGACATCTGGGCTTGGGGAGGGGGTGCTAACTCTATGCACTTTTAACTTTTTTAACTCTATGCACTTTTGGATATTCGGCAGGGGCAGGGTGTTGGGCATGTGTGTGTGTGCTCAAAGAATGTGTTTTCCTCCTAAAAACCCAATTTTTAAATATTTCTAATAAATACTAAAAATAAAAGCTGTGAAATGAGATTTTGATTCACCAGAGGTCTCTAGGACATTACCATTCCTTGTATTGGGAACAGCCCAGTAGTTCCATGTGTACAATATGGAGGCAGAGGCTGAGAGCTGCAACTGGTCGTAAATATGTGTGCTCGGTGTTTTGTGTCTTACCTCTAGGACAAGTCCATATTTGTGTTTCTTCTGACTACGCGGGTGGGAGGCTTAGGTGTCAACCTGACAGGGGCAAACAGAGTTGTCATCTATGACCCTGACTGGAACCCAAGCACTGACACACAGGTTTGTTTTAAATTCTTTTTTAAACAGAGTATATTACTAGAAATATAGTTTCATGGTTAGCACTTGTGACTGTCGTTTGATGTTCTGGTTGGCTTCAGCGTACAGTTTACATTTTGGTTGTCTCCTATTTGATGCAGAAGAAGAGACCCTTCAGAGTCAAACTGTTGAAGATGGACAGGAACCATCTTCAGTGGTTTATCCATAGCATTAATTCCTAGAGTTGGGGTCAAAAGAACATAGGCAAAGTTACAAACATTCTTTCAGGTAGAGATGTCTTTTCAACTGGCTGTTCATCTTCCTGAGCAGGCCTTAGGTGCACTTGACATCGTGAGTCAAAATTCTAACTCTCGGGGTAAAAGGTAGTGACCTGGTGGCTTTGTTTGTTATAGTCAGTGCTTGTCATTGGGAAGGATTTTTGTTGAGAGCTGTCTCTCTCTCTCTCTCTCTGCCGCAGGCCCGGGAGCGAGCATGGAGAATAGGCCAGAAGAAGCAGGTGACTGTGTACAGGCTTCTGACTGCGGGCACCATTGAAGAAAAGATCTACCACCGGTCAGTGCACCCAGTGGCCGCTCTTGGCTGGGCATGCAGGCAATATTTCCAAAGTGTTGTTTTTAAAAGTCTTAACATCTTGGAGTAATAGTTGCTATAACTTAAGGTTTTGGTCTTTGTTTTCTATTTTTTCTTTTTCTTTAAAACATGCTTGGATGGTTTACTGTGAGTTGTCAGAAAATGTCTTTGAACCTGATAATTTTTTACATTATTCTACCTCAAGAATCACTTCTGTGTGAACTTCATATTAATTGTAATTTTAGAGAAATATTTCTGCCTACAATGATGTGTTGCCTTCGGAAAAGTTTAAAAAGCAACAAGATTGAATGTTACCATATTGGTGTTTACACACACCATGCAGGTGGGATCAGTGCGGGTGTCCTGGTGGTCTTTGACTCTGATGCCCCTTACAGAGAAGTTGACAGGATATCTGTTTATTCCTCTATCTTTCTATATAATGACTAGGGGATTTTAGACAGTGATAACTTCAGCAGTGGAATCCAGACATTGCCAGCTTCCCACACTGCTCCACCACAGACTTTATCCTTGAGCCATAGACTGGCTCCTGTGTCCTTCACCATATGCTGGGCTATTCCTGGGATATTACATGTTCCTTAAGGGACTGTTGTGTGAGGGTGGGGGACGAGTTGGATTCTGTGAGAAGAGAACTTCCTCTTATAGATTCACACTTTAGCTAGGAGAATAAATGACAGGGAGGGACAGTGTGGCTGGGGAAGGTGCCTGTTCCAGAGTGGCAGTGGTATGGGGCTTCAGCAGAGTGTGGACCGGCAGGTGGGAGCAGGGAGAGACAGGTCAGAGTGAAGACGTTGCAAGACTGGGTGAGAGAGTTTGCTGAGCCCTATGGTAGGAGGGTCCTAGGCAGGGCAGGACCCTTGGTACTCAAGTCAAGGAGGCTAAGAGAGGCTCAGTCACATGATGGCATGTGAAAAGGTGTTTCTTGAAATGTGTTAGATTTTGGAGATTGAAAAAGCTCATTTGGTATAAATAAAAGGTATTATTTCTAATTTAAATTCTGTAAGACATAGGAGATTAACTGATGTATTATATGTTTCCCGAGTTATAATTTTCCAAGGCTGAAAGTTTGGGGGATTATTTAGCCATATGTGCAGCTGCTATTACCATCTCTCTCTCATATTGCTTTATAACTTGAATTTTTAGGTAGAGCTACACGTTGTTTTATACCGGTTTACCTTTTATTTTTTTAGACAAATCTTCAAGCAGTTTTTGACAAATAGAGTGCTAAAAGACCCAAAACAAAGGCGGTTTTTCAAATCCAATGATCTCTATGAGCTGTTTACTCTGACTAGTCCTGATGCATCCCAGAGCACTGAAACAAGTGCTATTTTTGCAGGTATTTTGTAAAATCGTTTAATTTAAAGTAATCAGTTGCACAAGATGATACAATATAGTATTAGCTGTGTTTTTCCTCTTTACAGGAACTGGATCAGATGTTCAGACACCCAAATGCCATTTAAAAAGAAAGATTCAACCAGCCTTTGGAGCAGAACATGATATCCCAAAACACAAAAAGTTCCCTGCTTCTAACATACCTGTCAATGATGCCACATCATCTGAAGAGAAACCTAAGGCTAAAGGAGGTGAAATAAATGCAGTAACTTCTAGTCAAAGTGATCCTTTGAAAGATGACCCTCACACGAGTAGTAATGTAACTAGCAGTGATAGGCTTGGAGAAGAGACAAATGCAGTGTTTGGACCAGAAGAGTCATCAGTGATTAGTGGAAATGGGGAATGTTCAAATTCAAGAACAGGCAAAACTTCTAGGCTATCTGGTGACGAAAGTATTGATGAAAAGTTGGGTCTTTCCTATAAAAGAGAAATACCCAGCCAGGCTCAAACAGAATCTTTTTGGGAGAATAAACAAATGGAAAATAAGTTTTATAAGCACAAGTCAAAAACAAAACATCATAATGCAGCAGAGGAAAAGACCCTGGAGAAACATCTGAGACCAAAGCAAAAGTCTAAGAACCCTAAGCATTGCAGAGACGCCAAGTTTGAAGGAACTCGAATTCCATACCTGGTGAAGAAAAGGCGGTATCAGAAGCAGGACACTGAAAACAAGAGTGAGGCCAAGGAACAGAGCAATGATGATTATGTTTTGGAAAAGCTTTTCAAAAAATCAGGTAATTCTTTTGATACATTTGCCACAGGGATGCTAGAATCAGAAAATGAGTAGGCTATTTTTAGCGATAGCAGCCTTTAACTGATGGTGCATAGAGGGCTCTCAGCCAGAGGTGTTTTTCTTCAAAAATTTAGATGTGAAATATATTGACATTTTAAAAATTGTATTCACACCTCTTTTCTGAAGACCTAGAATAATTTTAAACTTTGGAAAACAATAGTACTTACAGCCACTCATGGGAGGTGTGCAATTCTTTAAGTAGATGTGTACTACCTGAACATTAGTAGGCAGTTTCTTTACATGCTATGTGCTACATTAATCTGATCTTCCATCCACAGGAGATTAAAGTATCATCATAAGAGAGAGACAAGCGTGTGGCTAGTGACAGGCATCCTAGAAGCATGAAAGATGATAGCTAATGTCAAGGAAGAAAAGTTAGGAGATATAGACTCAACAGTTGCTCAAGACCGTGGCATATAGCTAGCCCCACTTAGTGATCCCTTAGCAGTCTCTGTGTTCACAATATGATAGTCTTGAGTTACCAGAGATTGCTGTTTATGACATCCAGTTTAAAAAGGCATGTTTATGTGTAGCATTTTAGAAAGACTTACTTAGCATGGTTAATTTTTTTTGTTAATTTCATATTTTGAAGTAATTTCAAACTTAAATCAGTTTGAATAATACAAAGAACTCTCCTATATCCTTTTTCCAAGTTATGAACATTTTTCAGCTTTTGCTTTACATTCACACACACACACACACACATCTGTGCATACATTTTTTTGTGGCAGGAATGCCACAGAGGTGATACTGTATCTTACTCAGTGCATCTATCAGAAGACACATGTTGGTTTGACCTATTACAGGTTAATTTTTAAGATCACTGGGTTAAGGTAGAGTCTGCCAGGTTTCTTAGTGCTAACATTAATATTTTTCACTTTGTAATTAATTTGTGCTTTCAAGGAATATACTTTGAGACTGTATAAATATCCTGTTTCTCATCAAACTTTTATCTACTAGTTTTAACATCCATTGATGATTCTTTCCTCAGTCAGTTATTACTACAGTGGTTGCCAAATGGTGATTAACATTCTATTGTAAGGAAGGTTTTCCTTCTCCCTTACTTATTTATTAATTTGTTTTTAGATGAGTATGGACTAATGGATTCTTTTTTTCCATGACTGTAATCCATTAGTAGGGGTATTATGATGCTCATATTGTCTTAGATTTGTCTCGTGGGTAGGAGTTCCTTCAAGCTGGCTCCTTTGTGCCTCTGGTGTGTCCCCACTATTCTTTGAGCACCTCCTTTCTTCTTGGCATACTAATATATGCTGAGCTCAATTTGTATTCTGTGCCAGCCCTGGAATCAGCTATTTCTTCAGGAATCCCTGGAGAATGGTATTTAGGAACTAGGATCTGGATTCTCAGAGTGTTCATTGCTACTGGTACATGACTGCTTTCCTAGCCAGTAATGTCAGGAAATAGATATATGTACGTGTATGTGTTTGTTGTGTGCATACATATGCACAACAAATTGCACAGATACATCTGTCTCTATGTCTAGAAAAACCATGAGTTTGGCTTCCAGCAAAGGGAGATTAACGTTTACCTTTCCATGTGAAACAAAACACTGACAGAACATACAAAGCAATACTTTTCAGGCATTAAAGGGCAGTGATCTCTGAGAGATGGGAAACAAATGAACTGAATTCTCCAGTTGCCCTGCCCTACTGCCTTGAGAGAATTTTCGTGCTGTGACAGAAAGAGGGAGAACCCAAGTGGAGCCCCAGGAGGATCCTGTGTTGAGAAGACACAGCTGAGCATCAGGGTAGGCCAGGGTGGCTGGTGTTTACATGAAAGAGATGATAGAGGAGAGAGCTCTACACAGGGAGAGAACCCCACAGGTCTGCAGAGTCTCCTTTGGCACTCTGCTGAATGCTGATGAGCACACTATGCAAGAAAACTACTTAAGGTCAGTGAAAAGGCCTTTCCTCTCTAACTTTTTGGATTAGAGGAAACATGCCTGGTGCTCACCCATGGCCAGGGATTGTGCCTGTCCTGCCAGCTAGACTGGAAAAATTTTTCATGGGGCATTGGGTATAATACAGAGTAGGAGGTCTTGATTCTGTCGCAGGGAATGATCAGCCTTACAGTGAGCACTGCTTCAGCCCCACCTGCATGTTTATAGGAATATACAAATACCCAATATCCAACAGGATGAAATTCACAATGTCTGGCACCCAGTCAAAAATTACTGGCTGGATGTGGTGGCTCAGCCTGTAATCCTGGCGCTTGGAGAGGTTGAGGTGGGTTGTTTGCCTTAGCCTAGGAATTTGAGATCAACCTGGGCAACATGGTGCAATCCTATCTCTACAAAAAAATGAAAAAAATTAGCTGGATGTGGTAGCACACACCTGTGGTCCCAGCTACTTGGGAGGCTGAGTTGGGAGGATTGCTTGAGCCTGGGAGGTTGAGGCTGTGGTGAGCTGTGATCATGCCACTGCACCCCAGTCTGGGCGCAGAGTGAGACCCCATCTCAAGAAAAACTATGTATAACCCAGTTTTTAAAATGGACAAATACTTTGAACAGACTTCACCAAGAAAGATATGTAGATGGCAAATAAATATATGAAGCTTATTAATATTATTAGTTATTATGGAAATGCTAATTAAAACGATAATGAGACAAGACTGAGCACACTAAGTGTTGGTAAATATGTGAAGAAGTTGGGTCTCATACACACCTGGTGGGAATGTAAAAGGGCACAATCACTTTGGAAAATTTTCTTAAAAATTAGGCATGCACCTTCCTTATAATAAAGCCTTTTCAGTCTTGGGTGTGTATTTGCCCAAGAGAAATAGAAAGATATGGTCATACAAAGGCTTGTACATAAATATTCATAGCAGCTTTATTAGTAATAGTCAAAATGGAGAAATGCACAAATGTTCACCAACAGGTAAATAGTTAAACTAACCATGGCATATCAAATACTAATAAACAGGCCAGGCGTGGTGTCTCATGCCTGTAATCCCAGCACTTTGGGAGGCCTAAGTGAGCAGATCGCCTGAGGGCAGGAGTTCGAGGGCAGGAGTTCAAGACCAGATTCGACAACATGATGAAACCCCATCTCTACAAAAATACAAAAATTAGCTGGGTATGATGATGGGTGCCTGTAATCCCAGCTACTTGGGAGGCTGAGCAGGAGAATCACTTGAACCTGAGAGGTGGAGGTTGCAGTGAGCCGAGATCGTGCCATTGCACTCTAGCCTGGGTGACAGAGTGAGACTCCGTCTCAAAACAAGAAAAAAAAGCTAATCAACAATGGAAGGAAATAGAGTATTGATACATGCTACAGCATGGATGACTTTCAGACTAATAAGATTAGTATATACTCTGATGCCATTTGCATAAAATCCTAGAAAACACACAGTCATGACAGAAAGTAGGTTGGTTGTCTGGGCCTGGAGTATGGGAGGGTGAAATCACAAAGGGACATGAGTTTTTCAGGGATGGCTATGTTTATTGTCTTGATTGTAGTGATAGTTTCATGGTATGTCATAATGTCACAACTTACCAAATACTGTACTTTGGCAGTTGTTATATATCAGTTATACTCTAACAAGCTCCAAAAAGCAAAATACAATGAGGAGATACTGTTGTCTCCAATTTCATTTCAGTGCCAATTTCATTTTGAGGCCCTTTCCATGTTTGTAGTTCCCTTCAAGACCTTCATTCACAACCTACTGACTTACTCCTCAATCCTAGGATACATGGTAGTTTTTTAGAATTTTTAACCTGAACTATGGCAAAAAAACAGTTATATTAACTAGAGTTCATATTTGTTTATATTTCTTTTTGTCTTTAAGTTTTTGGTTAGAACACTACTTGGGTCAAAATAACTTGGTTCTTTTTTCTCACCCTTCATTGTATTATTATCAGTGTGTACTATCAATTTAAAATACAGTAAGTTAATTTGTTTGTATTCTACTTTAGGGTTTCTTCCCATCCTTGTTGACTCTATGTTATCTTCTGAGTAGTAACACGTTAACACAGTTACAAAAGACAAAATACACAAAAAGGTATACTCAAAGAAGTGTCATCCCTCACCCTGTCCCCACCCCTTTTTTCCCTTTCTAGTCTGATGAGTTTCTGGCATTTCCTTCACGTATTTCTGTATTAGTCCCTTTTCACACTGCTGATCTAGACATACCTGAGACTGGACAATTTAAAAAAGAAAGAGGTTTAATTGACTTATAATTCAACATGGCTGGGGAAGCCTCATAATCATGGAGGAAGGCAAGGAGGAGCAAGTCACATGTTTTGTGGATGGCAGCAGGCAAAGACTTTGTGCACAGAAATTACTGTTTTTAAAACCATCAGTTCTCATGAGAGTCATTCACTATTATGAGAACAGCACAAGAAAGACCTGACCCATAATTCAGTCACCTCTGGGTTCCTCCTATGACATGTAGGAATTGTGGGAGTTACAATTGAAGATGAGATTTGGGTGGGACACAGCCAAACCATATCATTCCACCTCTGGCCCCTCCCAAATCTCATATCTTTGCATTTGAAAACCAATCATGCCTTCTCAATAGTCCCCCAAAGTCTCAACTCATTTCAGCATTAACTCAGAAGTCCATAGTCCAAAGTCTCATCTGAGACAAGGCAAGTCTCTTCTGTCTATGATCCTGTAAAATCAAAAGCAAGTTAGTTACTTCCTATATATGATAGGAGTACAGGCATTGGGTAAATACAGCCATTCAAAATGGGAGGAATTGACCAAAACAAAGGGGCTACAGGCCCCACACAAGTACTAAATCCAGTGGGGCAGTCAAATCTTAAAGCTTCAAAATGATCTCCTTTGAATCCATGTCTTGCATCCAGGTCACTCTGATGTAAGAGGTGGGTTCCCATGGTCTTGCGAGGCTCCACCCCTTTGGCTTTGCAGGGTATAGACTCCATTCTGGCTGCTTTCATGGGAGGCATTGAGTGTCTGCAGCCTTTCCAGGAGCACAGTGCAAGCTGTCAGTGGATCTACCATTCTGGGGTCTGGAGGACAGTGGCCCTCTTCTCACAGCTCCACTAGACATTACTTCAGTAGCGACTCTGTGTGGGGGCTCCAACCCCACCTTTCCCTTCTGCACTGCCCTAGCAGAGGTTCTCCATGAGAACTCTGCCCCTGCAGCAAACTTCTGCTTGGGCATCTAGGCATTTCCATCTACCTTTTGAAATCTAGGTGGAGGTTCCCAAACCTCAATTTTTTTTTTTGAGACAGTTTCACTCTTGTTACCCAGGCTGGAGTGCAATGGCGCGATCTCGGCTCACCGCAACCTCCACCTACTGGGTTCAGGCAATTATCCCGCCTCAGCCTCCTGAGTAGCTGGGATTACAGGCACACGCCACCATGCCTAACTAATTTTTTGTATTTGTAGTAGAGATGGATTTTCACCATGTTGACCAGGATGGTCTCGATCTCTTGACCTCGTGATCCACCCGCGTCGGCCTCCAAAAGTGCTGGGATTACAGGCTTGAGCCACCACACCTGGCCAAACCTCAATTCTTGACTTCTGTGCATTTGCAGGCTCAACACTATGTGGAAGTTGCCAAGGCTTGGGGCTTGCACTGTCTGAAGCCACAGCCTGAGCTCTATGTTGACCCCTTTCAACCATGGCTGGAGCAGCTGGGAAGCAGGTCAAGTCCCCAGACTGCACACAGCATGGGGACCATGGGCCAGGCCCATGAGACCACTTTTTCCTCCTATGCCCCTTGGCCTGTAATGGGAGGGGCTGCCATGAAGGTCTCTGACATGCTCTGGAGACATGTTCCCCATTGTCTTGGGATTAACATTTGGTTCCTTGTTACTTTTGCAAATTTCTGCAGCCAGCCTGAATTTCTCCTCAGAAAATGGGGTTTTCTTTTCTATCACATGGCCAGGCTGCACATTTCCCAAACTTTTATGCATTGCTTCCCTTAGAAAACTGAATGCCTTTAACAACATCCATGTCATCTCTTAAATGCTTTGCTGCTTAGCAATTTCTTCTCCCAGATACCCTAAATCATATCTATCAAGTTCAAAGTTCCACAGATTTCTAGAGCAGGGGTAAAATGCCACCAGTCTCTGCTAAAACATAACAAGAGTCATCTTTGCTCCAGTTCCCAACAAGTTTCTCATCTCCATCTGAAACCATCTTAGCCTGGACCTTACTGTTCATATCACTATTAGCATTTTTGTCAAAGCCATTCAATAAGTCTCTAGGAAGTTATATAGTTTCTCACATTTTCCGGTCTTCTGAGCCCTCCATACCATTCCCATCTCTAGCTGTTAGCCAGTTCCACATTTTGGGGTATCTCTTCAGCAGCACCCCACTCTACTGGTGCCAGTTGACTGAATACTATTAGTTTGTTTTCATATTGCTGATAGACATACCTGAGACTGGGCAATTTATAAAAGAAAGAGATTTAATCGACTTAACAGTTCCATATGGCTGTGGAGGCCTCACAATCATGGCAGAAAGCAAGGAGGAGCAAGTCACATCTTACATGGATGGCAGCAGGCAAAGAGAGCTTGTGCAAGGAAACTCCAGTTTTTAAAACCATTAGATCTCATGAGATTCATTCATTATCATGAGAACAGTGTAGGAAAGACTTGTCCCCACAATTCAGTTACCTACCACCAGGTTCCTCCCATGTCACATGGGAATTGTGGGAGTTACAATTCAAGATGAGATTTCGGTGGAGACCCAGCTGAACCTTATCAGTTTCTTTTTGTGGAAATAAGTAGGTGCATGTATAATTTCCTGTTCCCTTATTCTCTTACACAAAAGATTCTACACTATATTCCCTTCTGTACTTTTATTATTTATTTATTTATTGTACTTTAGGTTCTGGGGTACATGTGCAGATCATGCAGGATTGTTGCATAGGTACACACATGGCAATGTGGTTTGCTGCCTCCATCCCCCGGTGTGGTGTTTGATTTTTTATTCTTGTGTCAGTTTTCTGAGAATAATGGTTTCCAGATTCACCCATGTCCCTACAAAGGATGCAAACTCATTTTCTTATGACTGCATAGTATTCCATGGTGTACATATGCCACATTTTCCTTGTCCAGTCTATTGTTGATGAACATTTGGGTTGGTTCCAGGTCTTTGGTATTGTAAACAGTGCTGCAGTGAACATTCATGTGCACATGTCTTTATAATAGAACAATTTATAATCCTGTGGATATATACCCAGTAATGGGATTGTTGGGTCAAATGGAATTTCTATTTCTAGGTCCTTAATGAAGTGCTGCACTGTCTTCCACAATGGTTGAACTAGTTTACACTCCCACCAACAGTGTAAAAGTGTTCCTATTTCTCCACATCCTCTCCAGCATCTGTCTCCAGATTTGTTAATGATCACCATTCTAACTAGCGTGAGATGGTATCTCAATGTAGTTTTGATTTGCATTTCTCTAATAATCAGTGATGATGAGCATTTTTTTCATATGTTTGTTGGCCTCATATATGTCTTCTTTTTAAAAGTGTCTGTTCATATCCTTTGCCCACTTTTGGATGGGTTCGTTTTTTTCTTGTAAATCTGTTTTAGTTCTTTGTAAATTCTGGATATCAGCCCTTTGTCAGATGGGTAGATTGCAAAATTTTTTTCCTATTCTGTTGGTTGCTGGTTCGCTCTAATGATTGTTTCTTTTGCTGTACAGGAGTTCTGGAGTTTAATTAGGTCCCATTTGTCTATTTTGGCTTTTGTTGCTACTGCTTTTGGTGTTTTATCATGAAGCCCTTGCCTATGCCTATGTCCTGAATGGTTTTGCCTAGGTTTTCTTCTAGGGTTTTTATGGTGTTAGGTCTTATGTTTAAGTTTTTAATCCATCTGGAGTTAATTTTAGTGCAAGGTGTCAGGAAGGGGTCCAGTTTCTGCTTTCTGTACATGGCTAGCCAGTTTTCCCAACACCATTTATTAAACAGGGAATCATTTCTCCATTGCTTGTTTTTGTCAGGTTTGTCAAAGATCAGGTGGTTGTAGATGTGTGGTGTTGCCTCCAAGGCCTCTGTTCTGTTCCATTGGTCTATATCTCTGTTTTGGTACCAGTACCAGGGTGTTTTGATTACTGTAGCTTTGTAGTATAGTTTGAAGTAAGGTAACATGATGCCTCCATCTTTGTTCTTTTTGCTTAGGATTGTCTTGGCTATGCGGGCTCTCTTGGTTCCATATGAAGTTTAAGATGTTTTTTTCCAGTTCTTCGAAGAAGGTCATTGGTAGCTTGATGGGGATATAATTGAATCTATAAATTACTTTTGGCAGTATGGCCATTTTCATGATGCTGATTCTTCCTGACCATCAACATGGAATTGTTTCTTCATCTGTTTGTATCCTCTCTTATTTCCTTGAGCAGTGGTTTGTAATACTCCTTGAAGAGGTCCTTTACATCCTTTGTTAGTTGTATCCCTAGGTATTTTATTCTCTTTGTAGCAATTGTGAATGGGAGTTTGCTCATGATTTGGCTCTCTGTTTGTCTATTATTGGTATATAGAAATGCTTGTGATTTCTGCACATTGATTTTATATTCCGAGACTTTGCTGAAGTTGCTTATCAGTTTAAGGAGATTTTGGGCTGAGATGATAGGCTTTCTAAATATACACTCATGTTGCCTGCAAATAGAGACAATTTGACTTCCTCTTTTCCTAATTGAATATCCTTTATTTTTTTTTCTTGCTTAATTGCTCTGGCTAGAACTTCCAATATTACATTGAATAGGAGTGGTGAGAGAGGGCATCATTGTCTAGTGCCAGATTTCAAAGGGAATGCTTCCAGTTTTCGCCCATTCAGTATGATATTGGCTGTGGGTTTGTCATAAATAGCTTTTATTGTTTTGAGATATGTTCCTTTAATACCTAGTTTATTGAGAGTGCTTAGCATAAAGGGCTGTTGAATTTTGTCAAAGGCCTTCTCTGCATCTATTGAGATAATCATGTGGGTTTTGTCTTTGGTTCTGTTTATGTGGTGGATTACATTTATAGACTTGCATATGTTGAACCAGCCTTGCATCCCCGGGATGAAGCCTCCTTGATTGTGATGGATAAGCTTTTTGATGTGCTGTTGCAGTCATTTTGCCAGTATTTTATTGAAGGTTTTTGCATCAATGTTCATCGTGGATATTGTCCTGAAGTTTTCTTTTTTTGTTGAGTCTCTGCCGGATTTTGGTATCAGGATGATGTTGGTCTCATGAAATCATTTGGGAAGGATTCTCTCTTTTTGTATTGTTTGGAATAGTTTCAGAAGGAATGGTACCAGCTCCTCTTTGTACGTCTGGTAAAATTCAGCTGTGAGCCCATCTGGACCTGGACTGTTATTGGCTGGTAGGCTATTAATTGCTGCTTCAACTTCAGCCCTTGTTATTGGTCTGTTCAAGGTTTCAACTTCTTCCTGGTTTAGGCTGGGGAGGGTGCAAGTGTCCAGGAATTTGTCCATTTCTTCTAGGTTTACTGGTTTTTGTGCATAGAGTTGGTTGTTGTAACCTCTTGATTGTAGTTTGTATTTCTGTGGAATCAGTAGTGATATCCCATTTATCGTTTTTTATTGCATCTATTTGAGTCTTCTCCATTTTCTTTTTTATTTATCTGGCTAGCAGTCTGTCTATTTTGTTGATCTTTTCAAAAAACCAGCTCCTGGATTTACTGATTTTTTTGAAGGGTTTTTTATGTCTCTATCTCCTTCAGTTCTGCTCTGATCTTAGTTATTTCTTGTCTTCTGCTACCTTTTGAGTTTTTTTGATCTTGCTCCTTTAGTTCTTTCAATTTTGACAATACGGTGTTGATTTTAGATATTTCCTTGCTTCTCATGTGGGCATTTATTGCTACAAATTTCCCTCTGCATACTGCTTTATGTGTCCCAGAGATTCTGGTATGTTGTGTATTCATTCCATTGGTTTAGAAGAACGTCTTTGTTTCTGCCTTCATTTCATTGTGTATCCAGTCAACATTCAAGAGCCAGTTGTTCAGTTTCCATGAAGCTGTGCGATTCAGAGTTAGTTTCTTAATTCTGAGTTCTAATTTGATTGCCGTGTGGTCTGAGAGACCATTTGTTATGATTTCAGTTCTTTTGCATTTGCAAAGGAGTGATTTACTTCCAATGATGTGGTCAATTTTAGAGTAGGTGCAGTGCTGTGCTGAGAAGAATGTATATTCTATGGATTTGGGGTGGAGATTTCTGTAGATGTCTGTGAGGTCCACTTGGTCCAGATCTGAGTTCAAGTCTTGGATATCCTTGTTAATTTTTTTTCTTGTTGATCTGTCTAGTATTGATAGTGGAGTGTTAAAGTCTCCCACTATTATTGTGCAGGAGTCTAAGTCTCTTTGTAGGTTAAGAACTTGCTTTACGTATCTGGGTGCTCCTGTATTGGGTGCATATATATTTAAGATTGTTAGTTGTTTTTGATGCATTGATCCTTTTACCATTATGTAATGCCCTTCTTTGTCTCTTTTGATCTTTGTTGGTTTAAATTCCATTTTATCAGAGACTAGCATTGCAACTCCTGTTTTTTTTCTCTCCATTTGCTTGATAAATCTTCATCCATCCCTTTATTTTGAGCCTATGTGTGTCCTTGCACAGATAGGTTTCCTAAATACAGCACACCAATGGGTCTTGATTTTCTATCCAATTTGCCAGTCTGTGTCTCTTGATTGGGGGATTTAGCCCATTTATATTTAAGGTTAATATTGTTATGTATGAATTTGATCCTGCCATTTTGAGACTAGCTGGATGTTTTGCCCATTAGCTGATGCATTTTTTTCATTGTGTCAATCGATGGTCTTTACCATTTGGTACATTTTTGGAGTGGCTGGTACTGGTTGTTCCTTTCCTTGTTTAGTGCTTCTTTCAGGAGCTCTTGTAAGGCAGGCCTGGTACTGATGAAATCTCTCAGCAATTGCTTGTCCATAAAAGATTTTCTTTCTCTGCTTATGAAGCTTAGTTTGGCTGGATGTGAAATTATAGGTTGAAAGTTATTTTCTTTAAGGGTGTTGAATATTGGCCCCTACTCTCTTCTGGCTTGTAGGGTTTCTGCTACGAGATCCTCTGTGAGTCTGATGGGCTTCCCTTTGTGGGTAACCCAGCCTTTCTCTCTGCTGCCCTTAGCATTTTTTCCTTCATTTCAACCTGGGTGAATCTGATGATTATGTGCCTCAGGGTTGCTATTCTTGAGAAATATCTTTGTGGTGTTCTCTGTATTTCCTGGACTTGAATGGTGGCCTGGCTTGCTTGGGTGGGGAAGTTCTCCTGGATAATATCCTGAAGAGTGTTTACCAGCTTGGATTCATTCTCTCCATCACATTCAGGTACACCTATCAAATGTAGATTAGGTCTTTTCACATAATCCCATATTTCTTGGAGGCTTTGTTCATTTATTTTCACTGTTTTTTCTCCATTCTTGCCTTCTCGTTTTATTTCATTGAGTTGATCTTCTATCTCTGATATCCTTTCTTCTGCTTGGTTGATTTGGCTATTGAAACTTGTGAATGCTTTGCGAAGTTCTCATGTTTTTCAGCTCAATCAAGTCGTTTATATTCTTCTCTAAGCTGTTTATTTTAGTTAGCATTTCATCTGACCTTTTTTCTAGGTTCTTAGTTTCTTTGTATTGGATTAGCACATGTTCTTTTAGCTCTGAGAAGTTTGTTATTACCCACCTTCTGAAGCCTGTTTCTGTCAATTCATCAGACTTGTTCTCCATGCATCTTTGATCCCTAGCTGGTGAGGAGTTGTGATCCTTTGGAGGAGGAGAGGCGTTGTGGTTTTTGGTGTTTTCATCCTTTTTGTGCTGGTTTCTTCCTATCGTAGTGGCTTTATCTACCTGTGGTCTTTGTAGTTGGTGACTTTCGGATGGGGTCTCTGAGTGGACGTCCTTTTTGTTGATGATGAAGTTATTTCTTTCTGTTTCTTAGTTTTCATTCTAACAGTCAGGCCCTTCTGCTGCAGGACTGCTGGAGCTCCACTCCAGACCCTGTTTGCCTGGGCATCACCCGTGTGGGCTGCAGAACAGTAAGGGTTGCTGCCAGTTTCTTCTTCTATTATCTTCATCCCAGAAGGGTACCTGCCAGATGTCAGCCTGAGCTCTCCTTTATGAGGTGTCTCTTTGGTTATACAGGGGTTGAGGAGCTGCTTGAGGAAATAGTCTGTCCCTTTTAGGAGCTCAAGTGCTGTGCTGGGAGCTCCATTGTTCTGTGCAGAGCTGCTGGGCAGGTACTTTTAAGTCTGCTGCATCAGAACTCATAACAGCCTCTTCCCAGGTGCTCTGTCCTAGGAAGGTCGGCTTTATTTATAAGGTCCTGTCGTGCTGCTGCCTTTTTTCATAGATGCCCTGCCCCACACAGAGTAGTCTAGTTACAGTCTGCCAGCAGAGGTGTTGCTGAGCTGCTGCAGGCTCTGCCCAGCTGCTGTGTGAACTCCCTCAGTAGTGGTGGTTGCCCTTCCCCCAGCTGAGCTGGACTGTCCTGGCTCCAGCTGCGCTTGCTGCAAAACTCAATCCAGAGCATTTCAGATTGCTTGGTGTGTGGGGATGGTACCCACTGAGCCAGATCATCTGGCTCTCTGTCTCTGCCCCCTCCCTTTCAGTTGAATTGGTGGCTCTGTCTCCCAGGTTTTCCAGGAACGAGTTGAAATGGCCGCCCAGATTTATGTGAGTTTCTCTGTGCCAACCCAGCACTGGCTGAAACCGCCGTGCTGAGAACTTGTGGCGCTTTTTGGCCTGGGAATCTCCTGGTCTGTGGGCAGTGAAAATTTGTTTGGAAATGCTGTGGGCACTCACCCTCTGCATTGTTCTTGCTGGGAACTGCACTCCAGAGCTGTTCCTATTTGGCCATCTTGGATCCTCTCCGTTCTGTACTTTTAAAAAGAAACTTCATATATCCTGACAGCCACTCCATAATTAGTTAGCAGAGAGCTCTTCCTCCTTGTAGCAATTTTTATTGCTAGAGTGCTCTGCTATGTTGACCTACAGGTTGAACATCCATGATTCCAAACCCCAAATCTAAAATGCTCTAAAATCAAAAACTTTTTGTGTACTGACATGATGCCAGATGTGGAAAATTCCACATCTGACTTGATGTGATGGATCACAGTCAAAATGCAGTCAATATTTTGTTTCATGCACAAAATTGATGAAAGTATTGTATTAAAATTACCTCTGGGCTATGTGTGCAAGGTGTGTGTTAAAAATATATAAATTATGTGTTTAGACTTGGGGCCCAGCCCCAAGATATTCCATTATGTATATGCAATTATTCCAAAATCTGAAGAAGTCAAAATCTGAAACAAGCATTTTGGATAAGGGATATTCAACCTGTACCACAGTTTATCCACATATGAGAATTTAGATTGTTTATAGCTTCTTTCAGCCACAATGCTGCAGTAAATAATGCTGTGCTTATACAAGAAGGATTGCTAGATCAGAAGGTAAACACAAATGTAAGGTTGTTTTGTTTGGTTGGTTTTAATTTTTTTTGAATAATGCCCAACTCCCTTTTGTAAGGTTTAGATCAATTTGAATTGTCACCAGCAATGTACAACTGTCGGTTCCCAGAGCCTTGTCAAGAGTGTGGTGTTATACTTTTAATTTTTCCCAGTCTGATAGGTGAGAAAGGATATCTCAAGTTTTAACTTGCATTTATTTTCTTTGAGTTAAATTGAACTTTTTATAGGACCATATATAAATTTATATAAAAATATATATTTAAAAACATGTTTAAAAATTTTTTCTTCATGTGAATTTGTCTGTTCATGCCTTTTGTCCATTTTCTAAATAATATTTTTGGCCCCCTTCCCCCCTTAGTTTTAAAGAGTTCTTACTATATTAGGGATGTTAGCTTTTCATTTTCCATGTATTTTACAAATATTTCCTCATGGGATATCCTTTATTACTTATGATGACTTTTTTTCTATGAAACAGGTTTTTAAAAAATAAATTTGCCAGATTTATCTGTTATTAATTTGGAGTCATAGTTCTAAGCCTTTTCTACGTATAGATCATATGATAATTCACCATATTTTCTTGTATTACTTGTATGGTTTTGCTTCTTACGTTCAGATTTCTGATCCATTTGGAGTATGAAGTGTGGATTTTATCTTGTTTCAAATAATGCCCCAAGTTTTCTAGCATCACTTATTTCAAATCTGTTTATCTCAGTGATTTGAGATGCCACCTTTATCATGTAGTACCTTTCCATATGTAGTTTGATCTATTTCTAGTTTCTGGTTAATCTCCTGTTCTCTCTCTTCCTTCGTCAGCACCAAACTGTTATAATTGGAGAGCATGTTTTATTGTCCAATATGGTGTCACTTTACATTTTCCGTGTTTTCTGATATGTTCATGAAAGTTTTTTGTTCTATATGAACTTCGGCTTCAGTTTGTCTGGCTTCATAAAAAAGCTTGATATTTTTATTGAGATTGCATTAAACATATAAATTAACTCAGAGAGAATGGTTATTGTCATTCTAGTCAAGAGCAAGGGAAGTCTTTCTGTTTAAGTCTGATAGTATATGTTCCCAGGAGTGTTTTTACGTCTTCTCTGTTTAAGCTTTACACATTGTTTGGGTTTATTCTTAAGTGTATTAATCTTTTCTGTTACTATAGATAGAATTTTATCACCATTATATCTTTAGCTGGCTATTGTTTGTAAATAGGAAGATTTTAGGTGTCTGTATGTGAATTTTATATATTTTTTATTTCCTGAATTATTTTACTGTTCAAGTTTTATCATTGATTCTCTAGGTTTTCTAGGTGTACTATCATTTTTTTTTTTTTTTAAATCCTCAGAAAGAAAGTTGTACTTTTTCATTTCGGTTCTTATGTCTCTAATTGATTTCCCTCTTGTAATTACACTAACACATATGAAATAAATATTAAATATTGGAGATAGTGGACATCTTATCTTTCCTATTTTTAGTGGGAATAACCTCCTGTGTTTACTCATTAAGATTCTGGTGTTAAGATGAAGGCATATGTTTTATTAGATTAAAGAGGTATTAATCAATTCCCAATTTTCTGAATGTTTTCATCAGACATGAATGTTAAATTCTGTCAAAGGCATTCTTAGAATCTATAGGAATATTATTTGTGGAGATAATAAACCATATTAAGTTTATTACATAATAGATTTTCTAATATTAAACCAACCTTGAATTCCTAACTTTGAATTCATAACTTTTACTTTTTTGTAGTGTATTTTTTGTTGTTGTTGCTTTTGGATTTTGTCTGCTAAAGTATTTGTATTTTCTCATTTATGTTCCTGTTATATTGTTATGTAATTTTCTTTATATTATATGTATTATGTTTACTTTTCAATATATACTTTTTCATAAAAAGAATTTGAAAAATTCTTTTCATTTTCAGTTCTTCGGAATAATTTATATAGCATTGGGACTAGCTGGTATTGGAAGATTTGTTAAAATTTTCCTGTGACACTACCTGGCCCTCATGTTTTTTTGTAATGTAGTTTCTTGGCACCTTTCTTTTTGTTCTGTAATTTTGGTCTGTTTTCCTAGGAAACTATGTATTTTGTCTAGTTTTCAAGTTTCCATTCAGGTATATAAAATAATTTTTAAATGATTTTTAAAATGTGTTTCTGTTTCAAAAAAATTTCCCTCTCGTCATTTATAATTTTGTATATTTTTCCTCTTTTCATTGCTTAAGCTAAGTTAGTGGATTGTCTGTTTTGTGATTTTTTTTTACATAAACCAGGATTTTAATTTATTAATTAAATTAATGGTTGTCTTCTACCTCATTAATGTTTGCTTTTATCTTTAAAAGCAAGATAAAAGTTCTTCCTCATGCTTTTGTTTTTGTTTTATTTTGGTAGGAGTTTTTGACTTAATGTTTTTCTTTTTATAACTTTACTTGAAAATTAATTTATTTTCATTCTTTTTTTAGTGCTTTTTTTCTTTTTAAAAATTCATTTTTATCAGTTCAAGTATTTCTTTACTTTTTAAAAAATTATCCTTTAAATTCTGGGTTACATGTACGGAACGTTTAGGTGCCATGGTGGTTTGCTGCACCCATCAACCTGTCATCTGCATTAGATATTTCTCCTAATGCTATTACTTCACTAACCCCACCACCCCCTGACAGGCCACCGTGTGTGATGTTCCCCTCCCTGTGTCCATGTGTTCTCATTGTTCATCTCCCACTTACGAATGAGAACATGTGGTGTTTGGTTTTCTGTTCCTGCATTAGTTTGTTAAGAATGATGGTTTCCAGCTTCATCCATGTCCTTGCAAAGGTCCTGAGCTCATCCTTTTTTATGGCTACATAGTATTCCATGGTTTATATATACCACATTATCTTTATCCAGTCTATCATTGGTGGGCATTTGGGTTGGTTCCAAGTCTTTGCTATTCTGAACAGCACTGTGCTGCAGTAAACATATGTGTGCATATGTCTTTATAGTAGAATGATTTATAATCCTCTGGGTATATATCCAATAATGGGATTGCTGGGTCAAATGGTATTTGTGGTTCTAGATCCTTGAGGAATCAACACACTGTCTTCCACAATGGTTGAACTAATTTACACTTGCACCAATAGTGTAAAAGCATTCCTATTTCTCCAGCATCTATTGTTTCCTGTTTTTAAGATCCTCTCCAGCATCTAGTTTCCTGACTTTTTAAGGATCACCATTCTAACCTGTGTGAGATGGTATCTCATTATGGCTTTGATTTGCATTTCTTTAATGACCAGTGATGTTGAGCTTTTTTTTCTTCATATGTTTGTTGGCTGCATAAATGTTGTCTTTTGCAAAGTGTCTGTTCATATCCCTCACCCACTATCTGATGGGGTTGTTTTTTCTTGTAAATTTGTTTAAGTACCTCATAGATTATATTAGCTCTCTGTCAGATAGGCAGATTGCAAAAATTTTCTCCCATGCTGTAGGTTGCCTATTCACTCTAATGATAGTTTCTTTTGTTGTGCAAAAGATCCCATTTGTCAATTTTGGCTTTCGTTGCCACTGCTTTTGGTGTTTTAGTCATGAAGTCTTTGCCCATGCCTATGTCCTAAATGGTATTGCCTAGGTTTTCTTCTAGGGTTTTTATGGTGTTAGGTCTTATGTTTAAGTCTTTAATCCATCTTGAGTTAATTTTTGTATAAGGTGTAAGGTGGGGGTCCAGTTTCAGTTTTCTGCATATGGCTAGCCAGTTTTCCCAACACCATTTATTAAATAGGGAATCCTTTTCCCATTGCTTGTTTTTGTTAGGTTTGTCAAAGATCAGATGGTTGTAGATGTGTGACGTTATTTCCGAGGCCTCTGTTCTGTTCCATTGGTCTATATATCTGTTTTTGTATCAGTACCATGCTGTTTTGATTACTGTAGCCTTGTAATATAGTTTGAAGTCTGGTAGTGTGATGCCTCCTGCTTTGTTCTTTTTGCTTAGGATTGTCTTGGCTATGCAGGTTCTTTTTTAGTTCCATATGAAATTTAAAGTAGTTTTTCCTAATTCTGTGAAGCAAGTCAATGGTAGCTTGATGGGGATAGCATTGAATTTTTAAATTACTTTGGGCGGTATGGCCATTTTCACAATGTTGATTCTTTCTGTTCATGAGCATGGAATGTTTTCCATTTGTTTGTACCCTCTCTTATTTCCTTGAGCAGTGGTTTGTAGTTCTCCTTGAAGAACTCACATCCCTTGTAAGTTGTATTCCTAGGTATTTTATTCTCTTTGTAGCAGTTGTGAATGGGAATTTACTCATGGTTTGACTCTCTGTCTGTTATTGATGTATAGGAATGCTTGTGATTTTTGCACATTAATTTTGTATCCCGAGACTTTGTTGAAGTTGCTTATCAGCTTAAGGAGATTTTGGGCTAAGATGATGGGCTTTTCTAAATATACAATTATGTCATCTGCAAACAGAGACAATTGGACTTCCTCATTTTCTATTTGGATACCCTTTATTTCTTTCTCTTGCCTGATTGCCCTGGCCAGAAATTCCAATACTTTGTTGAATAGGAGTGGTGACAAAGGGCATCATTGTCTTGTGCCAGTTTTCAAAGGAAATACTTCTAGCTTTGCCCATTCCGTATGATACTGGCTGTGGGTTTGTCATAAATAGCTCTTATTATTTTGAGATATGTTCCATCAACACCTAGTTTATTGAGCTTTTAATATGAAGGGGTGTTGAATTTTATCAAAGGCCTATTCTGCATCTGTTCAGATAATCGTGGTTTTGTCATTGGTTCTGTTTATGTGATGGATTACATTTATTAATTTGCATATGTTGAACCAGCCTTGCAT
This sequence comes from Callithrix jacchus, assembly GCF_049354715.1. NCBI lineage: Eukaryota > Metazoa > Chordata > Mammalia > Primates > Cebidae > Callithrix > Callithrix jacchus. The sequence goes on from NC_133513.1 coordinate 39,379,210, forward strand.
CCCAGGGATAAAGCCAACTTCATTGTGATGGATAAGCTTTTTGATATGCTGCTAGATTTGGTTTGCCAGTATATTATTGAGTACTTACGCATTGATGCTCCTCAGGGATATTGGCCTGAAATTGTCTTTTTTTGTTGTGTCTCTGCCAAATTTTGCTATCAGGATGATGCTGGCTTCATAAAATGATTTAGGGAAGAGTCCCTCTTTTTCTTTTGTTTGGAATACTTTCAGAAGGAATGGTACCAGCTCCTCTTTGTACCTCTGGTAGTATTCAGCTGTGAATCCATCTGGTCCTGGGTTTTTTTTGGTTGGTAGGCTATTGATTACTGCCTCAGTTTCAGAACTTGTTAAGTCGTCTATTCAGGAATTCTACTTCTTCCTGGTTTAGTCTTGGGAGGGTGAATGTGTCCAGGAATTTATCCATTTCTTCTAGATTTTCTAGTTTATTTGCAGAGAGGTGTTTATATTATTCTTTGATGGTAGTTTCTATTTCTGTGGGATCAGTGGCGATATCTCCTTTATCATTTTTTTATTGTGTCTGTTTGATTCTTCTCTCTTTTCTGTATTAGTCTGGCTAGTGAGACTGTAAGGCTGGTTGCCTTGCTGGGAGCTCGGACACGCCCATCCCTCTCCCTGCCTGAAAATTACATCACCAGAATATACCTATCATCTAGCTCCACCTTGGAAATCCCCTCTGCACTCAGCACCTAGCCTGCCCTTGGAAAGACCCGCCAAAACCTGCCCAATAGCACATTGCCCCATCCGGAAATCCCGCCTACCTACCTACTTGCCACGTCCATGTCCTGTTTTTCCACCACCAATCAAACACCTTCACTCCCTATAAAACCCAATGGCCAGAGGAGTCAGGGGTGACTTCTCTGGCCTCTTTCCCTGGGACCACAGAACCTCACCCAGGAGCTGAATAAATTGGCATCTAATTGTTCTCATGCTGGCCTCAGTTTCCTCATTTTAAACTCGGCAATAAACCTCGCAAGACAATAACCCTTACAGTCTATTTATTTTGTTAATCTTTTCAAAAAACCACCTCCTGGATTAATTGATTTTTTTTTTGAAGAGTTGTTCATGTCTCTATCTTTTTTAGTTCTGCTCTGATCTTAGTTATTTTTTGTTTTCTGCTAGCTTCTGAATTTGTTTGCTCTTGCTTCTCTAGTTCTTTTAATTGTGATGTTAAGAGTATCAGTTTTAGATCTTTCTCACTTTCTCCTGTGGGCATTTAGTGCTATAAATTTTCCTCTAAACATTGCTTTAGCTGTGTCCCACAAATTCTGGTACATTGTATGTTTGTTCTCATTGGTTTCAAATAACTTATATATTTCTGCCTTAATTTGGTTATTTCCCAAGTAGTCATTCAGGAGCAGGTTATTTAGTTTCCATGTAGTTGTGCGGTTTTGCATGAGTTTCTTAATGCTGAGTTCTAATTTGATTGCATCTGTGGTCTGAGAAACTGTTATGATTTCTGTTTTTTTTTTTACATTTGCCGAGGAGTGTTTTATTTGAATTATGTGGTCAATTTTAGAATAAGTGTGATGTGGTGCTGAGAAGAATGTATATTCTGTTGATTCGGGGAGAAGAGTTCTGTAGATGTCTGTTAGGTCTGCTTGGTCCAGAGCTGAGTTCAAGTGCTGAATATCCTTGTTAATTTTCTGTTTTGTTGAATTGTCTAATATTGATAGTGGGGTGTTAAAAGTCTCTCACGATGATTGTGTGGGAGTCTAAGTCTCTTTGTAGGTCTCTAAGAACTTGCTTCATGAATCTAGTGCTATAAATCTCCCTCTAAATATTGCTTTAGCTGTGTCCCACAGATTCAGGTACATTGTGTGTTTATTCTCATTGGTTTCAAATAACATATATATCTGCCCTATGAATCTGGGTGCTCCTGTATTGGATGTGTCCATATATATATATAAAGTTTCTTCATAGTGTTGATGATCTTTACGATTTGGTATGTTTTTGCAGTGGCTGGTACTGGTTTTTCCTTTCCGTATTCAGTTCTTCCTTCAGGAGCTCTTGTAAGACAGGCCTGGTGGTGACAAAATCTCTCAGCATTTGCTTGTCTGTAAAGGATTTTATTTCTCCTTCATTTATAAAGCTTAGTTTGGCTGGACATAAATTCTGGGTTGAAAATTCTTTTCTTTAAGAATGTTGAATATTGAACCCCTCTCTTTTGGCTTGTAGGGTTTCTGCAGAGAGATCTGCTGTTAGTCTGATGGGTTTCCTTTTGTGGATAACCTGACCTTTTCTCTGGTTGCTCTTAACATTTTTAACTTCATTTCAACCTGGTGATTATATGTCTTGGGGTTGCTCTGAGTTCTCAAGGAGTATTTTTGTGGTGTTCTCTGTATTTCCTGAATTTCAATATTGGCCTGCCTTGCTAGATTGGGGAAGTTCTCCTGGATAATATCCTGAAGGGTGTTTTCTAACTTGGCTCCATTCTCCCTGTCACTTTCAGGTATATCAATCAAAAATAGGTTTGGTCTTTTCACATAGTCCTATATTTCTTGGGGACTTTGTTCGTTCCTTTTCATTTTTTTTTTCTCTAATCTTGTCTTCATGCTTTATTTCATTAAGTTTATCTTCAATCTCTGATAGCCTTTCTTACACTTGATTGATTCAGCTATTGATAGTTGTATAAGCTTCACAAAGTTCTCGTGCTGTATTTTTCAGCTCCATCAGGTCATTTATGTTATTTGCTAAACTGGTTATTCTAGTTAGCAATTCCTCTACCTTTTTTCAAGATTCTTAGCTTTCTTTCATTGGGTTAGAATATGCTCCTTTAGCTCAGGGGAGTTTGTTATTACCCACCTTCTGAAGCCTACTTCTGTCAATTCATCAAACTCATTCTCCATCCAGTTTTGTTCCCTTGCTGGTGATGAGTTGTAATCCTTTGGAAGAGAAGAGGTGTTCTGGATTTTGGAGTTTTCAGCCTTTTTGCACTGTTTTTTTCCTAATCTTTGTGGATTTATCTACCTTTGATCTTTAATGTTGGTGACCTTCGATGGGGTTTCTGTGTGGACATCCTTTTTGTTGATGTCAATGCTATTACTTTCTGTTTGTTAGTTTTCCTTCTAACAGGCCCCTTTGCTGCAGGTCTATTGCTGTTTGCTGGAGTTTCACTCCGGACCCTGTTTGCCTGGGTTTCACCAGTAGAGGCTACAGAATAGCAAAAATTGCTGCCTGTTTCTTCCTCCAGAAGCTTTGTCTCAGAGGGGCACCTGCCAGATGCCAGCTGGAGCTTTCCTGTATGAGGTGTCTGCCAACTTCTGCTAGGAGGTGTCTCCCCATCAGGAGGCATGGGGGTCAGGGACCCACTTGAGGAGGCAGTCTCCCTTAGCAGAGCTCAAGCTCCGTGCTGGGAGATCTGCTGCTCTTTTCAGAGCTGGCAGGCAGGAACATTTATGTCTGCTGAAGTTGCGCTCACAGCCACTCCTTCCCCAGGTGCTCTGTCCCAGGGAGATGGCAGTTTTATCTAGGAGCCCTGACTGGGCTGCTGCTTTTCTTTCACAGATGCCCTGCCCAGAGAGGAGGAATCTAGAGAGGCAGTCTAGCTGCAGTGGCTTGAGCTGTGGTGGGCTTCACCCAGTTTGAACTTCCCTGCAGCTTTGTTGACACAGTGTGGGGAAAACTGCTTATGTAAGCCTCAGTAATGGCAGATGCCCCTCCTCCCACCAACCTTGAGCATTCCAGATTGACTTCAGATTGCTCTGCTGGCAGTGAGAATTTCAAGCCAGTGGTTCTTAGCTTGCTGGGCTCCATGGGGATGGTATCTGCTGAGCAAGACCAGTTGATTCCCTGATTTCAGCCCCCTTTCCAAGGGAGTAAATGGTTCTGTCTCACTAGCATTCCAGGTGCCACTGGGATATGAATAAAAACTCTTGTAGCTAGCTCGGTGTCTGCCCAAATGGCTGCCAAATTTGTGATTGAAACCCATAGCCCTGGTAGTATAGGCACCTGAAGGAATCTCCTGGTCTGAGGCTTGTGGAGATGATGGGAAAAGCATAGTATATGGGTCGGAATGTGCTGTTCCTCATGGCACAGTTGCTCAGGGTTTCCCTTGGCTAGGGGAGGGAGTTCCCTGACCCCTTGTGCTTCCCAGGTGAGGCAACGCCCCACCTTGCTTTGGCTCGCCCTCCATGGGCTGCACCAACTGTCTAACCAGTCCCGATGAGATGAGCCAGGTACCTCAATTGGAAATGCAGAAATCACCTTATTTTTGTGTTGATCTCACTGGGAGCTGCAGACCAGAGCTGTTCCTGTTTGGCCATCTTGCTCAACACTAATTCAAGTATTTGTTTATTATCTTTTTTCATTTTATTGATTTAAGTATTCAAGGGTATGAATTCTCTACTTGTTACTGCATTAAATATATCCCAATGATTCTGATAATGCATTATTTTCATGATTATTATTTTTAGAAATTATATAATTCTGATTTATATTTTTCCTTCATGAAAAGTTTATTAGTGGAAGGTTTTCACTTCCCTTCTAGGTAGCAGGAAGGAGATTAAATTAAATTTGTGATTAAAGTGTTATGCTTAAATTATTATAAAACAGAGACAATGAAAATACCTCATATGGTAGTGCTGACACCGTGAGTAGAAATGGCATTTGTGAAGTTCATAAGTCATTATAGCCACTCAGTAAATAGCACCTAGAAGTATTTATTGTTTTTTGTCTATCGCAACACTATACTTATACAGAGGAGAAAAGTGTCTTTCTTGCATACAAAGTGAAATACCACTGTGCTATTTCTTTTCTTGCTAGTTGGCGTGCACAGTGTCATGAAGCATGATGCCATCATGGATGGAGCTAGCCCAGATTTCGTGCTGGTGGAGGCAGAAGCCAACCGAGTGGCCCAGGATGCCTTGAAAGCACTGAGGCTCTCTCGTCAGCGGTGCCTGGGAGCAGTGTCTGGTGTTCCCACCTGGACTGGCCACAGGGGGATTTCTGGTGCACCAGCAGGAACAAAGTAAGAGATTGCTGCATGCCATGCTTGTAAGGAGGCCAAACAACTAAGGCTAGAAATAAAATTAGGGCAGGTGTAGAAGACTTATTCCCTTCAGGAATAGAAAGTCCCTCAGGGAGGGACTATAGCAGCCAAATCTGGGTGACTTGGATAAACACTGTTATAACTTTGCCTTCCTTCTTGCTTTCATCCCTTGTTTTCCAAAGTGGATTCAGGGGAAGAATTGATGGTTTTTTTTTTTTTTGAGAGATGGTGTTGATAAAAATAGTAAGAGATACAGAATAATGATTAAACTTTAATGAGACAATTAGCCAATTTACAACACACAGTAATTACTTTGCTATTCAGTATGCTCTTTTAGAATGATTTTCCTACCTGGAATTGAGGGTGATTCCCATCATCTTTTGAACAAAGATACTGAGTTGTTTTCATTCTGAGAGGCAGCAGTTACTTTCTTTTCTTTTGTTCTTTTGGAGATGGGGTCTCGCTCTGTTGCACAGGCTAGAGTGCAGTGGTGTGATCTCAGCTCACTGTAGCTTTTGCCTCCCAAGTAGCTGGGATTACAGGCACCCGCCATCATGCCAGGCTAATTTTTGTATTTTTAGTAGAGAAGAGATTTCACTATGTTGACCAGGCTGGTCTCAAGCTCCTGACCTCGAGTGATCTGCCCGGCTCGGCCTCCCAAAGTGCTGGGACCAGCAGTTACTTTTTAGGAGAGTGGAATGGAAGAATCAGGGTGATAGAGCAGAAATGGTGTGGCTGTGAAAGCATAACCATGCAGTTGGAAATGTTTCCAGGAAGAGGTTCATTGTTGAAAGAGTATTTTGATCTCTAAGTCTCAAAAGCAAACATTTAATCTGTTGTGATTCTTTTCCTTCTTTAGGAGTAGATTTGGTAAGAAAAGGAATTCTAACTTCTCTGTGCAGCATCCTTCATCAAAATCTCCAGCAGGGAAGTGCCAGGTAATATGATAACCTTTCTGCTTTTCAGGGTGAGACTTGCTTGATTGGATGCTGTGAAAATTTCAGCTGATTGTGGATATGAAGAAAATATTTATCTCTGGTATAATGACACCTGATATTTGTGTTGTGCTCTGATTTACAATGCACATTCACTTGAATCTAAAAGGACCCGCTGATTTCCTAGACAAAGTCTTTAACCCAAGATCCGTAGCAGCATTTCTGTTTTGCCATTAGAAGGTTAACACAGGGATAGGTATGTCGCTGCCGAGACAGCTTGCCTTGTCTAGAGGGGAAGTGCCAGCTCCAGAGACCACAAGCCTCTGAAATGAAGGTCCAGAAACTGCCTTGAATGTTGCTGTCTGTAACTCACGAGCTGCTAGAGCAGACTGCCTGTCTTTCTCTGTTCAAGAACACCCTGCATGCCTTGAGTGCTTCAGTGGGTAAGACTAGTCCAGACTCCACCATTCAGTGGAAGTCTTTCTGGTCTTTCTAATTAAGGATTATGGTAAAACTCCCAGATTCAGACTCCAATTTTAAGTTAATATGAACATACGTAGGAGCAGAGTACCTTTTTGACTTCCCATGTTCTGTGCTTTTAGCAGAAGGGATTTGAGACTCTTTCAGAGTTAGATTCATGTTATTTATTTTTAAGCTAACTTGGATTAGATGTAAGGTAGGAAAGAGTAAGAAGACTTAAAAGTGAAGAAAAAGAAGTGTAGCTATGATATTGTTCCTGATCCACAGTGTACAGGTCAGAGGCCATTTGAGAGGAAGCACAGGAAAAGCCCACAGGCACTGAAAACAGTCCTGGGCCTCCTAGATACAGATTTCCCTAGAACCTTGCCTGGAAGCCACTACTCTGCCTTCCCTTCCACCACCATGCAGTGGTGGCTAAGGGAATGGCTTTGTTGCCCTCCCTTTAATTAATTTATATTTTTAGAAAATTGTCTCTAACAGTGGTAGGATTTAGATACGGGACTCTCCTCCATTTCGTTTTCATTAGGTGGAGTCTCAGTCTTACCACCCTGATATGTGTATCGTCTTGAGACCCCTCATAGCCTTTGGGGAAGGAAATGGGGCATAAACTAGAAATTAAGTATATCAATACAGTGGTCATCTTTTTCCAGGATGGCATCATGAAAAAGGAGGTAAAAGATAATGTCCCTGGGCATTTTAGTGGAAGAGCAGAAGATGCAGAGTCTTCATCTGGGGCCCTTGCTTCGTCCTCACTTTTGGCTAAAATGAGAGCTAGAAACCATCTGATCCTGCCGGAACGTTTAGAAAGTGAAAGCGGGCACCTGCAGGAAGCTTCTGCCCCGTTGTCTACCACAGAACACGATGACCTTCTGGTGGAGATGAGAAACTTCATTGCTTTCCAGGCCCACACTGATGGCCAGGCCAGCACTAGGGAGATACTGCAGGAGTTTGAATCCAAGTTATCTGCATCACAGTCGTGTGTCTTCCGAGAACTATTGAGAAATCTGTGCACTTTTCATAGAACTTCTGGTGGTGAAGGAATTTGGAAACTCAAGCCAGAATACTGCTAAACAACATTGCTTCCTAAAGTTTCAAGTCACTTTTTCTAACAGCATTTCTGATTATTATTATTAATAATCATGCTTGTTGACAGAAGTTAGCTGCACTTGATGTTTGTTTGCATGATGTCTACCTCAGAATTAAAACTAAGGAAGAAGAAACTTCTCTGAAAGTTAAAAGTTTTAATAATGCTAACTAAAGGAGAAAATACTTGGATTTTTTTTTTGGAATTCTGAATTATGTTATAAAATCAGGGACCTTACAGTCCTGAGCATATTTGTTCCTTTACCGAAAAAATGTTGTGAGGTAGCATAATTACAAATTTGCAGGACAGAAATCTCAGTAATTTTTTAAATTGGTGCTAAAAACAGGCCTTACATTCGGTCAAACCTGTTCAGTAAATTAGTTCATCAATGTCTGATAACAGCATTATTTTGATGCCTTTAGATGTTTAAATGTATCATTTGCCACCCAAAAAGGTCAGGTTTGTTATCTGTTGTTTGTTAATTATGTTAATTGTCTTGAAAAGATCCTCTTTTCAAGGTACTGGTAAATTGGTGGGTATTTTTATTAGTAAAGCATGAAATAGCATGATAATAAATGACGAGACATGTATTTGTGGAAAGCTGTAGGGTATTCAGTTTATCCTGGCTTTCCTTTAAGCAAAGGGCAAATTTTTCCATTCTAGTCACAAAATGTGTTATCATTAAAAAAATCCAATTAAAGCCAAAAATAAGTACATAAAAACCACACATGTGCATGCACACAAACATCACTGCAGCCCACAGCAGACACAGCCATCATTACCATGAAGTGACACCACTCCTGGCCTCTCTGTCTGCAGGCTGGCAGGCTGTCTTCTCTCCATTTGCCTTCGTTGTGCGCCTGCCTTTGCATTCCCTGCAACGGCTTTCCTGTTTCTGTGGTTTGGTTTCCAGCCAAGGCTGTTTGTTTCTCCCTACTGTTTATGTGTTTATGGTTCTATGATAGTGTTGCTTTGATCCTCAGTTTATTTTCTTTCCCTTATTTTTCTTGTTTGCTTCTCAATATGATTTTATCATCTCATCTTTGAAGTGTTGTTTTCTGAAATTCATTGTATTTCTGGAATTTCTTCTGTAACTGTCTCAGTACAGTTTGTTTCTTGGGTTTGTGTTCTCTGGCCTGCTCTTTTTCCTCTCTCTTGTTTTTCTGTAGTATGTCTGCCCTCCTACCCTGCTGTTTCTTTATATCTCACTTATTCTTAATGTGGACAGCTGCGTCCAGATCTGTCTGCTCATTCCTGTGACTCAGAGAGGAGGGGTCTGAGCACGGGGAGCCTCACCAGACTACATGAGAAGACATGGGTTTTGCTTTCTCTGTTCTAATACTTTGCTTAAGCCAAGAATCTCTTTCATAGAGATGTGTCCTACATGATTTCCACTACGATTTTCTAGTTTTTTTTTAAATTATAGTTTATTTCTTTTGTTTTTAGTTTGGTTTATATATAACAAGAGAAGATGATTACATTATTTTTGTCACTTTGCCATCATTGTTTAGAGATTATAGAAAGAATTTTTAAACAGGCTGGTAAATTGTAAACTTGAGTACTTGGCTTAGAAGGAAATCAAAACTTTCTTTTGGACTGAGTGGTTTGTTTCTGGGGAGCTCTTAATTTCTATTTTTGTAATCATTAGCCTATAAGGAAATTGTGTCTTCCTTGTTCTCAGGGTGACGTACTGACCTTGTTCACTCATGTGAAGCATTTGGGCATCATATTTATACTCTCTGAAGCATAAACTGTATTGAGCTATACAGGGTATAGCCTTCTCGTCAAGAAGCAGATGCTGTCAACAGCTATAATGCAGCAAGAGCAAGATGGTCATTGTTCCAGTTCTTGTCTCAGTTCTGCACTGATGTACCATGATCTTGGGAAGGTGGTATCTCAGTGTGGAGATCCGTACACATTGCCATTGTGCCTCCCAGATGGAGGGACATGGAAAACAATGCTGTAAGTAGAATGGTTTTAGTGATATAGAGTAATTTATTCATTTAGATAAAAATATAATTTTTGGAACTTTAAAAGCTGTGCACATTGTAGACAGATTTAACGTGTTTAACATGTTTTATCAGCACAGATAAAGCATTTTAAAATTTTGTTAAAAATTAAATATGTTAATACCATCACTATTAAAAATGTTCAAGCAATACTCTGCGTCTCCACCCCCACGCCGTCTTGCTCTTCTTCCACAGCTAAGTACAGTCCTGTGTTTGGTGTTTACTCCTTATGCATTTACAGAATCAGGTGACACAGACTGCTGCTATAATTTCATTTTCTCATTCTTCCTTTACTAATAAAATTTCTGAGTTCTACCTGGATGTCTGGCTGCTCAACTTAAGACCATACTTCTCAGCCTCCTTTACAGTTAATTGTGGACACATATCTAAGTTTTAAACTTGCCAGTTGGCCCCTTAAATAAAGAAGCAAGGTATGCACTCTCCTTGACATTCCTGTTTCTTGCTGTCTGGGAGGCCAGTGGGAGCTTCAGTAGTGACCTGGCATCTCGAGAGATGAAAGTCATGTGTTGAGGAAGGAGAAGTTGGCTTGCCAGTCTTGAACTACTATCCTTTGACCTGTTATTTAAGAGTAAGATAAAATACTGACTTGGTTAAACTACTATCTTTTGAAGTCTGTCTGTTATAGCAACTAGTTTGCTTTATGTATGTAATTGATACTAATGAGATTATACCATCCTTATCTTGCAACTAACTTTTCATTTAATATTATATGCAAGACATTTTTATTCCTGTAAGTATAGCTCTTCCTGCATAGAATTGTTGGATTAATGATATAGATTTTAAATGTCAGTGGATGTGGCAGAATTGCTTCCTTCAATTAACCCTCCACCAAAGGACCCATTCATTCCTCCCATCCTTGACAACAGTAAGTGTTACCAGTATTGGTAGGTTGTTTTGTTTTGTTTTAACCAATCTCATGATTGAAAATATCTTGTTTTCACTTGAATTTCCCTGATTACTTATAAAATCAAATATTTCCATGTTTATTAGCCATTTGTAGATCTCTACCATACATTGCCTATTTGTGTTATACTTGCCTAGTTTTCCTGTGGGTTTCTTATCTTTTAGGATTGCTCCCCTAAACATAAGCAAAAAGGCAGTTATTCCAGTGATCAACAAATATACTTTTCTCCACCAGTTTGAAATGTCAGCTTTCAACTCGTCACATGCTAAGTTATTTCTTAACAGTCAATCCAGGTGTTCGTTCTACCAACCACAGTCTTCACACTGTCATTTGGTGCTTTGCATTGTTTTGCTATTCATGGGCAAGTTCCTTTTCCTTTCTCCGCCTCTTCAGTGTCTAATTCTTTTGTGTTTTCTGTTCCAACTGAATCGAGAATTAGTTTATTAAATTCCAGTAAAATTGTTGTGTTCTTTTGATTAGGATTGCATTTGCTTACACATTAATTTGAGAATAATAGACTTCTTTAAAATTAATATAATGTTTCCCATTAATATTGTGATGGGCCTTTTTTTATTAAAGTCTTTTATATTCTGGATGAAATTTTAATAACTTTCTTTATAAATGTCTTGCACATTGCATAATAGTCTTATTCCTAGGTATTTTTATAGATTTTTCGTTTTGGTTGTGATTCTTTAACTTTTTAATTTTATTTTATTTATTGCATTTTAGGTTTTGGGGTACATGTGCAGAACATGCAAGATAGTTGCATAGGTACACACATGGCAGTGTGTTTTGCTGACTTCCTCTCCTTCACCCACATTTGGCATTTCTCCCCAGGCTATCCCTCCCCAGCTCCCCCCACCCTGCTGTCTCTCCCCTATTCCCCCAATAGACCCCAGTGTGTAGTACTCCCTTCCCTGTGTCCATGTGTTCTCATTTTTCATCACCCACCTATGAGTGAGAATATGCAGTATTTTATTTTCTGTTCTTTTGTCAGTTTGCTGAGAATGATGTTCTCCAGATTCATCCATGTTCCTACAAATGACACGAACTCATCATTTTTGATTGCTGCGTAATATTCCATGGTGTATATGTGCCACATTTTTCCAATCCAGTCTATCATCGATGGGCATTTGGGTTGGTTCCAGGTCTTTGCTATTGTAAACAGTGCTGCAGTGGTGAACATTCGTGTGCCTGTGTCCTTATAGTAGAATGATTTTTAGTCCTTTGGATACATACCCAGTAATGGGATTGCTGCATCAAATGGAATTTTTATTTCTAAGGCCTTGAGGAATCGCCACACTGTCTTCCACAATGGTTGAACTAATTTACAATCCCACCAACAGTATAAAAGTGTTCCTATTTCTCCACATCCTCTCCAGCATCTGTTGTCTCCAGATTTTTTAATGATCGCCATTCTAACTGGCGTGAGATGGTATCTCAATGTGGTTTCGATTTGCATCTCTCTAATGACCAGTGATGATGAGCATTTTTTCATATGATTGTTGGCCTCATATATGTCTTCTTTTGTAAAGTGTCTGTTCATATCCTTTGTCCATTATTGAATTGGCTTGTTTGTTTTTTTCCTGTCTGTTTGAGTTCTTTGTAAATTCTGGATATCAGCCCTTTGTCAGACGGGTAAACTGCAAAAATTTTTTCCCATTCTGTTGGTTGCCGATTCACTCTAGTGACTGTTTCTTTTGCCGTGCAGAAGCTGTGGAGTTTGATTAGGTCCCATTTGTCTATTTTAGCTTTTGTTGCCAATGCTTTTGGTGTTTTGTTCATGAAGTCCTTGCCTACTCCTATGTCCTGAATGGTTTTGCCTAGATTTTCTTCTAGGGTTTTTATGGTGCCAGGTCTTCTGTTTAAGTCTTTAATCCATCTGGAGTGAATTTTAGTGTAAGGTGTCAGGAAGGGGTCCAATTTCTGCTTTCTGCACATGGCTGGCCAGTTTTCCCAACACCATTTATTAAACAGGGAATCCTTTCCCCATTGCTTGTTTTTGTCAGGTTTAACAAAGATTGTATGGTTGTAGATATGTTGTGTTGCCTCCGATGCCTCTGTTTTGTTCCATTGGTCTATATCTCTGTTTTGGTACCAGTATCATGCTGTTTTGATTACTGTAGCCTTGTAGTATAGTTTGAATTCCAGTAGTGTGATGCCCCCCGCTGTGTTCTTTTTGCTTAGAATTGACTTGGCTACGTGGGCTCTCTTTTGGTTCCATATGAAGTTCATGGTGGTTTTTTCCAGTTCTGTGAAGAAAGTCACTGGTAGCTTGATGGGGATAGCGTTGATTCTGTAAATTACTTTGGGCAGTATAGCCATTTTCATGATATTAATTCTTTCTAACCATGAACATGGAATGTTTATCCATCTGTTTGTGTCCTCTCATTTCGTTGAGCAGTGGTTTGTAGTTCTCCTTAAAGAGGTCCCTTACGTTCCTTGTAAGTTGTATTCCTAGGTATTTGATTCTCTTTGTAGCAATTGTGAATGGCAGTTCGTTCTTAATTTGGCTCTCTTTAAGTGTGTTATTGGTGTATAGGAATGCTTGTGATTTTTGCACATTGATTTTATATCCTGAGACTTTGCTGAAGTTGCTTATCAGTTTCAGGAGTTTTTGGGCTGAGGCGATGGGGTCTTCTAGGTATACTATCATATCGTCTGCAAATGGAGACAATTTGGCTTCCTCCTTTCTTATTTGAATACCCTTGATTTCTTTTTCTTGCCTGATTGCTCTGGCTAGAACTTCCACTACTATATTGAATAGGAGTGGTGAAAGAGGGCATCCTTGTCTAGTGCCGGATTTCAAAGGCAATGCTTCCAGTTTTTGCCCATTCAGTATGATATTGGCTGTTGTTTGTCGTAAATAGCTTTTATTACTTTGAGATACGTTCCATCAATACCGAGTTTATTGAGGGGTTTTAGCATAAAGGGCTGTTGAATTTTGTCAAAGGCCTTCTCTGCGTCAATTGAGATAATCATGTGGTTTTTGTTTTTGGTTCTGTTTATGTGGTGAATTATGTTTATAGACTTGCGTATGTTGAACCAGCCTTGCATCCCCAGGATGAATCCTACTTGATCATGATGAATAAGTTTTTTGATTTGCTGTTGCAATCAGCTTGCCAGTATTTTATTGAAGATTTTTACATCTATGTTCATCATGGATATTGGCCTGAAGTTTTCTTTTCTTGTTGGGTGTCCGCTGGGTTTTGGTATCAGGATGATGTTGGTCTCATAAAATGATTTGGGAAGGATTCCCTCTTTTTGAATTATTTGGAATAGTTTCAGAAGGAATGGTACCAGCTCCTCTTTGTGTGTCTGGTAGAATTTGGCTGTGAACCCATCTGGACCTGGGCTTTTTCTGTGTGGTAGGCTCTTAATTGCTGCCTCAACTTCAGAACTTGTTATTGGTCTACTCATAGTTTCGGCTCCCTCCTGGTTTAGGCTTGGGAGGACACAGGTGTCCAGGAATTTATCTATTTCTTCCAGGTTTACTAGTTTATGTGCATAGAGTTGTTTGTAATATTCACTGATGATGGTTTGAATTTCTGTGGAATCTGTATTGATTTATCATTTTTTATTGCATCTGTTTGGTTGTTCTCTCTTTTCTTTTTTATCAATCTGGCTAGTGGTCTATTTTGTTGATCTTATCAAAAAACTAGCTCTTGGATTTATTGAGTTTTTGAAGGGTTTTTCGTGTCTCTATCTCCTTCAGTTCTGCTCGGATCTTAGTTATTTCTTGTCTTCTGCTAGGTTTTGAGTTTTTGGTCTTGCTCCTCTAGCTCTTTCAATTTTGACAATAGGGTGTCAATTTTGAATTTCTCCACTCTTCTCATGTGGGCACTTATTGCTATATATTTTCCTCTGGAGACTGCTTTAAATGTGTCCCAGAGATTCTGGCATGTTGTGTCTTCGTTCTTGTTGGTTTCGAAGAACTTCTTTATTTCTGCCTTCATTTCATTGTTTATCCAGTCAACATTCAAGAGCCAGTTGTTCAGTTTCCATAAAGCTGTGCGGTTCTGAGTTAGTTTCTGAATTCTGAGTTCTAACTTGATTGCACTATGGTCTGAGAGACTGTTTGTTATGATTTCAGTTGTTTTGCATTGCTGAGGAGTGCTTTACTTCCAATTATGTGGTCAATTTTAGAGTAGGTGTGATGTGGTGCTGAGAAGAATGTATATTCTGTGGATTTGGGGTGGAGAGTTCTGTAAATATCTATCAGGTTTGCTTGTTCCAGGTCTGAGTTCAAGCCCTGGATATCCTTGTTAACTTTCTGTCTGGTTCATCTGTCTAATATTGACAGTGAAATGTTAAAGTCTCCCACTATTATTGTGTGGGAGTCTAAGTCTCTTTGTAAGTCATTAAGAACTTGCCTTATATATCTGGGTGCTCCTGTATTGGGTCCATATATATTTAGGATTGTTAGCTCTTCTTGTTGTATCGATCCTTTTACCATTATGTAATGTCCTTCTTGGTCCCTTTTGATCTTTGTTGCTTTAAAGTCTATTTTATCAGAGACGAGAATTGCAACTCCTGCTTTTTTTTGCTCTCCATTTGCTTGGTAAACCTTCCTCCATCCTTTTATTTTGAGCCTTTGTGTATCCTTGCATGTGAGATGGGTTTCCTGGATACAGCACATTGATGGGTTTTGGTTTTTTATCCAATTTGCCAGTCTGTGTCTTTTGGTTGGTGCATTTAGTCTATTTACATTTAGGGTTAATATTGTTATGTGTGAATTTGATACTGACATTTTGATGCTAGCTGACTGTTTTGCCCGTTAGTTGATGCAATTTCTTCATTTTGTTGATGCTCTTTAGCATTTGGTGTGTTTTTGGAATGGCTGGTACTGGTTGTTCCTTTCTATGTGTAGTGCCTCTTTCAGGAGCTCTTGTAAAGCAGGCCTGGTGGTGACAAAATCTCTGAGTACTTGCTTGTTCGCAAAGGATTTTATTTTTCCTTCACTTATGAAGCTCAGTTTGACTGGATATGAAATTCTGGGTTGAAAGTTCTTTTCTTTAAGGGTGTTGAATATTGGCCCCCACTCTCTTCTGGCTCATAGGGTTTCTGCCAAGAGATCTGCTGTGAGTCTGATGGGCTTCCCTTTGTGGGTGACCGGACCTTTCTCTCTGGCTGCGCTCAGTATTTTCTACTTCATTTCAACCCTGGTGAATCTGATGATTATGTGCCTTGGGATTGCTCTTCTTTGTGGTGTTCTCTGTATTTCCTGGACTTAAATATTGGCCTGTCTTGGTAGATGGGGGAAATTTTCCTGGATAATATCCTGAAGAGTATTTTCCAGCTTGAATTCATTCTCTTCGTTACATTCTGGTACACCCTCAAACGTAGGTTAGGTTTCTTTACATAGTCCTACATTTTTTGTAGACTTTGTTCATTTTTTTTTCTGTTTATTTCTCTAATCTAGGTTTCTCGTTTTATTTCATTGAGTTGATCTTCGACTTGATATTCTTTCTTCTGCTTGGTCAGTTTGGCTGTTGAAATATGTGCATGCTTCGTGAAGTTCTCGTGTTGTTTTTCAGCTCCTTCAATTCATTCATATTCCTCTCTAAGTTGTCCATTCTTGTTATCATTTCCTTGAATCTTTTGTCAAATATTTTTCAAGGTTCTTAGTTTCTTTACATTGATTTAGAACATGTTCTTTAAGCTCACAGAAGTTTCTCATTACTCACCTTCTGAAGTCTGATTCCGTCATTTCGTCACAGTCATTCCTTGTCCAGCTTTGTTCCCTTGCTGGTGAGGAGTTTTGGTCCTTTGTAGGAGGGGAGGCGTTTTGGTTTCGGGTGTTTTCCTTTTTTTTGTGCTGGTTTCTTCCCATCTTTGTGGATTTATCCACCTGTCGTCTGAGTAGTTGCTGACTTTTCGATTGGGTCTCTGAGTGAACACCCAGATTGTTTATTATGGAGTATTTCTGTTACTTCATTTTCCTTCTACCAGTCTAGTTCCTCCGCTGTACGACTGCCGAGGTCCACTCCAGGCCCTGCTTGTCTGGGGTACACCTGTAGCAGCTGTGGAACAGTGAGGGATGCTACCAGTTTCTTCTTCTGCTATCTTTGTCCCAGAATGATGCCCATCAAAGGTCAGTCTGAGCCACCTTTTTGAGGTGACTCTTTGGATATACAGGGGTCAGGGAGCTGCTTGAGGAGACGGTCTGTACTTTATAGGAGCTCAAGTGCTGAGCTGTGAGCTCCATTGTTCATTCAGGGCTGTTAGGCTGATACATTTAAGTCTGCTGCAGCAGAACTCATAAAACTCCTTTTTTTCCTCAGATCTCTGTCTCGGGGAGTTAGGGCTTTCTTTATGAGTATCTGTTGCGCTTTCCTGCCCAGCTAGGAGGTAGTCTAGTCACTATTTGCTTGCTGAGGCTCTGCCCTGCTGGCATGGGGTCTGCCCTGTTGCTGTGGGCTCCGCCCTGCTGTCATGGGCTCCGCCCTGTTGCCACGGTCTTTGCCCTGTCTCTCTATTGTGGCGGGTTGTTTCGACAACAGCAGCCTGCATCAGCAATGGGAGTGTACCTCAGTAGGGGCCGATTGCCTCGGTAATGGCGGACGCCCCTCCCCCACCGAGCTGCACCATTCTGGGTTCAGCTGTGCCTGCAGTGAAACTCTCAACCCTGAGCGTTTTGAATCACTGTTTTATTTGTCCTTGTGGGGGTGAAACCCGCTGAGCCTGATCACCTGGCTCCCTGCCTCAGAGCACTTTTTTTTTTTAATTGAACGGTTGACTCTCTCTCAAGCGTTTCAGTCGCCTGCTGATAGGGCACTGGGATCTGTGTGATTCCCCATGGAGCGACCCACTGCAGGGGCTCAAACGCCGCTTCCCAGGAGTCTCCTGGTCTGGCTCGCTGTCCAAGTCCCGTTTAATCAGATGGCTATGCTAATCTGCCCTCCCAAGTCTCAGATTGCTGGTTTAACAGGGCACCCGAATCAGTGTGTTCTGTGCAGAGTGTGCGGAGTGCCGCTGTGCTGCAGTGCTGGCCGAAGTGGCCCCACCAGCTGAAACAGCTGCACTGGCATCCCGCATCTCTCTTACATCTGGGAATTTCCCCTTTCTGTGGGCAATAAAGATCTGTCTGGAAATGCGGCTTTGACTCACCCTCTGCGCCTTTACTGAGAGCTGCAATCCTGAGTTGTTCTTACTGCGCTAACTTGAATCCTCTGAATCTTTAACTTTTATATAAAAATATGGAGAATTATCATATTAATGTATCTACTTTGTGATGTTTATCATATGGAAGTTTTAAAATATAGTAAATTCAGTCTTTCCATTTTATTTTTGTATCCTTATTTAAGAACCATTCCCTACCTAAGGTCATGAATACATTTTCATAAACTGTTAATCCCATGTAAATAGCTAGTTTCCCTAGCACCTTTAAAAAATATTTTATTAATTTTTCCTGATGTATAAGGCTACCTTTACCAATTTATATTATAATTTATGGGAATTTTTCTTGGCTCTGCATTCTGTTAAATTGGTCCATTTATCTAACTTTGCTAGTAACCCACTGTTTTTATCATTGTGATGTCACAATTGGTTATCACAAATGGTAAAATGATTATCCTCAAAAATCTTTCCTGGTATATATTGGTATAATTGTATAGCTTTTCTTAGTGTAGTAAAGTACACAGTTAAGTTTTCTAACATTGAAATATCCTTTAGACTTTCACTTCCAGAATAGCAATGTGAAGGGCCCTGTGGACCCACTATCCTAGGAATTAGCTATAACTGGTGAAAAATGTAACAAAATATAAACATTTCCCTCTTATACTGAGACACACACACACTTAATGTCTCCAAAAATTGTCCTAAAAGCATGTAGAATAAAGTAACACTTATTCAAGAAAATCCAAATCTTGGTAAGAACAGTGAATCTGACACCAGCCATAACACATGCCCTCTGTCTCCCATTTCAGTGGGTGGAGCCAAGAAGACAGAGCTCCCTCTCCCTCAGCTCTCTGTCCAGGGGTATGGTACCTCGCAGGGAGGGCCAAGATGCCAGCATTTCTTAATGCCCTCCAGCTCCAAGTGGCAAGATCTAAATTAATGAAGTTAAAAAGTATAATAACAAAAAATGCACTAAAGGGGCGCAATAGTAGATTTGAACTGGCAGAAGAAATTGTCAGCCAACTGGCAGATAGAATAAGAGAGGTATGCTATCCAAAGAACAGAGAGAAAAAATAAGGAAAAATGAGCAAAACCTCAGAGACATATGAATCACCATTAAGACCATTAAGTGTACATGTAATGGGAGTACAAGAAGGACAGAAGAAAAAGAAAAAACTAAAGATATAATGACTGAAAACCCTCTAAGTTGATTGGAAAACATCTAGGAAGCTTGGTGAACTCCCAGCATGATTGATAAATGCAGAGGGATTCACAGACACATCATAGTAAAAAATGCTGAAATCAAATATGAGAAAACCTTGAAAGCAGTGTGTGAAAAAAGATCACTTAGGAACAAAATTAACACCTGACTTCTCAGAAGAAATAATACAGGCCAGAAGGTAGGTATAACCTAGTCAAAGTGCTCGAAGAAAAAAAAACTTGTCAATGAAGAATTCTATATTCAGAAATATATTATTTAAAAATGAAAGTGAAATACTTTCCCAGATAAATAAAAACAGAAAAATTGTTGTTAATAGACTTGCCTAATAAGTATTAAAGGAAGTTCTTTAGGCTGAAAGTGGGTGATGTTAGATAGTAATTCTAGTCCACACAGAGAGCACCAAGGAAAGCAATTATATAATTATAAGTCATATCAATGTATAAATGCACATTCTTCTTCTCAAAACTGATTCAAAATGCAACTATCTCAAATAGTATGTACATAATGTATTGTTGGGCTATAACATACAGCAGTGTATATATGTGTAACATTTGTCAAAACAACACAAAGGAGGTGGCTGGGAATAAAGCTGTAATAGACTAATGAAATGATGGTAGATGGTAAGGTAATAATTATAACAATGTGTTGGATTTGGAACATTAATAGATGCAATATGTATAAGTAAAATATCACAAAAAAGGGATAAGAGAATATAGCTATATAGGAGTAAAGCTTCTGTATATTATTGGAGTTAAGCTTGTATAATTCTAATAGATTCTGATAAGATGTATATGCTAAACCCTAGAGCAACCACTAAGAAAATAACTCCAGAAATATAGTTGAAAAATTATTAATAAAATACTACCTTTAAAAATACTCACTTGATGCAAAAGGCAATAGTAAAAGAGGATGAAAAGAACACAAAAGATAATGGAACATATAGAAAACAGAAAGCAATGTGTTCAATTTGTCAATAATAAATGTTAATGAATTAATTCAATCAAAAGGCAGAGACTGTCAGATTGGATTAGAAAAATACAACCCAACTCCATGTTATCTATGGGTGACACACTTTAGGTTCAGAGACACAAATAAATTGATTAAAAGGATAGGAAAAGAAATCATGCAAACAATTGCCGTAAGAAAACTGGACTGGCTATACTTGTGTCAGACAAAATAGACTTTAAGACAAAAATACTCCTAGACATTTTATAATGATAAAAATGTTAACCCATCAAAAAGATATAACAGTTGTAAACATATATGAACTTAATAACAGTATCAAAGCACAGGAAGCAAAAACTGGCAGAAATGGAGGAAGAAAATGGCCACAATAAAAATTGGAGACTCCAATAACCTATTTTTAATAACGGACAGACTAGACAGAAGATTAACAATGAAATAGAAGACTTGATCAACACTATTAACCAACTAGCCCCAACAGACATCTGTAGAACACTTCTCCCAAGCACTACAGCATATGCATTCTCAAATGCTCATGGGAACATTTTTCAGGATAGGCCTTAGCTAGGCCATGAAACTTCAGTACATTTAAAATGATAGAAATAATGCAAAGTTCATTTTGTGATCATAATCACAGGATTAAATTAGAAACAAAAAATGGGAAAATTTGAAAAACTCACAATTAGGAAATTGAACAACACACTACTAAATAACCAATAGACCAAAGAAGTAAAGAAGGTAATCAGAAAGTCCTTTGAGACTGATGAAAATGAAGACACAAGTAAACTGTATGGATGTAGCTAAAACAGTGCTTAGAGGGAAATTTATAGCTATAAATGCCTGTATTAAAGAGGAAGAAATAAAGCAATAACCTTCCTTTTACCTTAAGTCACTGAAGAAAGAAGAACAAAACTAAAGCAAGCAGAGGGAAGGAAATAATAAAGTTAAAGTAGAAACTAATGAAATAAAGAAGAGAAAAACAGTAGAGAAAGTATTACTAGAAACTAGTTCTTTGAAAAGATCAGTAAATATGACAAACATTTTGCTAGATTGATGAATAAAAAGGCAATATTCAAATTACTAATATCTTATATAAAAGAGTAAACACTATCACCAACCTTACAGAAATGGGCAATCTGAATAGACCTATAGCAAGTGAACAGATCAAATCAGGAATCAGAAAATTGCCCACAAAGACTAGCCCAGGCACAGACAGTTTTATCACTGTATTCTACCAAACAATCAAAGATAACAGGAATTATTCTCAAACTCTTTCAAAAAATAGAAGAGGATGAAGTATTTCCCAGTATTACCCTGATACCAAAACCACTCAGATACCACAAGAAAACTGCAGACCAATTATCTCAATTGATGCAGAGAAGACCTTTGACAAAATTCAACAGCTCTTTATGCTAAAAACCCTCTATAAACTAGGTATTGATGGAATGTATCTCAATAGAATAAAAGCTATTTATGACAAACCAACAGCCAATATCATACTGAATGGGCAAAAACTGGAAGCATTCCCTTTGGAATCTGGCACTAGACAAGGATGCCCTCTCTCACCACTCCTATTCAATATAGTACTGAAAGTTCTAGCCAGAGCATTCAGGCAAGAAAAAGATATAAAGGGTATTCAAATAAGAAACGAGAAAGTCAAATTGTC
This sequence comes from Callithrix jacchus, assembly GCF_049354715.1. Lineage (NCBI taxonomy): Eukaryota > Metazoa > Chordata > Mammalia > Primates > Cebidae > Callithrix > Callithrix jacchus. The sequence goes on from NC_133513.1 coordinate 39,400,621, forward strand.
TCTATTTGCAGATGACATGATAGTATATCTAGAAGACCCCATCATCTCAGCCCCAAATCTCCTGAAACTGATAAGCAACTTCAGCAAAGTCTCAGGATACAAAATCAATGTGCAAAATCACAAGCATTTCTATACACCAATAACAGACTCTCTTTAATTTGGCTCTCTTTAAGAGCCAAATCAAGAACGAGCTGCCATTCACAATCGCTACAAAAAGAATAAAATACCTAGGAGTACAACTAACAAGGAATGTAAGGGACCTCTTCAAGGAGAACTACAAGCCACTGCTCAACAAAATAAGAGAGAACACAAACAGATGGTGAAACATTCCATGTTCCTGGTTAGGAAGAACTAATATCGTGAAAATGGCCATACTGCCCAAAGTAACTTACAGATTCAATGCTATCCCCATCAAGCTACCAATGACCTTCTTCACAAAACTGGAGAAAAACACCTTAAACTTCATATGGAACCAAAAGAGAGCCCACATAGCCAAGTCAATTCTAAGCAAAAACAGCACAGCAGGAGGCATTACACTACCGGACTTCAAACTATACTACAAGGCTACAGTAATCAAAACAGCATGGTACTGGTACCAAAACAGAGATATAGACCAATGGAACAGAACAGAGGCTTCGGAGGCAACACAACATATCTACAACCATCTGATCTTTCACAAATCTGATAAAAGCAATGGGGAAAGGATTCCCTGTTTAATGAATGGTGTCAGGAAAACTGGCTAGCCATGTGCAGAAAGCAGAAACTGGACCCCTTCCTGACACCTTACACTAAAATTCACTCCAGATGGATTAAAGACTTAAAACATAAGACCTAACACCATAAAAAACCTAGAAGAAATCCTAGGCAAAACCATTCAGGACGTAGGTGTAGACAAGGACTTCATGACTAAAACACCAAAGGCATTGGCAACAAAAGCCAAAATAGACAAATGAGACCTAATCAAACTCCACAGCTTCTGCACGGCAAAAGAAACAGTCATTAGAGTGAATTGGCAACCAACAGAATGGGAAAAATTTTTGCAGTTTACCCATCTGACAAAGGGCTGATACCTAGAATTTACAAAGAACTAAAACAGATTTACAAGAAAAAAACAAGCCCATTCAAAAGTGGGTGAAGGATATGAACAGACACTTTACAAAAGAAGCCATACATGAGGTCAAAAAACATATGAAAAAATGCTCATTGTCACTGGTCATTAGAGAGATGCAAATCAAAACTACATTGAGATACTATCTCACGCCAGTTAGAATGGCGATCATTAAAAAATCTGGAGACAACAGATGCTGGAGAGGATGTGGAAAAATAGGAACACTTTTACACTGTTGGTGGGAGTGTAAATTAGTTCAACCATTGTGGATGACAGTGTGGTGATTCCTCAAGGACCTAGAAGTAGAAATTCCATTTGATCCAGCAATCCCATTTCTGGCTTTATATCTAAAGGATTATAAATCATTCTACTATAAGGACACATGCACACGAATGTTCATTGCAGCACTGTTTACAATAGCAAAGTCCTGGAACCCAAATGCCCACTGATATAGACTGGACAGAGAAAATGTGGCAGATATGCACCATGGAATATTATGCAGCCATCAAAAACGATGAGTTTGTGTCCTTTGTAGGGACATGGATGAACCTGGAAACCATCATTCTCAGCAAACTGACACAAGAACAGAAAATCAAACACCACATGTTCTCACTCATAGGCGGGTGTTGAACAATGAGAAAACATGGGCACAGGGAGGGGAGCATCACACACTGGGGTCTGTTGGGGGAAACTAGGGGAAGGAGAGCAGGGGGTGGGGAGTTCAGGAGAGATAGCATGGGGAGAAATGCCAGATATAGGTGAAGGGGAGGAAGGCAGCAAATCACACTGCCACGTGTGTACCTATTAAACTATCTTGCACGTTCTTCACATGTACCCCAAAACCTAAAATGCAATTTTAAAAAACTGCACACCAATATGTCTGATGAAATACATACAAAAATCCTAAACTAAGTGCTAGCTAACCAAATCCAGCAACATATAAAAAGAATTATACACCATCACCAAGTAGGATTTATCCCTGGGATATAAGATTGGCTTAACATATGAAAATCGATGTAATACATTATATCAGTATAATAAAAAAGATCTGTATTGATGCAAAAAAGTGCATTTGAATAAATCCAACATCTTTTCATGATAAAAAAATAGTAAAAAAATAACCAGGAACGGAAGGGAACTAACTTAATCTGATAAAGAGCATCTATGAAAATCCACAGCTGTCTTTATACTTAATTGTGAAAAACTGAATGCTTTCCCCCTAAGATTATTAATTAGACAGGGATGCCCATTATCACACTTCTATTTAACATCATACTGTAGGTTCTAGCCATTACGATGATGCAAGAAGAAAAGAAGGCATCTAGGTTGGAAAGGAAGAAGAAAAACTGTTCACAAATAACAAGATTTTATATGTAGAAAGTTCCAGGGAATCTCCTGAAAAAAAACTGTTGAAACTAATAAATGAGTTCAGCAAGATGGGAGGATACAAGATCAATATTTAGAAATGAATTATATTTCTACACATTTGCAATGAATAGTCAAAAATGAAATTAAGAATATTCATGATTCATCATTTAGGAGGGGAGAAGATGGCACTGTAGGACCAACTCAGGATTGCAGCTCCTAGTGAAAACGCAGAGGGTGAGTGGAAGCCGCATTCCCAGACGGATCTTTATTGCCCACAGACCAGGAGATTCCCAGGTGTAGGAGCCCCACGGGCCGCCAGCACAGCTGTTTGGGCCAGCATGGCTGTTTGGGCCGGGGCCACAGTGCAGCAGCACTCAGTACAAAATACACTTGTTTGGTTGCCCTGTTAAACTGGCAATCAGAGATTTTGGAAGGCAAATTAGCACTTTCATCTGATTAAACGAGACTTAAACAGAAAGCCAGGCCAGGAGATTCCTGGGCAGTAACATTGTTCCAGCTGGTGCAGTGGGTTGCTGCATGGGAAATCACACGGATCCTGGCGCCCTTTCAGCAGGCGACTGGAACACCTGGGAGAGTCAACGGTTCAACTTAAAAAAAAAAAAGGGTGGGGGCTCTGAGGCAGGGAGCCAAGTGATCAGGCTCAGTGGGTCCCACCCCCACAAAAACAAAACAGCAATTGGAAGCACTCGGGGTTGAGAGTTTCATGGCAAGCACAGCTGAACCCAGAATGGCTCAGCTCGGTGGGGGAGGGGCGTCTGCCATTACCAGGGCACTCGACCCCTACAGAGGTACTCTGCAATTGCTGATGCAGCCTGCTGTTGCCGAGGCAACCTGCCATAACAGAGAGAGTCTGCCCTACAGAGGCAGGCCACCATCACCTCGGCAGCTCCAACCACACCCATATAAACAGGACTACAGGGAATTACACATGGCAGCAGGGCAGAGCCAAGGCAGCAGGGCGGAGCCCACGGCAATAGGGCCGAGCCCACAGCAACTCAGCATAGCCACTACAGGCAGGCAGTGATTAGACTGTCTCCTTGCTGGGCAGGACAGTGCAATGGATACTCATAAATAAAGCGCTAACTCCCTGGGACAGAGTATCTGAGGAAAAAAAGGGGCTTTATGAGTACTGCTGCAGCAGACTTAAACGTACCTGCCTAGCAGCCCTGAATGAACAATGGAGCTCACAGCTCAGCACTTGAACTCCTATAAAGTACAGACTGTCTCCTCAAGTATAAAGTACAGACAGTCTCCTCAAGCAGCTCCCTGACCCCCGTATATCCAAAGACTCACCTCACAAAAGACTAATCAGACTGACATTGGCAGGCATCATTCAGGGACAAAGATAGCAGTAGAAAAAACTGGTAGCAACCCTCACGCTTCCACAGCTGCTACAGGTGTACCCCAGGCAAGCAGGGCCTGGAGTGGACCTCAGCAGTCCTACAGCAGAGGGGCCAGACTGTTAGAAGGAAACTAAGAAACAGAAATACTCCATCATCAACAATCTGGACATCCACTCAGAGACGCAATCAAAAGTCAGCAACTACTCAGACAACAGGTGAATAAATCCACAAAGATGGGAAGAAACCAGCACAAAAAGGAGGAAAACACCCGAAACCAGAACACCTCACCTCCTACAAGGGACCACAACTCCTCACCAGCAAGGGAACAAAGCTGGATGGATAATGAGTGTGATGAAATGACAGAATCAGACTTCAGAAGGTGGGTAATGAGAAACTTCTGCAAGCTAAAAGAACATGTTCTAATTCAATGCAAAGAAACTAAGAACCTTGAAAAAAGACTTGAGGAAATGATAACAAGAATGGACAACTTAGAGAGGAATATGAGTGAATTGATGAAGCTGAAACACAAAACACGAGAACTTTGCGAAGCATGTACAAGTTTCAACAGCCGAATTGACCAAGCAGACGAAAGGATATCAGAAGTCGAAGATCAACTCAATGAAATAAAATGAGAAGCCATGATTAGAGAAAAAAGCACAAAAAGGAATAAACAAAGTCTCCAAGAAATGTGGGACTATGTGAAGAGACCAAATCTACATTTGATAGGTGTACCTGAATGTGATGAAGAGAATGAATCCAAGCTGGAAAATGCTCTTCAGGATATTATCCAGGAAAATTTCCCCAACCTAGCAAGGCAGGCCAATATTCAAGTACAGGAAATACAGAAAATACCACAAAGATATTCCTCAAGAAGAGCAACCCCAAGGCACATAATCGTCAGATTCACCAGGGTTGAAATGAAGGAGAAAATGCTAAGGGAAGCCAGAGAGAAAGGTCGGGTAACCCACAAAGGGAAGCCCATCAGACTCACAGCAGATCTCTTGGCAGAAACCCTATGAGCCAGAAGAGAGTGGGGGCCAATATTCAACACCCTTAAAGAAAAGAACTTTCAACCCAGAATTTCATATCCAGCCAAACTGAGCTTCATAAGTGAAGGAAAAATAAAATCCTTTGCGAACAAGCAAGTACTCAGAGATTTTGTCACCACCAGGCCTGCTTTACAAGAGCTCCTGAAAGAGGCACTACACATAGAAAGGAACAACCAGTACCAGCCATTCCAAAAACACATTAAATGCTAAAGAGCATCAACAAAATGAAGAAATTGCATCAACTAACGGGCAAAACAGTCAGCTAGCATCAAAATGTCAGTATCAAATTCACACATAACAATATTAACCCTAAATGTAAATGGACTAAATGCACCAATCAAAAGACACAGACTGGCAAATGGGATAAAAATCCAAAACCCATCAGTGTTCTGTATCCAGGAAATCCATCTCACATGCAAGGATACACAAGGTTTAAATAAAAGGATGGAGGAAGATTTACCAAGCAAATGGAGAGCAAAAAAAAAAAAAAAAAAAGCAGGAGTTGCAATTCTCATCTCTGATAAAATAGACTTTAAAGCAACAAAGATCAAAAGGGACCAAGAAGGACATTACATAATGGTAAAAGGATCGATACAACAAGAAAAGCTAACAATCCTAAATATATATGGACCCAATGCAGGAACACCCAGATAAATAAGGCAAGTTCTTAATGACTTATAAAGAGACTTAGACTCCCACACAATAATAGTGGGAGACTTTAACACTCCACTGTCAATATTAGACAGATCAACCAGACAGAAAATTAACAAGGATATCCAGGACCTGAACTCAGACCTGGAACAAGCAAACCTGATAGACATTTACAAAACTCTACACCCCAGATCCACAGAATATACATTCTTCTCAGCACCACATCACACCTACTCTAAAATTGACCACATAATTGGAAGTAAAGCACTCCTCAGCAAAGGCAAAACAACTGAAATCATAACAAACAGTCTCTCAGACCATAGTGCAATCAAGTTAGAACTCAGGATTCAGAAACTAACTCAGAACTGCACAGCTTTATGGAAACTGAACAACTGGCTCTTGAATGTTGATTGGATAAACAATGAAATGAAGGCAGAAATAAAGAAGTTCTTCAAAACAACGAGAACGAAGACACAACATATCAGAATCTCTGGGACACATTTAAAGCAGTCTCTAGAGGAAAATATACAGCAGTAAGTGCCCACATGAGAAGAGTGGAGAGATCCAAAATTGACACCCTAAAGTCAAAATTGAAAGAGCTGGAGGAACAAGGTCAAAAAAAAAAAAAAAAAAACTCAAAACCTAGCAGAAGACAAGAAATAACTAAGATCCGAGCAGAACTGAAGGAGATAGAGACACGAAAAACCCTTCAAAAACTCAATAAATTCAAGAGCTGGTTTTTTCAAAAGATAAACAAAATAGAGAGACCACTATCCAGAAAGATTAAAAAGAAAAGAGAGAACAACCAAATAGATGCAATAAAAAACGATAAAGGGGAAATCACCACAGATTCCACAGAAATTCAAACTATCATCAGAGAATATTACAAACAACTCTATGCACATAAACTAGTAAACCTGGATGAAATGGATAATTTCTGGACACTTGTGTTCTCCCAAGTGTAAACCAGGAGGAAGTTGAAACTATGAATAGACCAATTACAATGTCTGAAGTTGAGGCAGCAATTAAGAGCCTACCACACAAAAAAAGCCCAGGTCCAGATGGGTTCACAGCCGAATTCTACAAGACACACAAAGAGGTGCTGGTACGACTCCTTCTGAAACTATTTCAAATAATCCAAAAAGAGGGAATCCTTCCCAATCATTTTATGAGACCGACATCATCCTGATACCAAAACCCGGCAGAGACTCAACAAGAAAAGAAAACTTCAGGCCAATATCCATGATGAACATAGATGCAAAAATCTTCAATAAAATACTGGCAAGCTGATTGCAACAGCACATCAAAAAGCTTATCCACCATGATCAAGTAGGATTCAT